>NC_073730.1:2151250-2485833 GCF_023634155.1 Falco peregrinus
AGATAAGGAACAGTTTATTTTCATGCAGCCAACCTGCAATGCTCAGGGGCCACCTTTGGGCAGCAGAGCTGGACGAGGGTCCAATCCAAGGCCAGGCTGAGGCACCTCATGGAACCCCTCATGGGATGGGTCCTGGTGCGAAGCTTATTTTATTTCTCAGCACAAAACATTGCTACCTTTACTTCTACTGCCATTCTTTCGAATTTTCTTGGGTCCTGCTTTGGGTCTTATCTCCAATGACTTCATCTCCAGTGGTTCTTAGTTGTGGCTTTCTTTGGCCTTTGCTTTTGCCTTTGTTTTTCATAACAGAAGATCTAGAGTTATATTAATGGAAATGTTCCTGGGGGAGTACAACAGAAGCTGATAAGGTTTCTAATCTTCATTAGGAAAAGAAACTGGAATCTCAGTTTTTTAACACACAGAGATATATGTTTGATACTGTTCTGTGTAATCCTTGTTTGGAAAGAGAAAAATGAGTCCCCATTGATTCTGGAGAGTTATAGCTAAACTGAAATTCAAAAGGGAGAAAAGACTTCCTGCAACCGAAGCAAGAGAGTTTCACATTTAAAACAGCTTTCAGTGATGTAATTTTAATTAAAATCTAGCATATTGCAAATAAAAGAGCAACACAACCAAACTTGTTTCCCCATAACTTTAGAATTCTGAACATAATACTTCATTGCAAAAGTATTGGAACAAGATTATTCATAAGCTATATTTCTTTGGACATGTTTAAATAGTATTCAGTTGTAAGATATATAATTCTACTTTAGTACTGTATGTGAATTCATTTCCAGTAATGGAAATACATGTGCATTCAAGCAGCCCATATATGACACTAATGCAGCATATTAGGAATAAGTATTTCCCTAAGATCCCTTTTCAGAAAAGCAGATCTTCTCACAAACATTGTCCTGTCTCAAAGGTAGTAAAAGATGACAGCTTGCAAGTAAAATCAGAATCTTACAATAGCTGTATAGGTTTTGAGTGGTAGAGTGGTTGCTCTTCTGCTGAATTAGACACGCAAAATAACCCCCAGATAAGAAAACTCAAGAGCTACAGCCGTTTTCCACGGAGGGCTGTATTGTTGTGGTGTTCTATGGGAAACTGTTGAATGGGAGAGAAGGGTGTAAGAGATTAAGAGACATAATCCCGCAGTCAGGTTTCCAATTAATCCAGTTAAAGTTGGTCTTGGAGCTAGTTGTGTTCCCTGTACTATCCTTGTGGATTAAAAGATGTTTTTTACAGAGCATTTAGCAGACTGAAGTCTTGTCCTGCAAGTAAAGTTTGCAGACACTATTCCAGTAATAGCACTACTAAATTCAGTAGCACTATGCTAACAGCAAGCCTTGATCCATACATAAGTAGGGGAGCAGAAGCCTTACCTTCATCCATATATGTTCTCTCTACTTTTGAGAAATGAATGCGTGCATGTTTGTAAAGATAGAGCCTGGCTTTACTCCTCTGTCACTCTAGAGCTTTCTTTTGATGGTTCAAGAAAAATAGCCCTTCCACTTTTATACAAATCTCAGCCACAATCTGGCCTTGCTTAGTGTAAGAATGGGGATTTTTCATGGTTGATTTTCCTCTAAGTCCAGGTGCTTTCCACTGAGTTCATCCCTAAAGTTAAATTCTAGAAGATGCTGAGCAGAGGAAACGGTCTCAACAACCATCCCAAATGATTTATAATATGTTTGAATACAACATATTTCCTATGCACATTATGCCTTATGTTTTGATGTAGAATTGTCTAACCAGAGTGTGTGCAAGCAAATTCACACACACACACATGCTGTAATAAGGCTTCCTACCCCTCCAGGAGATTTGAAAAGATGTAGGCTACTTATCCCATTTTTATTCATTGATCCATCCATCCTTGAAGCAAAAGACATATTATATTTCATAGCTCCAGCCACAAGGACCTCCAGCTCACTGAGGAATTTTCTGAACCACTGACTCTAATTTCCATATTCTGGGGAGAACAGTAGAATGCATTAGATTAATATCTGAACTTAGTAAAGCATTTGATATCATAGCTCACAAGAATTATTCATGAAAATAATCTGTCTTGGCTTGGCTGTGACCCTTTGGAGGAATTTATACTTAAAAATGCTTAAATGTAAATGTCTATGAGGAAGTAGTTCATCTAGGGAGCAATCATGTCAATCCCAGACCTCAGAATGGAAATAAAATTAATGTCACTTATGTAGTCCCTTATCCTGCTCAAGGGATGAAGCACGTAAGTTCAGAGTCGGTATAGTGTTTGCCAAGTGCTTTGCTGTAAGCGACTATAGGATATTTTGGCTGACATTCTGATTTTGAATAGTAATAGTTCTAGACGTACCTGCATATAAACATGAGCTAGATTATTTTCCCTAGGAGGCCTCTAGGTGCATTTAATAAATTAAAAGAATATTTTATAAACCATTTACAATACTCTGCCAACAATTGGCAATGCTCACTCCATGCCAGAATAAAACTAAAGCTGCTGTGGTGCCACTAGTGAAAAGCAAATGCCACCCGCACCTTTTTAATAAGACTTTGTTCCTTCATTATCATTTTGGAGAAAGAAAGCCCAGCAGATACCACACAATGGGCATTGATGAAGTGCTTAGGTGAAATACAAGTGCCAAGGAAATGTAAAGGGGAGGAGAAGATTTGTTATAAACAGTTCTGGGGAAGAACCTTCTGTCATCTCCTGAGGTGAGGTGGAAAAAGAGTGGCAGGTCATTTGATTCGAGGAGGTCATCCGGGAAATATTATGGTATGTCACACAGTAAGAGCAGTCTTGGAGGATGCCTGGCTGCTGACATGTATTGTGGTACTTGGGTTATGGCTGGAAACCAGTAACACTCTCAGCACTAGTCACCCACTGATCAAGGGAATTATTGTAAAGCAGGAAATCATATCAGGAATTAGACAGTTATTTTTGTTACTAGTGCAGAAAGAATGAACTTAGATACTAGATTTGTCCCAACTCACAAGTAAAAAGGTGAAATGATGAGTATTCAGAATGTTACATTTACTTAATTTATATGACATTGCTTGCTTTTTATTTATGTGCAATCATAAGGATGGATAGAAAGGCATTCATACCTATTAGTCTGACAATTTTCAGGAGTTTCTGATTTCCAAAGAGTTTCCAGTTACAGGAATCTCCGATTCCCAAAATCCCCTACAGCACATCTACTGCTAACATAAGCTGGTGAATTCTGAACTTGAAGCTTCTTAAAAAGAAGGCTGAGTATGAAGTTGTCTTTTTTTGAGTTTTGAAAGTTTGATTCTTTCTAGCCTCCATATATGTTTTAGTGATTGAGATAAATTTTGTGTAACTTATGCCTTGAAGATGATAGGAGCCATTAATCTAGTGAGAAGTTTAACTTGCTGTAGCTGAAGTGCTTTGCTCATTTTTTTTCGGTGTGCCATGATCAAGTACAGCATCAGGGTCACTAAACTATATCTTTATATTTTAATTACATGTCCACATATGGATTGACTAAAAAATTGATAATTTTGACCTTACAGAAAACAAATAGCTTTTAAAAAAATGATAGACACAAGATTTTCTGTTAGTTGCCTTATTTCCCCTGCAGCAAAACAGTATGCAACCCTGACAAAGAAGATACAAGGTTAATGGAGGTGCTGACTTTTAATGCTAGTAGTAAACATTTCAGCATACAGAAAGCTAATCATTTACAGCTTAAGCAGAGAGAAATTACAAAGCCTGCCTCTAGACCTTGTGGTGTCTTGGAAGGTATTTGTATAGGTGATGTATACACGAAAGGATTTCTTTACTGTTGTATTTTCTTTGCTGTGTTCTCTGTAGGTATTATTGTGCTGAACTTTCTGAAGGCTAATATCTCACAGAACACAATAAAATGTAGTTATTTAGAAATGCTTCACAGCTATAATACTTTTTTTTTTTTTTTTTTTTACTCTCTAATACACCTTTTCAATAACTTTTGGCTGAAAATATTGCCCTTATTTCTGAAGAGTTCTCCATGTTTACTAAATCACCTATAGGTATTGTCCTTTTTACAAACTTCTGCAGAAAACCAGCTTTTAAAGTTGTAAGTAAAAGATTATTATTTCAAGCAGCAATTCATGGGAACAGTGCAGTCCCCTGCACTCAGCAAAAGGAGTGATGTAGTACAATGGAAGCTTCTTATGCTTTTAAATAGTAAGTCTTTTTAGAAGCTTCTGTAGGTTATTTCTGTGAATGGTGTGTGCTCTAATAATATTTTGTAAGGCCTGCTGTGTTACGCCCCTTCACAATTAGAAAATCACACATTTAGGAATTACATTGCACTTAGGTAATACATCCTTTATAAAATTTGAATTTAAATAACTGGTTCCATACCACAGATCAATTATTATTAATTAATATTATGGATTATTTTAATCCACAATGTCATCGTAAGTCCCAAAGGTGAGTAAATTATGAATTTAGAAAATTAAAAGTTAGGTGTTTTCTTAGAAATTATGAGAACCCCATTAACAATTTTGGATGTTAAATTTTTCTTTTCCTTATTGCTAAAGCTAAAGGAAGCATGTAATCTCCTACTGTGCTTTCATCTCCCAAGCCTATGCAATTGAGGTCATGAATTAGGAAAAAAAATAAAATTATGTAATTCTTGTGCCTCTTTGGCTTGACTTTGAGAGCCCTTTTTGTTTGGCATTGCAGCTGGAAAGAGACAAATCTACATTAATTTTTGCATTGCAATGAGTGCTGAAAGAAAAAAGAAAAGGGGGTTGAAAATAAAATGTTTATTAAATCAAAGAGGAAAAAAACCCCACTTATCTTAAAATCTTTTCATTCTCTGTTGTAGATTTTAATAGGAAAAACATTACTTGTCATGTTAGTGCAGAAACCTTGCTTTGAAGCTAAGCTTTCTCTACTCTGTGTTATACTGATGGAAATTGTCAACACTCAGAATTTTGTAAGGTTGTGAGGTTGGCTTTTTTTTTTCTTTTTTTTTTTCTTTTTTTTTAACTCCATCTCTATAGCAGTCTGTACAAGAAAAAGGACACAGAGGATAAATGACAACAGAAAGTGTCAACAAAAAAGTTGGATGAGTGAAGCAAGGATTTGTGGTTACAATGTGTGAGAACTAGGCAACTCAATAAAGGTAACTGAAATATGATGCAAGAAAACATTAATTAGGAGCACTACAAACTGTTTCAGATAAGAAAGGGGTGTATAAAAAAGCAGGAAGGATTAGGAAAGCCAGGAGATTTGTGGTGGTCTTAAACACTCAAAAGTCAAAATCTCACTATAAAATGTTGGGGTTAGTTTGTGTTGTGGTGGGTTCATCTTAGCCAGCTTCCAGCTGTTTCCCCAGCCACTCTCACACTCCCCTTCCTCAACAGGACAGGGGGTGAGAATAAGATGAAAAATTGTGTAGGGTTGTGATAAAGACAGGGAGACCACTTACCAGCTACCACCACAGGCGAAACAGGGAAAATTAATTTAATTTATTGTCAATTAAAATAGAGTAGGAAAGTGAAAAACAAAGACAAAAGCTCTAGACAGGTATCTGAGGCTATTTTTTGTTGTGTTCAAAGCCCTGTAATTTATCTTAGGGTGTGGTCAGTTCCATTCCCATTTTTTCTCTTCCTTCTCACTGTCAGACACCTCCTTCCCAAAAAAACCTTCCAGCAAACAGTCCCTTTCCTTCTGTCTTGGATTCAGACTTGGCTTCCCAACAGTAGGTGTCCCACATGGCCAACTCCAGCCTTGACTTAGCATTTTGGATGCACAAGACAGACAATTTAGATGATGAGATACTATAGACAGGACTGAGGCTTGTGCTCATATCAAAATTTTGCGAACACATTTTTGTCCAGGTGCCTGGCTTGGTGATAATCTTGTAGCTTGCGGTAGATTCTACAGCTCCTCAAAGAGTTATGTCATTCTTCTTCCTGTTTATTTGAATGTTATAAATTTCTGATCTTATTTCTTGCTTGTAGGATAAATTTTCTTCCTGTGCATTTTTATTCATGTAGGCTCCCATTTGATCCTGCTATAGGATTCTCTTCTCCTTTTTGTGTCCTCAAAAATTGTAGCTAAAGCAATTTGCATTGACATGCAATTATGCAGCTGCTTAATGCTCCTGTCTTTCTTGTTGTGCTTATTCTCCTTCCTAGTGTAATCTGCGTGACAGGAGTCATGATACGGGAGTCTCTTAAATCATCAGCCTTAATGCAAACCAAAAAGTCTTCTGCTTTGAAAACTTCAGCCACAGTTCACAACTGCAGTCTGAGCTACCTGCAAAGTATGTCCTCCCACAGCAGCATACCTCTTTGGGCTACTGGGTAGCTGTGTATCTCATGGAAAGCAACCATGCTTCACGCTGCATTTTGGGTATCTGGGTGACCACAGCATTTTCACCTACCACGTAAAAAGACCCCACTTAACAAATTGAAAAAAATTATTTGTACTGCCTTGGAGATATGCCATATGCACCCCTGGAAAGCCATCTTAAAATGCACCCAGTATGACCTACAGATTGCTTTTAATTTTCTTGCTGTCACAGACATTTATTTCTACCATCCTCCATTCAGTTGGCTGAAAAAAAATGGAAATATGCTTTCAGATAAATAAAGATGCAATATCACACTCCACCCCCTTCCTCCTCTCCTTGTTTTTTTTTTTCCTTTTGAGAAGAAGCTGATGTCTGATCTGTCAAGGTCACACACTGGAAAGTGTGCAATGCAGGTGCTGGAAGTTGTCTAGCAGCCTGGAAACATTTATTTGTATCACAAACAAATTGTTCATTTAGTCCTCAGACTGTTCAGATCTCTGGCTCCTAACATTTTCAAATGACAGTAGTAAAAATGAATGTAGTAAGTGGAGTGGAGGTGGGGCTGCTGTTTTATGTACTGCTTGAATAAAGAAGCTAATGAATCCCTTTTCTACTGTATGAGGTTACAAGGTAAACCACAGAAAAAGCACGTGGGGGTAAAAACCCCACTGAATAACATAAAAATTATAAACCCATTCCAGAAATAAGGTTAGTTTGAAGTGTTTTAGGAAGAGGTCCTATCTTCTGAGCTAAATTTGATACTATAGTACACTTCCCCCAGTGTCAAAAGAAGGCTGAGGCACATTCAAAAGGGACAAGATATTTTAAAGGACACAAAGAAAAGCCAGAAGTTGAGGAGGACTGTAGGGGCTTTTACTGTAGAAAATCTGAAAGAAAACATTTGACAAAAGTGCCTGTCTGTTCCACCACAAGAAGTACTAGTCTTCCAACAGGAAAACAGCCCCCTAAACTGCAGTCTTAAGAATTAAAAACTTACTTGGATGAGGAATGGAAGAAAAGATCATGGGAGAAAGATTATCCTGTGTAACCCGTCCCATGGGCTTTAGAGCACCTGCTTCTGTACATCAGTGGGGTAGATACCCGTTGCAAAGAAAAAGTGATTTCGTGAGATTTAAATCAATTTGGAATTGAAATAGTTTATTGATGCTAACCGATTAACTGTCAGGATGCATTCAGGATCAATGCTAGTAATGCAATGGATAAACCACAGTGCCAGGTGCCTACAAGCAGTAAATATATGCCTCTGATTTCCATGTACACTTCTACAACTGACTCCACAAACCAACAGAAAAATTCCCCTGTCCCCCAGGCTCCCCAGAAGTCAGAGCCACACACCCAAGTAGTGTCCCTGGGTGCTGTCCTTGTAATGTCACCCCACAAGGTGGATGCTGGCTGAGAGCCAGCCAGGGTGGTGGTTATGATGCTGACGGGGCAATGTCTGGTTACTGCTTAACTCGACTGACAGCTGTCTTCCTCTTGAACCTTATCAGTTTTGGGGCAAATGTCCTCTCAGATGGTCCATTTAGACTGTTTACACATACATTTCTCTCTGTCTCTTTTGTCTGGAGTTTTTTTATCCTCACATTATTATGAATGGGAAAGTTCATGCCAGTGGAAAGACAGGAAGAAGAAAGCCAGCAGAATGTGAAATAACATACATAGAAAAGGATGACTGCTTGGGAGGAAAGTGCAGCCAAAGTAATAAACAGTAACATTGCTATTCTGGATCTGAAGGAGAATAAACCCATGCAATAATAATAATAATAAAAACCTAAAAAAAACCCCAAACTAATCAAGAAAGCAAATCAGAAGACAGAGATGTCTTAGCAATTATCCTTGATTTTTATATAAAATAAAAAAAATCTGTAATAGGAAATATCTAAAACTTTGGGAAAAATAGAACAAAGGAGGGGTAGGAACACTGGGTGATTACATGTATGAAGGGTCAGAAAAATAATATTATTGAAATAATTATTTAATACTAGATTTAATCAGGTAGGTGGTGGGGGATGCCGTTTATTTTTACAAACAAAGTTAAAATAATGCATTTGTAGCAAAATTTGGTATTGTTGCTACAGAAAAAAACCCAGATAAATCAGAGTTTACATATCCTGTTCCTTATACATATAGAAGAAAAACAATGCCCCTACTATGTAGACTACAAAAAAAGCTCAAAATAAAAAGCTCTTTGTATTTCTGTTTGATGCTTGCTTTTAATCTCCCTAGATTTTTATTTTCAGTTTGTAAAACCTGTAGCACCTTTCACACGGGTGACTGAGTAATTATTTGTACAACTAAGCTCCTATAAAAGGATTGAAGAACGATTATTTATGCACCTAGGGAAACAGAGTAGCAATCAGAGAAAAATTGACCTTACATGCAATCTGCTCAGGTTTTAAAGGGATCTCAGTGTTTTCCTTTAAATAGCAGAGAAAGTTTAAATTTTGATCTTTTCTAAATGTGATAAAACATATGTTTTAATTTTAGTTTCTTTCTGAAAATTCCCCAGAAAAATATTAGAGGGTGCCGTGTTCCTAACATTGCTATTAATGTTCTAAATGATGCAAGTGGTTTCTTAAGGAAAACTTCAGAACTTTTTCAATGAAATCTCAGTGTATTGAAATTCTGTAGGAATTCTGGGTAGCCAAACCCGGTGGACTGCAGGATGCAGGGGACACCCCCTTCTTTCTGGCTTAGCACCTCTCCCAGGGGTGTGGGTGCATTTGCACTGCAGGGGCACAGCTGCTCAGGCAGATCCCAGGCCCCACACAGGCTTCTCCTTTAGCCTCTTCCCACCAGTTCCCCACACTGGTTCTTCCTGCAACTACTATAACCTCTCATTCTCTGCCCTGGGCTCCTCCTGAATAAATGACTTGCCCTTACTTACTTTTCCCTATAGACATTATTTTTTCTACATCAGTACAGAAATTTGGTATTTCTGATAACATTTCCTGGGCAATCTTGGTGTTACTGATACAGTTCCCTAGGTGCTGCTGACTCGTCAGACTGTCTCCTCCAAAGGTCCCCAGTGCTCCCCTCCAAATATTTATAAAATGCATCTTTCTCTTCAATAAACCCCATTAAACCCCTGTAAAACCTGGCCATTCCTAACAGCACTGTCTGTAACTTTTGTCCTGTTCTACTACGTTGTCACATCCAGCAATTTCTCACGTCATGCCTGGTGGTTTCCCAGGGTCTGTTCACTCACCCAAATCTCATGTCAGGGCTTAGTCATCTACCTGTATACCTTAACATGCCTAATTCTCTAGACACTTTGAATATCTCAAGTTAAAAGACCCATAAAACTAGGAAGAAAAATGGAGAATTAAAGTAACAGTTAGATTTTAATATCTTTTTTCCTTTATTGCATACTGCTAGACTTATCAGAAAATATTTTGATAAGTCTGTTTTTGTTTTCATCTTTGTTACAGCATGATTAAAATCTTCCTGATGCACACCAGAAATTTTAATGCCACTTTCAACCTATTAGCAAAAAGGCATTATGAGTGATTTTACAGGAGCAATACACTGAAAGCAAAGGACAACTTTTTCTTCAGACTCTAAATGCAAATAACTTTTCTGTTCAAAAGTGTTTCAGAAATGTCTTTGCTTTTATGTGTTTGTCATGTTTTTTCTGTAATTGAAATTGGCTCCTCATAGCTCTGACTGTGCATGACAAGCCATGCGATTCATTTCCCCTCACCCCACGCTCAGCCTTGCACTACACCAAACTTCAGCACAGACCGCTATGTCAGGAGGCTGATAAAAATGTGTCTCCAAAGGGTATAAGCCAACAGTTACTGTCTTTTGCTTAAGAAAAAATTATGAAGACGGTAAAATATTGGTCATATTATATCTACTTTCCATCAGTAGCTATATACAATAAATAGATGACAAATTGATTTAAATGAAAAAATATAAAATCCTCCACTTGTCCTATATATCTTGATTTACATGACAATAATAACAAAGCTCATTATTAGACCGTGCAGCTAAATGTGATATCCCAGTGATTCTACAAAAAAATTATACTTTGGTAACAGCAGAAAAAACTGAATACACTGGCTCCTTGAACCTTGTTCTGTCATATCGATGCTGAAGAGTTAATGACCTCAAAATACCCAAACATCTGATCAAAAAACTCAAATGTACAATTAGTAAGCTCACAGAGATTGTACAATCAACAGTTTGAAACCCAGAAATCTACCCTTCAAGGTCAACCCAGAAGGGCAAAGACTTAGAGCTTCTTGACATTAAATTCCCACAAGGACAGCCTTGGATTAATGAGCTTACTAGGGCTTGTGGTTTGTTACCTTTCAGCTGCAGTTGTTGAGCTTTCAAAAAGTTCCCTGTCACCCCAGCAATCTATAGATACTGTTCCTTTGACCTCAATGAAACCTGTGTATGCTTATCATCTGATCAAGAATAGGTGCTGAGCCAGGAGTTTGATGTAGTTCCGTGCTGTCACCTCAATGCAGCATCCAGAGAATCTAAGCTGGAGACATCCCGGGTGCCTGCACTTTGACATTCGTGCAAATTGCCAGGGATACACATTAGTCTCCCTTGGTATTAAAATATACTTGACATGCAATAGATACCGATCACAGGAGGTTTTACAGTGACTTGGAGCACATAACCAGGAACATCATAAATGCTTGGTACCGTCATATGTGAATGTCAGAAATATTCAACTGCCACAGCAGCTTTTGCCTTCAATTTTGCCCAGCAAGCTAATGAAACCGAAATACCAATCTCCTGGCAGCCCGTTTCCTCAGGCTGTCGGATCAACCAGCATGACCTCCTGAGTAACTGAAGTGACGAGGCTGTCGCTTTGGCTAAGGCACCGAAGCAATGCTGATCCCCTTGTTCAGTCCTGTACCCTGCAGAAATAGTAAGCCAAGTCTTACAAAGTTTGGTTTTGCCAATACTTCAGCATATAAAAGGTGTTGAACTTTAGGCCATATAAAAGAGGTCTGGACCTTTGGAAAGCTCCAAATGTGAGTTCTGCTCAGGTGCCTTGTGCCTGGCTGTAAATTCAGAAAAAATGCCAAATCCCTAACCTGAGGAACATGTAGTTAACACATGAAAGCTGTCCAGATGGTTACCATCTTCCTACCTGTGCTTCAGCCAATTTGTATCTCTGTATACAGCTTTGACAGCTATTAAATTCTCTTAGTTTTAACACCGGTTTTGGAATGCATTTAATTTTTGTACTAAGAGATCCAAATTGCTGATGTGGGATGAAATCCAAAGCTCACTGAACTCCGCAGAAAAAAAAAACCATCACAGCCTGACTATATGTTGGAACTAGTCATTAGTGCCTGAAAGTATCCTATAACTGACATCACACTCTTTAATAAATGTACTATAGTGTATAGGAAAGACATGCACAGAACTGCATTGCTGCATACATGATTTTTCTTCATTTATTGTCTTGGCTTACTTGAACTAAATGTGGTTGAACGTGGGGTGGAAGGTGTTCTGGTAGGATAGCCTGCTTCAGTCAGCTCATCACACCATGCAGTTTGACATCAATATGCCGTGTAAATAAAGACCTCTGTAAATGGAGGACAACCACATTTCTAGTCTTTCAGTACTCCAGAGCCTCTGCTGCCACACAGGCAGACAGCACTTAGGCTTACTCAGTGTGGGGTAACTCATGCTGTGAAGCTACACTGCTTCTCATAACCAGGACAGGTTTTTTAAAAGGTGCAAAATCTTTGTTTTCACAGACCCAAGAACTGATAAAGGCTGCTAACAGTCATTGACAGCATTTTCTGTGTTATCATGTTGAAATCTATTAAAGTATTTTATTTTTAAAGCTCATGTAGAGCATTTGCTTTTCCAAAGTATTTCCACACCGTGTTGCTGCTAACAGGTAAAGCTCCCGTGCTTTCTTGGCTGAGTGGTGTAAATCAGCTCTCCAGGTTACTGGGTGAAGTGGAACTTGGAGGACTCTACGTATCTCAAGCCAGGCTAGGCTTGGTTAATTTTCTGTCTAAAATCCATTTCAATCAAAAGCCCTGCTGACAGTAGCACCGTTATTCCAGCTGAGAAGAGTCATTCAGTGTTGATAAAATTTGATTACTTTGTCACAGTCTTTCAGACTGTATCCCCACAATGTGTCGCAATTTTGCACAAAAAAAAAAAAATAAGAAAAAAAAAAGTGTGATTTAATCCACTGTGGTTATTGCAATTACAAATAGTATTCACAAAACTGAACAGCATTCATAATTGGGCAAACACATTCTCCAGAAGTGTCACACTGTCATTCAGCCACAGCACAGCTGGGAAAAAGAAGCTAAGCAAAATAACTGATTTGGGTGATTACAATGAAAATGGTTTGTTATTGCCACACAGCAGAAATTACCCACTTCCTCCACCTTGGGTTTTTTTGCTGTGAAGTCATAACACAAAATATTTAATTCTTATGAAGGAGGCATACCAGTTGGAAGTTGAAACACTTTTTATGGACCTGAGTGAAGCTCACTTAAGGTGAGTGAAGCTCAGGAAGTGAGCTATACCTGCTGGTGTGCCCTCTGTAGCATGGATGTCTAAAACTGGCAGAAAAGCCTGTGCCAAAACTTAAAGGAATACAGATGGAAGGCTGATGGATCTGGGCCTTTGACTAAATCTTGTAGATGTTTATGACCATTTTTGGACTATTAAACTCTTGCTGTAATTAAATGTTTTGGAACGTCATTTCACAATCGTTGATGGCCTTGATAGTGAGGTTATTTTTACACGTGTATGTGGAACATCGTTTTTTCCTTCGAGGAAATCATAATCAAAATATGCTTGGAAGTAGATATGAGCACTTACTTAGATTTCTTGTATCTAGTTGGTGCTTAGGACCCTGATGTGGGACTAAACAGGCTTTGCCGATGCTTCATCCAGAAAATGGACCCTGCTACTCCAGCTGGCTGAGGTTACAAGAGGTTCCTGTCATAGCCTTCAGAGTACTGTGGGATGAGTCCTTGTACATTCACTCCACTTTTGGTGGACTTTCCACTTCAGTACATGAAGCAGTAAGCAGGGGCAGTGAGGAAATGCATATAACATCTGAGCAGTGTCCGTTATATGCTGCTTTCTAGAGCAACTCATTAAAACACTGTGAGGATTAATATACAACATTCAGAAGACTTTGAAGAGGAAAATATCTTTTTAGTTAGTAATTATTATCATTATATTAATAAATATTGTAGGAAAGTATTTACCTCTATATCAGTGAATATTTTTATTTCAGAAAATTATTTCTGTTTCTCCCACAACCTCATCTGCCAGCACAGAAAAGGGAAGGATCAATTAGATGGGGAAAAACATGCATTGCAGCCCAGCCACTGAGTTCCTGTCATCTTTTAGCCTTCGTTAATGCAGGTTCCGTTCTCAGTTTGCATTTTCTCCCTTCTCCTTCCAACCAGTTCAGAGTTTAAGCTTTTCCAGAGTACCAGAAGCTATTCAAGCTCAGACTGATCACAACAAATGTAAAAATAGATCACAACCTAGAACATCCCTGAAACATACACTTCACAAAACAACAAAGATGAAATAAAAATACTAATTTTAAGAATCATATATCTAAAAAAATTCTGTTTCTCTGGAGAGTTGCAGATTCCAGCTCTTATTCCAAACATTTCAAAATTTTGAAGGACTCTGAAAGTAGAGATTCTTCTATAAAATAAAACATTTTGTGGAAATTATTCTGAGATAATCTTTCCCCGATCTTATAGCTGTGCAATTCTTATGGTACATGTGCACACATGCGTCCAAGTTACAGACGCCCCCAAGCCCCATGGGTGGTAGCCTGCACTGCACTACTGACACAGCCCAAGGAGGCAGAATATCATGCCTAAAGTAAACAGCAGTTAAAATTTTCCATTTACCTTTCCTTTTCAGATATAGCATAGGTATTCAAGCAGTGACAAAAAAATAATCAAGACAAAAGCAACAGTTACATCTCTTTTTCTGTTTTCTCATCACTAGTTTTGCTACCCTGTCATTCATTACAGACAGATCAGCAACTGGGCTGGCTTTTATTATCCTCTTTTTGGAATTAAGTGATTGTAGGGCCAGACAAGAAACAAGGTGTCTTGCTAGCTGGCTGGATGATTTTGAACATTTTAACTATGGGTGGCACCTTTAAAATGAGGATAGCACTTCTCAGCTCCCTTGTAAACTGCTCTAAGATGAACTGACAAGGAAGAGTCACGAGGTAGACACGCTTTAGGTTCAGATACACTTTATTTCTATGTATAATTTCTTTAATGTGTTGTTTTGAACACTTTTATCACTTTAAATATTTTAAAAGTAACTGCAAATCTTGTCAGAATTACTACTGAATTTTATAAAGCTAGAAACCACCTCCTATTTCTCATGGATACATGTGGGATTGGGATCTGGTAGATTTGGCTGTCTAGTTTGATCAGGATTTCCACAGTGAAGCCATGCTACTTACGTTCAATGTCATGAAAACACCAGTCTAGCTTTTCCCCAGCAGGCATAGTGGAAACCTCACAGTTAAAAGCAAAATAACCCCACAAGAGTTGTCCAGACATGCAGTGTATATTTGTGTTCTCTAACACAGGAACACAGTTTACATATATTCTGTTTTCATTTTTAGTTATTGAATCAGCATTAGCAATGGTGGAATTATTAGATGCTCTTCCCAGATATAGCACTTTTAAGAAGACACAAAGAAAGGAGGAGAAAAAGATCCCTTTTCAAAAAGCATTATTTAGTTGACTTTGACTTCCAAGAATATGTATGAATATATATGTAGCATGCCAACTATATCTGTATACACATATATGTATATATACTAGCAATGAAAGTCAAATTAAAGTCTATTGATATTAGCACTTTCACCATCTTAACTTTTATGAATTAAAACAAACCCTAATCCTAGCTAGGAGGGCACTACAAACAAATCCAAGGAGACCTGGGTCCATTTCTGTGTCTGCCAATTGTCTCCTGAATAGCCTTGGTCACTTTGCTTATTTGTATCTCCCCATTTACAAAGGCAACCCTTTCTTGAAATGTGTTTCAGTCTACTCCTGCAAAGCATGAGATATTGCTGTTATAAATAATAAATTGATTCACCAATTAAAAAAAAAAAAAGTTGAAGACATGAGAGGAAGGTCAGGACTAGAACTCCCAGTTGTGCTGAAGAATAGTATGGTTGTCTAATTTAATACTGGTTGATTTGCTAAGTAACTGAGCTTGGGAATACCCTTCCTTGCACTTGGTACAACATTTCTAAAAAACATAAGCTAAACCCATCATCACCTCATCAGTGCAAAAGGACAGTTTCATAAGAACATAATTTGTGTCAACGAATATATCCCACCTGGATACCTTGAGTTTTTCAGGTCTTGCTTACTTTTCTGGTTATTAAGTCCTGCATAATTTCAAAGGCACTAGCTTTTCTGCTGCAGTATGTCAGCATTTCCATTGAAAACCTCATTTTAATGGGAATGCTCTCCATTTGCAAAAAGCGTGTTCTAGGCAGAAAACTGGAACATCCAGAACCAAATTCAAGCACACTGCCAGTTAAAGGAGTATTAGTAATTTTAAAAGAGCCACTTGCTGCTTTTCAAAAACACAAGCATCGAAAATTTCAGTTTGATTTTTGAAGATTTTTTAAGTCTTGGCTGCAAATCTGAATGGTTCATAAACCACTTTGTAGAGAAATACCTGCTACCAGGGGAAGGAGGGGCCTGGGGAAAAGATCTATTAGACCTGTTCAGGGTTGTTAACACAAATCAAGAAATAAACAACTCTGAAAAAGCAGGATGCTGAGGGGGAAAGGAAAAAAATCTAGTAAAAAGAATGAATACAGTTGGCTCTGATCCTAAGATGCCACTGGGAATTTCCAAATGGGACCCAGGGGATGTATGAGAAGTGATCTTCAAAGGGAGTGCCCACAGGACTGTTACAAATTATGTAAGGTCTGATCAGGCAAGCTACAAGGTCAGATAAGGCAATTATGTGGCAAAAATACCATCCTGCAATCCAAACCAATCCAAAAAAGGCAGCAGTAGAAAGCACTGGCAGTGTATTTTGGCCCATCTCCATCTACTTCTGAGCAGGATGGGAGGAGGAGAGGCGGCCCAGCTCTGATTCTGGCATACAGGATTGTCACAGGCATTGTGGCTTAATTCATTGTCCTGTCATCTAGTGATCTCCAGAGCTGTGGCTGCCCTAGAAAGAATGAATATTACAGTTTGACGTGATGGGCTTAACTCTAAACTTTCACAGCTTGGAGTGCTGGAGGTGTCATGACACTGTGGAAGGCCAGAGGAGTTCAAAGCTGAGGCAGCACCTTCAGCTGCACCTTGGTGTCACTGGATCTGCGTGATACCAACCTGTGTGGGCTCCATCTCTGCTCGTGAAGCCAAGAACCACCTCATGCACAGAATGTAAATGCTTCAGATCACATCGTAGCTTGTTTCTCAACACAAGCTTGTTCATACATTAGTTACAACACTTCCAAAATATTTTTTCCTCTAGCGACAGCCACAAGAACATAGCCACCCAAAGAACAAGTGCTATGATTGCAAATTTACTGGTTTCTTCAGCATGAACTTCCATCTAAAACGTACCCGTTATTCATCTTTCCTGTGATTTGCAGCAGCTGTGGTGTCACCATGCCAACTGATTGGTAAAACGGGGGAAGGGCACGCTCAAAGTCATTTCTGAGCTCTGTAATATCTTACGAAGAAAAGCTAGTGATTATAATGAGAAAAATAATTCCTCACCGTGAAAGCTGACTGAGAGCAAACGGAGAAAAGTAAGACTTGCAGCTAAAGCAAACCTGAGTGGGATTACCACCTACATGAAAAAGGTTGGATCGCTTTAGAGATGAGGCCTTCATCCTGCCCCTCAGCACAGCTCCTGGGAAGGGTTGGGAACGAGCTGTTGCCAGTCCATTATGTGCCTATGCTGGTGGCGATAAAAGGTAAGAGGATTTAAAGTGAATTCCCTTGCTTGATAAAGCCAAGCCTTTTACCTGAGGACAACAGTTAACTCTGTCAGGGGTGTGTGTAATTGCCTCGACGCAAATGGCAAATGGGGACTGAAGAAATAACTCACCAGTCCTAATGGTGAAGGAGAGAATCTCTTCAGTGCCTTCATCAAGGTACAAATATTGCGGAAATGCAATAATTAAACAAAAAGTTCTTTGCCAAACTAGAACTATGGTGACAAGGTACTTGAAAAGAGCACAACAAACCGAGGGGAGGACAAGATAACATTGAACCAATGACACAGTTGCTGCATACGCTGCAATCTCAGCACATTTTCAGCCGTGTAGTCGTCGTTATTCCAGACAACGCATTTAAGTATTTGCTGAAATGCTATTAGCAGATGATAATGAAATAGCAGGAAAATACACATGAAAGAAGATGGAAATATCTTGCACCTCCTCACAGGGAAGCTATCAAGCACAGAAACAGGGAAATGATAAACAGAGCACCTGGAAGAAGGCGATTGCTGTTAGCTACTTCTCTACTGTAAATTGGGTACTGGACTAAAAAGACAGAAGTTCCACTGAAGTGTAACAGAGGATAATACTTGCCACCATGTGTCAACTGTGCACTCAGGGAATGCAGAGAAATGAAGTGCAAGAAGCACTAGTATTAGAAATTAATCTGTAATCACTTTCTAATGTAGAGGAAAACCTTATAAATAGAAAATAGTGATGGAGGTAAAGAACAATACTCCTCCCATTTTAGCTTCAAACCAATCCTAGCTCTGTGTAAGTTTTGCTTCTTCACTCTTTGTATTCTCTGTTCTGGGTCTGAAATACTGTATTAATTGAACATGTTTTTTTTATGGACAGATCTACTGACATACCACACCTCATTTACAGTCCTGACCTGGCTATCACTTCAGCATCAGCATTTATATTACAGTGTAATCTCCTATGATATGTGCAATGTATGGTTTGAATTTCTAACTTAAAGAATAGACACAAAGGTAATTGGTCATATCAGATTGTAATACTTGTTGAAAGAACTGCCTTCACAAATGGAATTTTGCTTCATTAAGCTCATCCTGAATTTTGTATTCACTTTCTAAGTTGAGTTTATGGAATAGTAGAACAGATGACGCACAGAACACGAAGATAATATAAATGTAGTCTGTGGTGGACACATTTGAGTAGACTCCACTATTGCCTAGAAGTTACATCAACTTTGCAATTTAAACCTAATATATATAGCTGTGACTAATGCATTTAGCCAGCCTGTAGTTTTAATGACAATTTGAAGGTTTTTCTTCTTCCTCTTTTTAATGTCAAAATAAAACCGGTAGCATTTTGTCCATTTACGTCAAGCTTTGAACTGCCTCACCTTTACCATTCAGAAGTTGTTGGACAAATTTAACTCAGTAATTACAAGCCAACAGCTTTTAAATCCTTCCTTCAAAAGAAAACTTTTGTGAATGCTTTGTGTTAGAGTATATAAAAATTTGTTGTTCTATACAAAATTAAATTAGGCAAAGACTACACATTCTTGCTTTTCCTTGCTAGTAGGCTCGCTCATTATCAGGGAGCTTCCAGTGGATGTTCTGACAGAACTCTTCTGCCTTTTATCTTCTTATGATACTGCTTAAGAAGATGTGTGAGAGTATTGAGAAATACTTCTAACAAACCACAGTTCAGGTTGCAATGGAGAAACTCAGATTAACTGACAATGACCTTTCTGAATCAACATACCTGCACTTTGAACTTCAAGCATTTTTAGTTCTGCTTTTTTTGCCTTTGATTCTGACCGAGTACAGCTGGAAATAAATACAGATTTATAAGTTAAAACCCATGATGGGTGTACTTCAAATGTACCTTTCAACTTGCTTGCTAGAAACCTTAAAAACTGCATTGTATGCTAGTAATCAGTGAGCAGTATTCACATCTCTGCAGATTAATTTGATATGGATTCATTTGGGAATGTATTTTATGTAAAGTTGGTAAGCCTTTTTTTTGTTTTTTGGGGGTTTTTTTTGAGGCAATTTTCTATCATTCACATATATTGTAGATGCATGCTGCATCATCACATGGTAGTGGCACACTATTTGTAAAATAAGGCAGCAAAATAATTTACTTTTACTTATTAGTCTATTAATAGAAGACTGCATGAATTTTAGTTGTGGCTTGCTGTGGCATGTAATTTATGTAACAAACCTTGTTGTTAATAAACCTTGTAGCTTAAGGTACTGGGACACTGCTAAAATATAAATAACAAAGGAGAATTAATCATATCTGAAACATTCAAGGCTGATATATTCACAGGGGAATTAAAAGGTCATTAGTTATTCTCTTAAAGTCATCTGAGATTTTGATTGACAAAGTAAAAATTTAATATTTCTATTGTGCAAATTGATTAACAAGCAGATTATTATTTTCATCACAGAAAGTCCAACTCCTGGATAAAATTGAATTTCTTGTATACTTTAGTTAAAAAAAGATCTACTGTAATATCCTTTAACTGGAAAAGATGGAGTCACATCTGTAATGAGTGGGGTATGGCTTTCGGCAGTTGGCCAGTTCCTCATAAATTCACATATATAACAGGAATAGATAAGTGAGTCAAAACCAGTGAAGCTAATTTTAGTTGGCTGAAATCAACACCATCTGGATTTCTGGCCTGGGTAACTTTATATTGATCCAATTCTTTTAGAACAATTTGATACCAAACATGTAAGACAATTTTTCAGATTCATAATTTGTGATGGGATGGCCTGTTCAGATATCCTCTCCTCTGAGTTTTTTCAGAAGCTATAACTTTCTTTTTTTTGATTGGAAAGAATAATCTTATTTTTGTGTATACCAGGTAAACATTAGTACCCATTTCTTTGCACAATTTTGGAAAACAAATATTTCAATTTAAGTTGTTCTCTCCCCAAAGACACAGAAACAATTTAAAATGGGCAGATCAACATGTTTTTGTGTGATTCAGTTCGGCAGCGTATCTGCTTACTTATCAGTTATATTAATCCAATCAAAGAAGATGCGTGTAGTGACCATAGTTAACTGGCATTCTGGGTATGGTGTCAAGTAGATACAATGAATTTTCCCCAGTACAAAATACAAGGAAAAAACTCTCACTACATTCAAATGTTGAATAAGCTACAAAAAATAGTATGATAATGGACATGTTGTGAACCAAAAGAATTCAAATTGATCAGTCATTGATTTGAATAATTTACTAAAATACAGTTTTAAGACCATAATAATAGAAATACCATTTTAAAATCTTGGTGGCTTGTGGATTTATTTTCTGACTGTCTCTTAATTTACTTCAGTGGGCTTTGTATTGAGCTCTCACACAGCAGACTTATATTAGAGATCATTAAACTTAGGTACATTTTACCATTTGCTTCTATAATTTTAGGACTTGATATGAACAACTGTTTGCATTTACTGACTTCTTTCTTCTGTTAAGATCTCTATTAAATACAGTAAATCAGATGCTCTAACATGGAATTGTCAGCTTTTCTGACAGATTCTGGTTTTAAATTTACTTAGAGAGACAGCAAGATTATCCACAGAGCTCACTAATGATATTATTTGTGCTTAATGTAGGCATTTTAGTGTATGAGAAGTGTACATCTCTTACATATGCTGTAAAACTCCTAAATATGGATATACACTTATTTACACCTACTGCAAATTAATAAATAGGCACTTATATGTACACTTATAGATTCACTTTTCCTTAGTGACTGATGTCCATTCAGTGCTGAAAACTTTTCAGCTGCTGACATTTCCTCAATGTTGGATAACTTTGCTTGTGCATATCATCATGTAGCAAAACTAACACATCAACAGTATCAGAGGGTCTTGAATCCTAAGGCTCATAACAGTCTTGCACAATATCAATATCCTGAAGTGTGTTTATCAGCCACTACATAAGCTTGAAAAGTTGACTGTCTTTGATGTAAAGATAAAAAAAAAACACCCCAAAATCAAAACAAAACACCAACTCCTGTCTCATTATTGAGGACAGGTCCCACTGCGAAGCCTCCAGTGGCTCATGGCAAATTTCATACCTATCACAGACGCAGAACAGACGTTATTCACTTCTCATTCCCCAGCCATTTCTGAACTGCTTCACACTATTCTTTATTTACTTCATTAGTTGTGCTTCCAAACTTGTGTTTAGAAGATTACTGGGTTTTTTTGAGCTATTGAAAGTATGTTGATGGCTCATCCTTTTGAAGATGCCTCAGGGAGTAGTTAGATATTCAAATGTCTAGGTATAGATAAAAAGGAAGGTGACCATTTTCCATTTTTTATACTTATTTTTTATTGTCTTTAATCAATTAAGTCAAAGGCCAGGTGGGACATGGAAAAGAGGAAGAGAATTACAGACACTTAGCATATTTACTACTTACTGAAGCACACACTGAATTTAGAAGATCAGATCTTTACCTTAAATTACAATTATTCTATCTTTAAATTAATAATTATCTCCTTTTACAATAGCAAAGTTACAGATTTTTGCAAAATCCACTGTTTCCAACTTTAATTTTTGTGGGTTCTGGCACAATTTAAATGCTTAGGATTTGCAGAGAGGGTTATTTCCATAGAATGCCTCTGTTATTTGATTTGTCTTGATTAAGGTAAGTTATGGGCAAATCCCTCCCCTGCCCCCCCCCCCCCCCCAGATAAAAGCAGGTTCGTTATTTTATGATGTTTTTATGATGTTTCATGCAGCTCTGCAGTGTGTTTCTGGTTTTTACCATTACTTGTGTTTGTATGTGTCTTATATGGAAAGAGATGCTAAAGTTATCACAGGAGCCCCTAAAACAGCCAACAGTTTTTTTCTTATCTTGTCAACAAACTGGTCACAGAAATGTTCCAGACGTGGGTATGTTTGGCCAACAAGCACAAAGTGCCAAGCAATTAAGTTTGCTTTGACGTGGTTGAGGTAAGAGACCTGTTGCAGTAAAGAGTGAGTAGAAACCCAAAGGGCTTCAGCAGGCAAAGGGTTATATTGCTGTCTTCTTATTCTGTCTTGCATCATCTATTTGAGGGATTCATTTTTGTTTGGGACACTTTAGCTACGACAGATACAGCTCTGTTTAAAATGATGGTGTATACAATTGTAAAAATAAAATCAAGCATGCCTTCTAATCTCAACTCTGATGCTGTGAATAACAGACCTTTTCTGCTGTCAGCAATTTGACTGACAGCTTGATGCAAAGATGCTAAAAGCAACTGATCCATCCACCCATACTGATTTTCACCTCCCCAATAATGTTCAAGGGTTGTATAAGAGATATAGCTTGTTTGCCTATGAAACTAAATATACTTGAATCTTGTCAATTTTGACTGCCAGCACTTTTTTTTAGGTTATATGGCTTAGATCATCATATGATACCACCGTTATTACCTTGCTAGAAGAAGTTATGCTGGCAGGTCTGTATTCCTGTCTCATTATCTGACAGAACAAAGCTCATAGGTCTGCGTACATCTGGACAGAAATGCAGATAATTGCAACTTGAACACCTCCAGAACAAACTAGCTATGGCTGTTAGGGGCAGCAATGATTGCCTAGAGCTAGAGAAGCTCTGCTGCCACATGGAAGTGCAGTGAGGCCCCTTAAAAATACAAAGGCAAACACAAAACCTTCCCACTAACTATTCTACAAAGTTCAGAGTATCCTTATCCAAAATTATTTTTGCAGAAAGAATGACATTGGAAGAGGCATTTCAAATTCATTCTTAAGCATCCCTTTTCTTTCTTCACCCTGTATGTCATTTCTACTTGCCCCAAAACATATGGTCATTTAAAACCAGCCCTTCCTCAAGCACAACCTTTTGTAAGTGCCCTGGGGAAATTTCTAATTCCTCCCACCTGCTTCCAGCCAGGTTTCCTTCAACAGATTAGCTCTATATGCAGCTGTAGTTCTCTTCTAATCAGAGCAAAAGTATTAGCTGTATGCTTGCTGCTCCCTAGACAGAGGCTTTAGGTCACTTTGTACTTTCTTGTCCCCATAACATGAAAGTGCATTTTTCAGTATAATCGGGGTGAAGGCTGTGGAATTTCTACCTCTGCACTGTTTGTCAGGCTAATAAAGAATGATCATGACTGGCCAAAAAAAGAATAATATTGGCAGTGCCAAGTTTGCCTTCAGCAGAGAGATGTAAAATCTCACTGTCTTGAATTCTAAAGAATGAAGAGAGGGAAAAAAAAACAGTGGGTAAATAAGTTCCTCTGCAAATATTCCTAGTTTTCATTTACCAGGTTATGTTCTTCCTGAGCAGCAGCTTATAAAATCCTGCTCTTCTTGTACTGAAGAAAGGCATTAATTATATTCCCAGTGTAGACATTTCTGATTACAGAGTGGCACAGAATTGTGCTTTGAATAATATTTTACAAATAGAACTATTATGACTTCCTTGTGTAAAGAATAAATGTCTTGATACCTATCATTTTGCCAGATGGGAAAACCATGGCTGAAATAGGTTATTCTCTATGTTTAAAGAAGTGTAATTTGCAATGGCTATATGACTGAGTTAAAACATATTTTGATCTTGAAATCCCTAAAGCCCCTTCCCAAACAGCATAAGGTCAGGTACATGCCGATTAGTCACGTATTTTGTATCCCTGAACACTTGCTAGAAAAATGAAAATATATATGGTCTGCTACTGAGTAAAGGTTTTTAAGATGTAAAAGACCTATAAAGAGTATGCTTAGTCACCCATGAAAATAAGGTAAGATCTCTTACAGTTCTGGTTTTCAATGCCAAGCCTTCTCCACTGTAGAAACTATTTGCATCCTAGTCTTTGGCTGAACAAATGCAGTGGAAAGGTATTTTGATCAGAAATGTTAATACTATTTTAAGGTAAATACAATCTTATAATACCATTTCAGTTATACTTTCTCAAGATATTGTCATAAAAGACTTAAAGTGGGGTATTCCTATGAACTTTAGCACGCTTGCAGTGTTTTTGCATTTCATCTTCTACAGCCAGCTTGTAAGCTTTTTTTAATGTTTAATGAAAGATCAAGCCACTCTGTTTCAAGTGTGATGGCAATCCCGTTAGGGGATCGCAATTATCACAGTCGACCTGAACAGCCTAAGCCTGCTGTGCCAGTAAAATCAGAACAGTGGAAGGGCTGTACCCTTCACGTGGGTTTTGGTGCTGCGCCTCTGTGCTCTCTCTTTTGTTCTCCCCTGGCAGCACATTTCAATTATGTCAATGTCTCAACTGGAAAAGCTATTTGTCACCCTGTCTCCAGCTGTCAGGGTAGCTATCATCTCTGAGTTACAGGCGCATTTGAGTTACTGACTGTGGGACTGAAAGGGCAGGGTATCGCTACAGCTGTAGTTTACTAAAGACTCGCAGCTGTCCTGCAGAAAGTCTAGAAATGCAGTTTCCTAATAAATAATTCTCCTTCAGTGGTATCAAATGTATCAAAGATACATCTTCCTGTTCTCCTTCCCACTGAGGATGTCGGCTTCTAAAGAATCACCAGTTCTCACAGTGTTCTCCTGAAATAATGCTTATAGGTTTTTAAAATAGTTTAACATTTTGTAGGAATTTTTATGACTCGTATAGTGATTATTAGTTGTCAAGGCAGCACTGTAGTTTGTAGCAGTGATGTAAACAAAATTAGTACTTTACATGGTCATGCTTCAAGCGATTACTGAAAATGTACTAGGAGAATACAACAACGTAACCCAAGTAAGAACCAAAGGTGAAAAATACTTAGTACAAATTAAGTTTTCTATTGTACTTCCCTCAAACCACACAGGAATAATTTTGTAAGGGCAAGACCATGTGTGAAGGACAGCATGTATGCCTGCTGTCACAGACAGGACCAGCTTTTCCTCTTTCTGTGACTGCAAAGAAGAAACAATTTCATGGTTTCAGAGATGAGTGGCACTTTTTTCTTTCTGACTTGTTATTTGCAGAATTATACTTTTTTCCCCCTCCTCTTCCTGGGTGTGAGATGAAATGATAACCTGGTTATCTAAAAGTTGGCCAAGAATATTAATAACAAAAAAATTATATCCCTCTCTATATGCTTTTTCTTATTTTTAACCCCATGAGGATAAAGATCACATTATATTATTTTAAATTACACAAGCTCTATGTCATTGAAATGATATTTTATCTCTTACTCAAAATGTATAAGGTTTGGAAACATACTAGTTTCAGAAAATGTTAGTAAAAAAAAATAATCTTGGAGTATTTTTAATATCACTGAAACAGTCCATTTTATCCAAGTATAGTAAATCTACTGAAATACTGAAACAGCTAGTAATTACCGCGTTTTTGACATTTTCATTGAATAGAACTTTCTTGACTGCATAGCTCTAGACTACAGCTCCACTGTGGCACTCCACGATAATGCTCCCTGTATACTGACACATCTGTTCCATGATCAATCCTTTCTGAAATGTAACAATTATATTTAACACTTTAAAACTTCTTTTATTTCATGTTGTATCCACCTGTAGGAAATTCTTACCCTGCATTAAAATATAGTTAAACCCAGTTCTTTTGCTTAGAGTTCCTTATTTTCCTTCAGTAATAATACTTCTGCGTTTTCCGAGGAACTATTGGGTTGGGTTAGCACAATAGCTGCTACTATTATTAGTTTGTGTACTGGGCATTGCCAACAGACCAAGACTGCCCTATAGCAGAGTATGTACAGACACTGAAGGTGCCCACAAAATGCTTGCAATGCTGGCAAATGCTTGCCGACTAAGTAGGAAAGAAGAGACAGTAGATGGATGTCAGCAGAAAGGGAATATAGCGAGTTGTATGGCAGTGCTGGTCAGTACAATAGGTTTACTCAGATTTACAGTGCTGGGTTCACAGAACTGTAGGGATGAGGCAGATCTCTTGTTCAGCCTTCTTTGCCCCAACTAAAGCTTGTTTTCCCTAGCTGAGCAATTGTTCACCTCCTGTTTCTGAATAACATTTTATATTAGAAGCCTGTTGTCATCTCCAAAAGCTTGTATTTTCTTGAAAAAACAAAATGTCCAGCCTTTCCTGTTGAGGAATTTCCTTTACTTTTTTCTCTCTTTGATGTTTTTCAAAAGAAATTACACAGATTTTTGATTTTTTTTTTTAAATATCTTTCTTAGGGGGCATTATTCTCATTGAGATCTTAGCACAGCTCTGGAAAGTAACATAGCTATTTTGTTGTCATACATCAAATGTTCTTGTTTTATGTAAGAATTTGCATGCTTGCAGTGAAATTCCAAGCAGATTTAGGTGTGGGGTTTTTTTTTTAATCTATTTGTTTTACCATCTTTCTACTTGTTTAATTATTTTGTATGTATTTTCTATTTTTTAAAGCATAGTACCTTGCTTTTTACCACGATCCATCTTTTTGATTCTCAACCATTTCTCTGGTTTCTATAAATCTTCAGAACCACTTGTCATAGCCCTCAGCTTAGCTCTGTCTGCATATTTTATGAATATACTTTCTATCATCCTACTCAATAATAAAAATCTTAAAAAAAGATCAGGTTCAGAATAATTTCTGTAGGATCCCACATATAAAACCCTTCTAACTCAATAAGGTACCACTAACACCACACCCTTTGAAAGGGATCTAGGTCCTGCTAGATTCAGACAAGCAGCTGTAATCACCCCTCCGTTGGAGAGATACGCAAAAACTTCATAATTTATTTGTGCTGTAGATGGATACTAATAGATCAAATTGTGGCATGAAAGATCTTAGCTGGTTCATAGCACATAGTTTTTGCACTTCATGATGATTACTGGGACTACAAAGTTTGTTTTCATGGCAAAGGAGAATATTGAGGGAACCTGCAGTTAGGTCTTAAATTATCCTATGCAAAAATCTTTTCTCTTTTTTTTTATGTTGTAAAAGTACCATTTATATATACAGAATGCTACAAGAATTCCATTACTGAACCAAAATTTGCATGCCTCCAAAGTTTTATATATGTTTTTCTCATAGAAGCCAAAGTATACTAAACTATTAACCGGAGAGAGAACAAAGAGATTAAAAATCACTATGTACGTGAAAAGTGTTTGATTTATAACCACTTTAAGTACTTTTGCCTTTCATACTTAAAACTTTTCACTGGTTCAGTAAATTAACTTTGGTACGGATGTAAATATGTGGAGAATACTTTTCCTGTAACTTCCTTCAATTTCAGCAATTGTGTTAATTTTCACAAGGTGCAGCAATATGCATTAGAAAACAGTTACAACAAAATCAAGCATTTTATTTAAAAAAACAACCAAACAAAAAAGGCCTGCATTGCTGTAACTCTCCTTATTTCTGTTTCACAGAAAAATCAGGAAGGAAATGAAATCACCTGCTGTCACAATTAGCATTTAAACAGTCTCCATTTGGCAGTGAATCTTGTGGTCTTATTTAGGTAGAAGAGTTGAAGGATGTGTGTGTTCCTATCTGTGCAGCTCCTGCTGGGTAGAGTTTCTCCTGGAAGGATGCAAGGATTCATGACTATGTCAGTTGTTGGATACAAGAGTGATTCCTAATTCTTCATATTAAGGGCATTTTTTTTTTGGCCTCATCCACGTGCCTGGTCTCATCCATGCATTTTTCCTGTGTCTTAATAGCCTTGGAAGAAAAGACCCATTAACACAGGCTGGAAGTCTCACCAGACTTCTGTGTCGGTCTGTACTTCCCTGCAGCTCAGTCTGAAGACAAGATTGCCCCCAAGAGCCAACAGTATACAGGTTCCACGTAAGGCATCTGCTCTAACTTCCAGAAGTATATTTGAGGAAACCAAGTGCTCTTGTGGGAGCTACGCATTTCTTTTTGAAACCTGCTTTTCTACTTTTTCAACCTTGGTTTCAGTGGAGTGAAGCCATTTTTGTTAAAGCCTGCTCCTGGTTGTGGATATTTGTGACCCCTGCAGGAGAGAAATCTCTCCACTGCTCTGAGGTGACGCTGTGGTGAGTAGAATTAAATCTCAACTGCACAGAACTGTTAGGTTTAAGATGAGCAAAAAGGAGGCGTAATCAAGAGGCTAATTCTATTTTATCTGTCTGAGCATTTGTTTTAATCTTACGGCACGGTGCTTGAACTCCTGCTAGAAAAATAAGAGTGAAATGTCTACCCCTGTCTCTTCCTACCTGGTAGAGGAGTAACTGATGTGTAGAGGGGATAGGAAGGTTGTTTTTGTAGCTTGCTTTGAGTGTGAATAACTTCTTACAGGAAAAGTAAGGCAAGGACTCTTATGGAGGGAAGATCTCTGTTTCTGTGGTGTCTGGCTATTTGCTCATTTTCTACTCCTAATTTATTGTCAAATTTGACAAGCTTTCAGCTGGTCCCAGGTTCAAGGGTGAAGCAAATTCACGTATGGTACAGTAACTTGCTCTGACCTTGTCCAAGACACATCAAGTGTTACTTGTCAAGTGACACAACAGTAGGTCTGACTCGGAGAAGATGAACCTACCTACAGATGTTGATGGCTGTGTGAGTTCCATGCTGCTGCAACAATGTTATAGAACAGCTTTGTCCCGAGCCAACTCGATCCACAAGCAACATTAAGGCAGCATTTAGCATTGTGAAACAAGATATTTTGACCATCCTGTCTTTTTCCCCGCTACTTACATTTTCTGAGACAGGAAAGGCAAAGCCTTTTATCATCTATTTGCTGTATTGTTTTCAGTGAGAGTATTTATGAATATGCTGATTAGCATCCTCTGGTAATGTTTGTGAGATATCTACATTTGCCCTAGGAACTGGAGCTTCACAATGGCCACTAGGCAACCATCAAATAATAAAAATGCTTGCTTTGGTACCGCATTGAACTGTACTCCAGCTGGCAATCTGGACGGTCAAGGCTCTGTAACTCATCACAGGCTCCTATTTGAATGGCTCTGTAGTAACACACTGCCCTTGGTCAGAACTGCAATATAGATTACTTCATTTATCTTCTCACCTCTTTCATTCTGTGTAAGATTCTTGTTATATATAAAATACCACACTATATTTAAAAAGTAATTTTGATTTATGGGAAACAGCACACACTGTGGAGGTGCGCTGGTATTTTTTCATGGCAGCATTGCAAAGCTGGTGTGTTCTACAATAGGATGGAAATTATTCTGGCCAAGACATTAATCACTAAGGTCAAGTTTCCTGTCGCTAAAACAGAATCCCCAGTAACTGCCCGGCATTACTCCTTACACAAAGAAGTTGGACAAACATACCATCATGTCTGCTGGGCGTATGGCTTGGAAAGCCAGTTAATCTTGGCTCTGTTTCTAGATCTGTACAGCCATGTTGCAGTCTGTTCCTTCCTAAGCAACATTTCTAGGAAAATACTGTAACATTCATGTAAGCCCTCATTATGTTTAGCTTAGTGCAGAACAGCGACCAGAACAACAGGGTCCTAAGCACAGTTGCTATACCGTGGCTAATAATCTGAAATTATTGGCTGATCAACCTCAAGCTGAAGTGTATCTAGAAGGTATATGATCATATTTTTGGTCATTTTAATTTAATAATTCTTTATTGCAACTAGCCTGCATAGCTTACACTGACTCCCAAATACGTCAAAACTCCTGTTTCGTGAATAAAATGGAAGAAAAGAGAAAGGAAGGCTTCTGACCCTGGCAAGCTGGCAAGACATGAACCAGCAATGCAGCTGCACTGGCACTGGCACTGGCGCTCCTCTTACACCAACAAGCCGTTCCCGATGATGATGCTGATAGCTCAAGCACAGTGATGACACTGATAATACAGATACTGGTGATACAGAACAGGCTTTTGCTCACCCGTGTTGGTATAAAGGCAGAGTAACTCTGAGCACAGCTAAATGTTCATGAGCATAGCCATGTATTGCTTCTCTTAGTTGTCTGTAAAACACATCCCTCTTCTGCAGTTCTTGTTCCAACCTCTGTCGGGTGCGTAAAGTCTCACTCCTGCCTAAACTGTGTCGGTGTTCATTGTATTACAAATAAAATTTATGGGGTATATGATAGTTATATGACATTATAAATAACATTTTGTCTCTCACTGGTGCTTATAACCCATTTGATGTTTTCCTAATCACTTTTATTTTTCTTTCTCAGACCTATTCTATAAAGGTGCTGTGAGGGATAATGAAAAGGACGCAGATGCACAGAAATTTTGTAATAAAGCATTCTCAATACATATATTTTACAATAGTAGAAGTCAAAGCAGGCCTTCATTCTGTCTGAAGCTTCTTGAAATAGTTCATATTTGGACTCTGTAGAGGGATTAAGTATTTTATTTAATCTTTTAATGGTATAGTAGTCTGAGCTTCAGAATAAACATAGTTGCATACAAAGTCTCCGACAAGCTGACCTACCCAGCTTTATACAAATCCTAGAGTCCTGGAAATTTTGTTTCCAGGTTTTTTTCTCTACCTTGGATAATTTCTACATCCATGTCATTCAAGAAGGACTTGAAATTAAACGTAACCGATACATAGGCTTTATTTTTTTCAGAAAATACGTTTAATGCTTAACTGTTGCTGTTGCAGAAGTTAGTAACTCAACTCCCATTCAAAATGTCTATTCAGTTAAGAGCATTAGAAAGCTCTGTGTTTGTAATCTGGAATTATATTGACAAGTTTACTGCCCTGTCTCTCTGTTCAGCTCACTGTTGTAATTCCACTGGTTCTCTAGAGACATTTACAATTTACACTACTGGAAAAAAATAACACAGGGACCATTTTTAATAAACCACAGCTCCAAAATTATTTTGGAATTAATACAAATAGTTGTGATAAAGAAGAAGCATCTTTTGTTGGGATAGAAAATAAAATTGAAATATTTTTTATTTGCTGGGTAAGAATCCCTGGCTTTATTTTTTATGTCCAAGTAGAGATCTGAGCATTTCCTGCTACCAGTGGAACAACATTTAGATAGGAGGGTAAAATTTAGATGCAAAGAAAACCAGCAGCACATTCCCCCAAGAGCTAACCAACAAAAACCCCAAATAATACACTAAAGTATTTTCAGAAAATACTTTGGTTTACATTCTACTGCTTTCAACAATTTGGATTGCTACAAACAGCAACAGTAAAGTTGTTATATTTCACAATACCAAAACAGCATTCAGGCATATGTCTGTGAGATTTACATTTGTGTAAATCCAGACTTGTCCCAGAGTGTTGCTAGAAAGAACTGCCTTTATAAATTCAAGTGCAGGTTAAGTAACTGTCATCCATCAGTGCTGTAAATAGTACTTCTGGAATGCACTCTGCAAGAGTGGTGTAGAACTAAATGGGTGACAAAAAGTCTCTTATTTGGAAGGATATATTTATAAATAATCTACACTATAGAAGATTATTTAAGTTTATATAACATTCTTATTGGAAAAGGAACAATTCTAAACATTATGTATAGCTTCACAGATAAGGCTTTGGATCAGTATTTAGGAATATATTTGAGACTAGATTAAGAATATATATTTTGTCTAAGGCTAATCACTTAATGTACCTTTTTCCAGTTCCAGGCAGACAGGAGCAACATCAGCCTTTGGTCTGAGTAGACAGGAATTTGGTGTCTCCCTGACACTGAGCATTAAGCCAATACTGAGTATCAGTAATGTCCCAGAAACGGTTTTCAAAGGGTTTAAGATCTTACATCCCTTGCCACACCAGCCAAGTCATAAAGCTTTTTGGTCTCCTCTGAACATGGAAGAGGAGGTCATGCCTACTCACAGTACTCTATACCCTTAGCCTTACTGTGCATCAGTTTTCCAAATGCGAAGTAAGGTCACTAAGAAACACAATCTTTAAATTTTAAATTATTTATCACAGTTTGATTTTGTCTGTATGCATCTCTATTACCCAGTACAACAGATCAATGTGTAGTTCTGAAACAGGAATTATTAAAATAGTAATCAAAGACATTTCAAAGATTTTGAGAGTATTAGCTGTGGCATGTAACGATGAAGTATTTTAGCACTCTGTGTTTCCCCTGTAATTCACCTGAGAGTATCCACCAACACTGAATCAATGAATCCTCTATTATGTTTTATTTTTTCCCACAGATCTTTATGTTGATTCAGTCTTGATAAATTGTAATTTTGTATGTTGATTATTGCACCAAACACTTCCACAGATTCTTCTTCCTCATCTCTACAAGGAATCTGCTTCTATTTTTTCTATTTTAGTCAGTACAAGAAAAGAAAGAAGAGTAATCTGTTTTTTTTTTTTTTTGTTGATTTTGAAGCAGTAAAAGGTACAGTCATAAAATCCCACAGTTGTTAGGTTTTTTTCATGTACAATCAACTACAGGACCATGATATCTATTGGCTCTTAAGGTTAGACAAAAAGACTGTAAATATACATTTCTGTTTCTCTTTCTCATAACTTTTTTCCTTATTGTATCAAAAAACTCCAAGGCAGTCTTCTCCATTTTGAAGGTTAACTACTGTTTCAGCTAAGATAGTAAGATACCTGCTTCTCTGAAAATGTTCTGGGTAACATAATTAAGGTAAAAAGTGCACTGTGGAAAACATAGGAAACGGTATTTCTACCGCATTAACAAAATTTAAATCCATACCTTTTCATCACATTGAATTTTAGACAACATCAGCTTTCATAACAGTTGAAAATAAATTGAAAGAAATGAGAATCTTCAAGTCAGAGTAACTTTTTGGATTCCACAAGTCTAAGCAAATGCACCATTTTATAAAACCCATTGCCTAGATAATAAATGATTCCTATGGGCAAATATGAACTAGGAAAAAAAAAGGATGTTTTGATCTTGCCAAGACTAGAAGGGCTGGATTACTGAGCAGTGCTGGTATAAGTTGTTAGAAACTCTCTTGATACTGTCAAGGGGAAAATGAACCGTCTTCTTACCCCTCTAAAACATGTGACAAACCATGAAGTCAGTACTTCTTGCAGGGAAGAATAAATATATAAACCAGTGATAATGAATAGTGACCTGGATTTTTCTTAATTAATTGAATGGACAATTACCTGTGACTCAAAAAATGCCACCCTCTTACTTAGTAGGCTGTAAATCCGTATTGTTATTTCATTAACACAGGAAAGAATACCTACTGGCCAGAGCACATCTGGATATTCAAACCCCAGAAATATGAAAAAGCTGCAAAATCTATGTTCTGCTTACTCAGACTGTAAGAAACACCTAAATATCCCAGTTATTCTCCTTTTCAGATGCAGTAGAGGCAAGAGTAGTTTTACTAGGGATTCTCCCTTTCCTTTCTGCGCTCTGTGACTCATTATTGTCATACGTAGGTCTAATGTAAAATTTGGTTGGAATTTAATCCTTGTCTTAAAAGCTTGTGCAAGGTGCTGCAATTTTACTGCCCAGTTCACCAATTCCTCACTATTAGATGGACAGTTCATACAAACATGTTTCAGATTAGAAGTGTTTGTGTTCTGCCAGTTCTTGCTCTTTATCTTTTGTGTAATTTGCAACATATCCCTATAAGTGCATTTCTTCATGCTATTGCTATATAATGCTTGGGTTATTGAGATTCTTCTGAGGCAGAAGGCAAATACGATCAAGTCACAAAGAGCTATTAGTTTTGTGCAAATACCTTTGCATGGGTACAAGCACAGTTAGATATGTGAACAGTGAGACTCTGAATGCATGTTCACAAGTGTGTTTGGAAGAATATCACAAACTATAGGTAAAAAGCTAGAGTAAAGCCACAAGACAAGATACAGAAATAATTCCCTCTCAGATTTCATTACAGGAGGAATTTTTTGGTATATGTGTTACAGGGTTAAATGTCCATCAGTCATGGACAAAAGGAAAGCCACCTTTCTTTTGTGCAGTAAACTCTGATGTTCATGACAGGTGACATGTTTCAAATTATTTATGTCACAGTAGTTGGTAAAATAATCTGTCTGTGAGTAGTCATAAAAAAGAAATACATCTGAGTACATTCTAGTTATATAATATATATATTTTTTTATTAAAATTTGTTCATAGATTTCTTCATATTTCATATGCATTATGTAGGAAGATAGTGAAGCTGATACTAGTTCTGGTAGTAGAATTTCAGGTGTTAGGATACTGGTAAGGTGAAAAAGACATAGAAAGGCAAGAGTATTACTAGGACTTTTCAAAAGAATGGTGTATTATGATAAAAAGAAATCCTAATGTTAGAGCTTATTCATTATAAGATGAAAGCCAGTATAAATATAAGCAATAATAGGGGAAATACATATGTGTTTAGCAAACATTCCCGTTCTGACTTTGGGAAAATGCCAGTTATGAGGATATGATTAATGAAGAAATTCTATTTCAGCAATGGGAAATAAGTTTAAAAGGACCTTATTATATCTTGTTTTTTTTCTTTTTAATCAACATGTCTGGATAATTGACAATTTTAAGAGATATAGATAAGATGTATTATATAGTATCAGGCCCTGCTTCTTCTCCACCTCAAGGGAAGCTCTTATGTTTACTTTGCCCATATTGCAGTATTTGTCCCTATTATCATGCTTCTATAGAAAGGCAGATATTTTCAGAAGGCTGCTCAGTCAAGATATGACTAATTCCCTCCTTCTTCACTGTGAATAGTAAAAATCAACTGTAGTAAACATTTTCGTAAATGTTGTAGCAGATTCTCCATCGCTTAAGTGATTTTAATAAATATTGAAAGTTTTATGACCTGTGCTGGTAAGGAGAGATTTTTCCCCCAACAGTCTCTGAATAACATGGCCTTGGTTATTACCTGATTCTGGTTCTGTCCACATCTGGCTGAATCTTCTTTTAAAAGCCAATTTATTTATTTATCTATCTTATTATCTATCTATCTATCAATGTCTGTCTGTCTGTCTGTCTGTCTTTCTTTCTTGCAAATATTTTTTGTACTTATGTCTTACTGTTGTGGGACTACTAGTAGGTAGCTGCAAAGTAATGGGACATTGCTGCCATGGGATCCTTTTATAAATCTGTAGGAATGTGGTCTAGTTGGGGCCAGGTGGTGTGTGTATGATCTGCTTTGAACCTGTCTCCTGTAGAGGAATGAGGCTGTGTGCAGTTTCCTCCAACAGCCGTAGCTATATGTAGCTTTTGCATTGAACGGAACGGAGGAATTGCGGTTGATGGTGGTGAGATAGTGTTCTGGCCCCAGCAGAGCCAGGCAGTTGAGCTTGTCTGGGGTGTGTGTCTGTGCAGCTGGCAGCCTGCGTGAGCCCCGGTCATGGATCAGCGCGTGATGCAAGTCGTGAGCGTTATAACGTTTTGGTGACCTTTTTCTTCTGAAGTTTAATATGGTAGTAGTTTCATTTTATATCATCTTGGCCTTATTCGAGCTATGGCCTTAGGCATTAAGAAATCCTCAGCCTTTTAAAGAAGGTAGGGGGAGAAAAACACTGTATATTCTTTCATTGAGCTGTTCTGCCAACAGATTAACTTGCAGCTGCATGGGAAATATTGGCTTCAGAATCCCACTGTCATTCCAGCCCATTTGAAGCAGTCCCCTTCTCAACGTCCAAGGCTGGAGCTGTCTCATTTAGAAGACATTAAGAGAAAGGAACACAGAAGAGTTTAGTATTAAAAATGATGTGGAGTGGGGTTTTTTCCAATAATGCTTTCCAAATTATGCCACGATGGTATTCATTAACATTTATGCTTACCAGTACTAGTATTGTTTTACAAAACATCTAAGTTTCTTACAATGAGGCCTAACATTGCTAATTTGCCTGGGCTCTATTTTGCATATGGTTGACCTTAGGAGAGACTGTTGTTGTTAAGAGGAATCCATCACACTCAATGTAAATCCCTTTGCAGGCTCTGATTTAACCATCTGCAGTAGCAGAGATTATATTCCCATTTCAAAGTTTCCACATGCTACAATTTTAAAGTACAATGTCTTTTTTTTTTTTTTAATTTCCTTCAACTAAATGTTTTATATAGACCTTTCCCTATATTCTCCTATAAAGTATTATTTAAAATGTATTGAAATGAATGCAAGGTAGAAGAAAATGTATAATTTATATACACATTTGAAAAAAACACCAACTATGGCTTGAAAGTCAAAAGAGACATTCACAGCCTTGTTGGCCTGCTGCTCTAGAATTGCTTTCAGATCCACTTGCAGTTTAAGCTTCTTTCAAGATAAAAACATGCCCACGACTTGTACAATACTCTAGTAAGGAGTGTTTAATGTCAGAACAGTATTTTTAGATTAAACATCACTCTGAAAGCCATAGCGTATCAACACAAATGAGAAACAGCAAGAAATAATAAAAGAAATAGTGTTGAAATAAACCCTGCATTTGAAATTGTGCTTGTTTTTACCCCACACTGACTCCCTGACTGATCGTTCTTCAGCCTATCTTCCTCCAAGCAGCACAAGTGGCAGGAGACCCTGTTCCGCAGACGGGCTGTGGCGTGCATGCGGTACAGCTGGGCAGAGCTGGCACCGTCGGCCTTTGGGGCTCTTGCATATGCATTAACCAACCAGCCAGGAACCAGCTTTTTGGTAGGACATACAAATACACAGTTCTGATATGTAGGAAGATGGAGAGAATGATGCCCATGGCCTCTGGCACTACTCATGATAATAATGAGGTTCCATTATAGGCTTCATCCTAGGAGCCAGACTGACTTATTTCCTCTCTCTCATACAAGCCCAGGAACTCAAAGCCATCATCCTTCTCAGCAACAGGCTTTGCCCTGAGCATTAAGGAACTCCATCCAATGCTTAACATACTACTTGGGCTGGAAATAGACGGGCAGCACAGGAGATACCACCTGCTATTAAATCTTTTCTTCTTGATAGAGCCATGACAGCTGCTAGTCTTGGCTCTTACACAGCAGAAGAAGAGGAAGAGGAGGAAAGAATAAGCTTCTAATACCTCTAGTGCATCATTGGTTTTCTTGACCAGCAGCCAGCACAGATACTATGTTATTCTGTGGGAGGTGTTCTTCTGATGAATGGTACTCCAGCGACTTTGGAAGGCAGTATTTTCTCTACTAAAAAGATCATCATTAACTGTGTCAGGCCTGCTAGTCTGCCTTTGGCAGCAAACAGGAACATGATTTCCAAAGGAGAGTAATGCACATTTGGTAACGAAAATCGTTTGAGGGCTGGAGAATTTGTGTTAGAGAGAATGACTGCAAGGCAAACAGGTAAATAAAGGTTGAGCTTTGCTGTGTGATAAAACAGGGGAGAAGGAAACAGGAGAGAAGATACTGCTGCTTGCAAGGTGAAATCAAGAGAAGAAAAAGAACTTATAAGTATATAAATATATATATCTATATAAATCATATAAAAGGAAGGTAAGGATATGATTTTACTTACAATGAAATTTAAAAAAAAAAAAAAAAAAAAAAGCTCTAATTTTAGGATATCAGTTATTAGTGACTCTCACATACCCAGAGAGAGTTTGTGAAAGCTTCCTCACTCAACATGCTACAAATAATGTGGCACGAACATCCCCCCCCAACCCCCCAGCTCCAGCCCAGGTTTCCCTGCTGATATGCTTTGCTCTGATAAACCCAGTTACTTCTCAGGTCTGCTGTCTTTCCTCTGGTGTCCTGTTGGAGAAGCTGCTAGTCACTTTCTTGCTTGTCCACATCTAGATATCGCTGCTCTTGCAGCCAGGCAGCTCAGTTTTGGTGTTCTGTGTCTCTTTTTTTGTCTTCAGATATGGCACTTCTTCTTGCCTCTCCCAGAGGGTTTATGTTGTCTTCTCTCCAGGTTCTAAAATACTTAATTTAAGAAAAGCTTCAGGAAAACATAAAAGTTGGTTTGTAAGTTCTCTAAAAGCTTCAGCTCAGTCTGTGGCAGAGTTATAAAACTGACATCTTTTTTTTTTAAAAAAAAGTAATAATAATAATCCAGCTTCTATATTCTTCTTCCTCAGTTTCCTCAGCAGTGAGTTTCAAAAGATGATTACTTGCTACACTAATAATGGCTTCCAACTGGTATGCTCTGAATCACAAAAGAATGCCAAAACCTTCAGAGTAGCATTAACCTACTTGCTTTCTCTGAAGTAGCATAAGATACAGCAAAAAAACCTTTCCATAGCAAAAAAATGTGGGAGGAATTAGTTTGCTTAACTAAGCCAAACAAATTTCTCCTAGTGCTAGAATAACTCCATCCCTGGATTCTGTAAATAAAGGACATTGCAGTAGAACATGAGGAGGTCAACTTGGAAATACTTCTGAATTTGGTATGGAAGAGGCCGCTGTTTCTAGCTTTACTGTTCCAAGAAATTATTTGTGACTTTTGGAGAAGAGCTGTAGGACATATCTAAAACCACAATTCACAAAGAAACACAAAGGCAATCAGCTTAGGCCAAGGTTAAGAGGAGCTGTAATTAGTTACTCAGAACATACCTAATGTTTCGGAAAAAAAACCCAAAAAAACACCTCACATTAAAACCTCCCAAAATTGGAAATTGAAATTAGCAATGTTAAAACTGAAAATAAAATGCAGTCCCTGTAGTTAAATGCTACAACAGATTGTTCTGAAATTCTGAGAAATCTTCAGCATCAGCTTTTAAGTCAGGAAGGGGTGTTTTTCTGGGAGACAGTTTCTTCTTCAGTCACAAACTTTCTGACATAGGCAGCAAGAGCCATTTGGTGATGGTCCTTTGCCTGCATTAGAAAGGGGACGTGTGAGGGGATTATGGTGGTCTTCTCTGTCCTTAAAAATTCTGGCAATGAAAATCAAAGGAAGAGTAGCAGCAAACTAGCATTTGTAAGAATCTTAACTATTCTGTTATTCTTGTATTTGAACCTCAGCTTTGGTATGGACAATTAATCTGATAGCTAGTTTAGAAGAAAAGGTTTCAACAAGATATGAAATGACTATTTTACGTAATAAAATTTGTATTTTTTTCTTGTTGTCAAAGCAATTCTGTCTTGATGGTCTGTTCAGGAATTATATTTGACCTATATTTTCTGACATATTCAAAGGGAAAAAAAAAAAAACAGCCACTCAAACATGCCCAGAAAGCACACAATTTAAATATTTATTTATTTATTTATTTTCACTTAAGAAGTACATTTACAGTGCAGGGTAATTCACTGGTTTTAGTGCCTGTATTAATGTGGTCAATACGCCCAGTGAATATTTTTTTCACTTTAGGAATTAAAAATGTTTGTCTATAATTTCTTTCTACTGATATGCAGTAGTTCCATAAAAGCTGAAAAAAATAGGTTTTATACCTTTTTAAAAGGAAATTAAATTTGTGAGAGAAAACTTCAAAACCTGACAACTGAATTGAAAGACATACACACACCCCCTCAAATAGTGATTTCCAAATACTAATTTGGCACACTGGTGATGTGTAGAGTCTTTAAGAAACCAGGGGGTCTGTTTAGTCTCATGCTCTTGTTTGGTAAATTACATTATATTTCAGGTAAGTTACATAAATCTCTTTCTACTGTAATTCTTCTGATTTGTTTTTGATAAAAAACGGCATGTTTCGAGAAGAAAGGCAATCCATGGATGTTGCACCAAATAGTCCCATGTTATGCATCCAAGTTTAAGCTAGACTGGGTATAAGACAGTTTGGATCCGCAAGTGAAACAGGAAAGTGCTGGAAAGTAGAAGGGCTATGCAAGAATGTATTTATCTGGCTTCTACCAATAATTTTGGATGTAAAAATACTGAAAAATAGTAGTGTTGATTATGTATTACATAGCTCATCCTAGTCAGTCAGCCGCAGGCAACTCCTTTGTTTCAGCTATCCCTCAAATGCTATTTTCCTACTGCATCCTTGATTTTTGCCTTCTGTGTTAATCTTGTAAATGAATGTTGTTCTATATTTAGCTGGAACCTTAAGCAGGATCTTTCAAGCTCGCTAATCTTTTTGCTTTTCTATAATCTTATATAAGAAAAATCTTAATTGATATAGCTATATGAATGATTCCACAAAGTGGCAGCTAAACCACAGTCCAGAGGTTTCCTTGGACTTAATTCTCACAGTACTCAAGTCTTTAACCAAAACAGCTCTTGGTGTACCTTGCAAACACAAAGTTACTACAAATGCTGTGTCCCTTGGCTAGATTTTGAGGACAATGAGTTCTTCCACTAATAACTTTATCTGGTATCTTAATTGGTACGTAAATGAATAAAAAAAATGTGTTTATTGCTGTGCAATTGACTTGTTTGTTTGCCCTGTTATCATTGATTGATTTTGGAGAGGGGAAGGGGACAAATCTTTGAATTCATTTATATCCCTCCTACAACTGAAAAGTCATCTACTTTTAGGAATCGGTCCCGCTGTCTACATATTTCCTCAAAATAGAGGCCAAAAGTACAGAAAACTGGAAATATCATAGTAAGGTCAAATGTGCTGTGATAGTGTTTCTCCAAATTGCTCAAATTAGCCAGCTATGTACCTAAGTGACCTACCATCAAAAGCAAAGAGCATGGCCTGTTTCTTCAAATGTTTTTAAAATTTGCCTTGTGTCATGAAAACATTTATTGCATTTGGTCCAGATTTGGGGAAATTATTAATTTAGTTTCATTTTCTAGCAAATCTGCTTGTTCTAGGGCTGTACTCACATCAGAGGCTAAACATAAACAATAGGAACAGCAACACCATAAGTGGCTTATTTTTTATTTATTTTTTTCCAAACAATGATTTTATTATGGAGTACTGCCTCCACTTCTAATAAATAACACTGGTTGCTTGTCCTATGCCTATAACACATGACAGAGTATCACTGTCAAGGCCTGTTATAGTACCCGGCTAGCCGCCTCCAGCTAGTCAACAGAGCAGAGTAGCTTGCAAATGAAGAACATTTGTCCGAATGACATATTTCTGAATGAGAATTGCTTTGTTTTGCAGAGAGTTTGGCCGCTGGAAAGTAAACAATCTTGCTGTCGAAAGAAGAAATTTCCTTGGCTCCCCACTGCCACTTGCCCCTGAATTCTTCCGTAACATAAGGCTACTCGGACGCCGCCCGACCCTGCAACAGATCACAGAAAACCTTATCAAGAAATATGGGACACATTTCCTACTGTCAGCTACCTTGGGAGGTAGGGTTAACGCTTGGAAATATCGTGCATCGGTTTGTGTGACTGATCTAAAAGTGGTGGTCACAACTGATTTCTCTGTAAACTGTGATGCTCCTTCTCGGAGCAGCTGGGCTGAGCAGCGCTCCCTGGACTGGGCTTGGAAGCATGGGAGCAGCTTTTGTCTACAAGCCTCATGGTTCCTTCATCTTCTGCTGTTGAAATTTCTTTACCTTGTGTAAAGAATTTTACAGACAAAAAAATAAGAAATCCCATAGCTAAGATTGAAGTACTTTACTCGAGTTCCTGGTGTGCAGGCTTCTGGTCTTCTTGGGATGTATCTCTGCACTAAGGGGTCATTAAGGAGAGTGACCTTTTTTCTGTAAGAGGTCCTTACAATTTACATAATACCAGATTACACAAGTCCATCATGGTACTGCAGACATGAAGCAAGAAAACCAGTAACAATAACTTCCAACAAATCTTTTCAGCTAGGAATCTTTTAAACGACGTTGGCTGCTGGGAAGTCCCTGTATTGTCACTCTACCCCTTTTAGAACTAGTCTTCACTTAACCGGTGTGACTAAATTTTCAAAATAGGATGATGAGATTTTGCCATGTGATTCCTATTAATATAATGGAATCTGCATCTCTAAATCCCCACAGCCTAATTTGGAAAAGGTAGCCTGATGTATCATTGGGATCCAGTCACTACATGGATTGAAGAAATCCAGTGAAGAGGCCTAATGTTCAAGAGAGAGCATAAATTGTTGTGAATGAAAGATAATTAGTACCTGTGATTACCCATCTAGACATTTCAAAATGAACTGACATTTTCAAAATGCAGTTTTATCCCTTGGTGGATGATTATATTAAAGATAATTCTGGTGATTGAGTATCCTTCCAACAGAACAGTCTTGTCAAAATCCTTTATTCACCTGAGGAATGGTTCTCTTTAATACATTTCATAACTGAATTTTTACCATATATTAAGGAAATGACACTCTTCTTATTCTCTTTTGGCTGATATCTGAGATCTTTAACAGCTGAAATGGCTCACAGTAGCTTCCTTTTGGAAAAGACCATTCTAGAAACAAGGTGAACTTCTTTTTTGCTGTGGTTATTTCAAATAATAAAGAACTCATTCCTACCATTATTTTGGAAACTAGTGTTTCTAAAGCAAATTCATTACCATTAGAATTTGAAGAACAACTTACATGTGTTGACCAGTGATTTGGAACAAAATTCCCAGAATTTCTTTTAATTACTCAGTACATTTCATCCATGCTAAAAGTACACTTCTTATATATTACCATCAATTTTCTTGTGTATACAGCACATAGCACATCTGAACAGAAAAACTAACTGCAGAAGTGAAAGAAAATGTTTCTTAAAATATAAAGCATAATAATTAAAGATTTGGCTGAAGCATGTATCCTAATGCAAGGATTATGCAATGGTAAAAATATTTTTTAGTATTATTAGCTATTTGCTGATGACTAACTAACATAACTTTCAGTAGGAACCTCCATATGGTGAAATTCACTTTCAAGGTGAAATTGGGCCCAACAGCTCTGGGAAAACGAGAGTAGCTGCTCTTTAAAAGTAAAAAACACCAGTATGACACTGATCACAAAAGAGCTGCAGACATGACACCTTTTAGGAAGCGTGGCCCTAAGTAAAAAGTTAAACTCACGGGTATTACTTTTGAAGACACTTGAAAATTGTAGTTTAAACATTCGATATTGTCCCCACAGCCTCGGGTTTTGCTGCAGGGAAACTGGGGCAGGGTGCCCTTTTCTCATCCCTCTTCAGACCACCTCACAAAGGCCTTAAAATGCAGTAGCTGCCACACGCTTGGAAAAATTTTCCACACACAGAGAGTCAGTGTTGACTTCTGGGCTCTGCCAACACTTAATGAAGTCAAAGAGAGTTTTTATATCAAGTGTGATGGGTTTTGATTTAGGCCCCTAGCCTCAGTTTTTAGGCATGATTTCAGGCACACTTGCTGCCTTCCATTATCATTAGATGGGGGCTGAAGACTTCAAAAAATTGGTTCATTTAAAATAATTACAGGGAATTAGAAATATCTAAGAATGCTTTCATGAGGTAGCTAATAACCCTATACTTTCCTGTCTGTGTTAGTTCTCATTTGGGTGCTACATTGAATGGAGATTCCCAGAGATGCTTGTCCACACTTATAACATGTAATTATATTTTTCACTTTCAATAATGTATTCCTCCTTTTTCTTTAATTGAAAGTTGGTTTATTCAGAAACCTTTGTCACTTACGTAGCTCCTTAAAAGCAGAAGACCAAACTGTGTGTGCATAGTACTTTTATTTAATGAATCCCCAGTCATCTGTATTCATGGACATGGAAAGCTTGGCAAATGAACAATCCCGTGGTAAGATTTGTGTGCCTCTGTGACCATTTGGCTTTCATGAATATCCCTTTTTGACCATAAAGGGAACCCTTGCACATGGTTGTTTGTGATATGTTCCCAAATCTTTATTCACAAATGCAGATATATACTCCTCAAGGGCATTCTCAAACAAGAACTTAGGGAAGTTCTATTTTTCTTGTTGCCACAAGATAATGTGGAAAATTACATTTCTCACTGCTTCTGTTTCTTATGGAAATTTTATCTTCTTGTGACAAACCAAATGTCCATAATGAGCAGCTTCAAGCTGCCTGACAGAAGGACCCTATGTAATCCACTGTTTGCACAGCAAACGCTGCATTGAGCAGTGGGTTCATGGGCGTGCTCACGTGCCGGTGCACAGGAGTAACTACTGCATCTACATTGACTATCTGCAGCGTCAAATCTGCAGGGAAAGGAGAGAAATGGCTGCTCATTTTTGTTAAATTTTGTGCACAAATGGGGATGCTCTGTTGGGCTGGGCCAGTACTAGGAGGTGAAGAAGTTTCCTCCACTCCTCTGTGACTACACATCTCCTGATTTTGTTAGCAAAATTGCAAATTTACATAGCCCAGGCAACACTGACCAGAGCAGCTTTAGGGGAAAGGTAAGAAAGGACTCATACAAGGGAACTCCGTCCTTGAAGGTGAGAGAAGGCTCTACTGGACAAGTCCCCGAGCACCACATTTAATCAGATTTGCTCTGAGCAGGGAATTGGACATGATGACCGCCAGAAATCCCTTCCAGCCTAAATTATTTTCTGACTCTATGAATTGTGTTTCTAAACTCTTTAACAGCTTTCACCTAGCAATTCCAAAAAGCAAATGTCCTCCTTTAAATGAGGGACAATACACAGTATTACTTTTTCTCCTTTTGTTCTGCATTTACATTTTTCTGTTTTGCTAACATACAGCATGATGCAATTAAGGTCCAGCTTGCCAAATAATAAGCAAGAGCATTAGCTGCTGTACACTTTAATGGTTTACAAAAATTAGTGTACAGTGGTGAGCTTCAGAACTGGAAGTTATCATGAAGCCTAGGGCACCACTGTGGAATAAGTGTAGGAAGAGAAAAATATCAGTGGATCCTACTTCAAAGGCATTCACTATAATGCTGTTGCTATGTATAGATGTAAAGGCTACTCAGCCAACCAATAGGCTTGGCAATGAGAAAATTACAGATAACTAACATACTACAATGGAATGACAGGGCCTTCCAGGCTTTTGGGTGATGTGAGACTGATTTGCGTGCTTTGCAAGATGAAGATAGTGGACTTTTGCAAATAAGTCCTACTTGCATCTGGAAACATGGTAACTGTTCTGTATAAACAAATTTGCAGGAGGTTGCCAAGGCTTCTTATGAAACTAGAACTTTTTTTAGGCAATTGGCTAAACGGTAATCTTGAGTGTTTGAGATTTATTTATTTTTGCTGTTATTGTCAGTCGTAACTGCTTAAAGTCTTCATTACCAGACCATCTATACACTCGCCTCTCTGGGTCACAAAATATCCCTTGATAATGTTGGAGTCTTTGAGAACAAAAAGAAACAGTTTGGTCTTGACAACAGACAATCTTAATGGGTGTCAGTAGATCAGCTTAACTCCGACCTCTTGTCATTCTCCTCTTCACTCATTACAGTCCCACAGGTGAGTTGGATAGTTACACCTATTCTATTCTACACACTGAATAGAGGGTCAGATTTTCTGCTGCTGATTAATAGTCTTCTTAAGCAGTATATTACTCTCTGTACAGAGATGGGAAAAATTGTCAGGTGGTGTAAACCAGTGAATCTTAATAATTTATGAAAGATTTATGCTCACACTAACTGCTGATATGACCTTTGTTTTTCTATAACAATTATTTCCATGTAAGAGACAAAATATTGGCAAATAAGGGAGGAGCATCCTGTCTCAAATGACTGATGTGAGAAAGAAACTTGAAAATTTAGCCTCAGGTTTGAAAACAAACACCACCCCCCACCTGTAACCCACCAGGTATATAAACTTTCCAGCATTTAAGATTATGGATGCTAAGGGGAAAAGAAAAATGTAGAAATATATTTTCTTTCTTTTCTCTCCCCACTTAAAGAAGAAAAATTTTAAGTACTAAAACAGATTGTATGTATGGTATTAACGAGTACTTTACTCACTCGAACCACAGAAATGATACCACATCTGGCCTAGCATTAATTTATATGCTTTTTGAACCTGTGCAATTCCATTAGCATCTGCTTAAGTTTGGGAAAATGACCTGCTAAAACCTTAACAGTACATTCTGCAATCCATACATGAATAGATTTTCCACTAGCACTAAGCTATTTTTTTATAACAAAGGTATAACTTTTTTTTTATTATTATTATAATGCATTACAGCTATTGTAGCTGAGTGTTCTTGAGTATTCTATTTAATCAGAAACTTTTGAGGCATTCATAGACCAAAGACCTTTATGCATTTGTAAAATACATATATGTATATAAAGACAGAGCTCTAGGTAGGTAACTGTCCATGGCACTCAGATATATCTGCCTTTGAGTGTTCTCCTTTTATTAGTTTCCTCACTCTCTGACATGAAGTGATGGGTACTGCTTGGATCACTGCTTTTTCCTACCACTCCCCATCTACAGACAAAAATATGACACATCAAGGCATATGATCTTTTCATTGTTACAAAGATGTAGGTACAGGAGAACAATCTCTCAATAACTGAGTTAGAAAATGGCACTAAATATTTAAATCATAATAATATGTATTATTATGTATAACAAAATGTATTTACTCCTTCAACAGATGGTTATATTTAGTTACAGTTGTTACAGCGTTATTCCAATTCTACCATGTCAATGATTCTGATTTGCATTTTTTACTTAAATAATTTGTGAAGATATTCTTAATATGTACACAAAATTAACTTCTAATTTCTGAATGCCATTTCTAAACTATTGTTTAGAAGTCTTACACCTAAATGGCCACGGATGGGTTATGTGTCTAGGTAAATTCCTATATACCTGTTTTATTTTATGCTTTAGTTTTTGAAAAATGTCATGTAGAATATTTTTTTCAACTCAGGAGTTAGTTTAACTTATAAATATAAATAGTGGAAAGTATGTTTATACAAACCTAGAAAGAATTAAATATATAGGCTAAGTTATAAGCTAGCAAATTCCAGGGCTCAGGGGGACATTAGTATATATTGTGCCAATGCCAGTCTATAGTGTGAATGTCAATCTCCTGCCCCCCAGTGAGTATCTGTCAGTGACATCAGCTACACGGTTATAAAGCATCACTGCAGTGACTCTGGTAATTTTCTGAACCATTCATTGGATTATGTAGCATTGTTTTGAGCACGACCAAATGTTTTTGTGCTATTTCTTTTAAACCTGAGAAAGTGAAGTTAACTGACTCTTGAATTTTGTGAATTAGAGAGAATACAGCTGTGTGGATCCAATGCTGAATATTCATGTTTTCTTAGTATACACTGGCATTAATAATTTTCAGTTCTTAAAATTTAAACTTTGAACAGTTTTTTAAAACACACTTGCTTTTAACTAATGCTTGGGTGTTGTCTTAGCCTATTTCATGGTGGCAGACTATAACCAGTAAAAAACCAAGACCCATCCATGTTTCAGATGTGACAGAGAAAAAAGAACTTAAAATGTTAATTATCTTCCACAAATTAAATACGAGCCAGTGATTTTACTTTATAAGCCCTGAGTTCTGAGTGTGAAAGGGATCCCTGTTACAGTTCTGCAGTGACATGGATGCCTGAGTGCTAACATATGAGGGAGTTCTCTGGGGTTTAATCCACTTTTTCTAGCAAGTGCTAAATCACCTCTGACAGATGAAAAAATTCCAGAAACTCTAAGATGTCTTTTGAGCAGGAAATATTTTTGAAATTTACCTGATTGCACTTGGTATTAGCATAGTGCCTGAGAAGACGAGTGATGAGCTAGGACCCGCTTGTGTGAGCTGCCCTACAAATGCGATGTAGAGACTTTTGAGGAGAAGGGGCTTCCATCACAGTTGCACTGAAGGCCCCCATCACTCCAGCTATGTGCTTTCATCAGCCTTGGGAGATGTAATCTGATGTGATCTGAGTCAAAGTAAACATTCAAAATCATTTCAACCTGGTTACAGAGCATGAAAAAAGAAAACATATCTGTCACGGAGTGGGGATAGAGATGGCAGGGGTTGGGTGCTGGGGGATCCTGCCTGACAAAACACCCCCACCAGCAACTGCCACGGCAAGCATGGGATCAAGCACGACTAGGATAATAGGATGATGTGATAACTGTGAGGGAGTTCAGATGTTATTTTCCTGACATTTTCTAATCAAAGCAACATAACACTGTTATTTTTCAAGTTATTTTTTTGAAACAGGAGGTTTTATTGTAGTTCTGCTCTCCACCCCCCTGGAAAACAAATGGTTTTGAAGGGAACAAAAGTGAATAAACTCTGTTTTAATAACGAATCTTACCAGAATTCAGTTGACATAGAAGCAGTCCCACCGTCTCTACTAATAACTAATACAGACCAATCAAAAGAGTTTACACCAGAGCAGGATGGGGTGGCATGCTGGCTAATGAAACACAACAAACATAAAAAATAAATAAAATATTTTTCTCCGCTTTGCAGAGATTTTCTGCAACATTAAGGGCTTGTTTTCTTGTATCTTACAATTCATTATAAGCTATTTCCAGCGGAAAGCCAGTTGAGCTTGCAAAGGTCACTGTAAAATAAATATATTAGCTAAGACCTCTGGAAAGGGGAAAAATGGGAGGGATCTCCTAGTGAAATTTTACACTTTATTTGCGCAGGCTGAACGGGTCACTGACACAGTATTTACCCCTGGGAGTTCTCATGTCGTCTGCTCTGGTATGACCGTGCCTTTATAGCTCCACAAACAGCTGCATCAAGCCTGTGGCCCCTGGCTCAGCTCTCAGCCCACTCCATCACTTTTCATTTCAGAAACATCTTTCACGCTGGCCAGAGTCACAAGGCAGGTTTAGAAGAGGCAGGTTTTATTGTGCGGGCACAGCTGAATGCCAGCAATGTTGGAACTTAGACCAGGTTTTGACGGCGAATTTCTCTTAGAGTACAAGTCATTAGACTTTGCTGTACTTTTCCAGCTCCGTACCCATGGCAGCTGGCATGGATGCAGCACGGTGTGAATAACGGCCCACCTGGCCACCGGGCCATCAGCAACGCACGGCAGCGCAGCATAGCAAACAGTGGTGCTCCAGTCTGCGCTAGTGCAACGTGCTCATACCTGCCCTGCCAAGCAACCGTAGGCTGCTTTGCAGGAGGTTTTGGCGGTAGTTAAATAAAATGCAAACCTATGTCTACTTATTAGAGCAGAGAGATTAGGTAACTGGATGGGGAAATCCTGTTACTTACGGAGGCTGCTGTAATTCCTGGTTCTTTGGAGTTCAGGAAATTAATCCCTGCTTTGATGACTGCATGCTCAAAAAAACCGACCCATTATGAAACTGTAGGAGAAGAAGTATAAATATAGTGGTGAAAGCCGAGGTAGGCTCCAGCTGGAATAGCCAGCTGTCCTGGGCAGCAGCTGTCCCTTCCAGGACAAAATGAACATACTGGACAAGCCTGGCAGGTCTAATTAGATAAGAGGCTCCTGGATAATGGCAGTTTTTCCTATGTAAGGTCTGAAAGGCCTGACTGTCCTCTGAATTTGTGAGGGATTGGGAAACACTGTAAGGTACATTGATTACCACGAATTCACTCTTTCTCCAAACAGAAATGAATTTTGTGAGTGGAGGTAGCTGTGTGTCGAATTTGTCAATAGATGTGGCCTCCTGCACAGAGGCACGCGCTCTTCATTTAGCATTGCTCACCACCAACATTATCGCCCTTTGAAGATGATGTCATGTTTTCATCCTACATATTATCCCTCTACAGCTATTACTTTTTGGCACATAAACCCATCCAAAGCTGGCAGCCCACCCTCTGAATGGGCAAAACGCCACTGCAGCAGATGGGTGAGCAATGAAACTAGCACAAGTGGCGAGGCAGACCCTATCTGGGTAGCTTCCTTTCCAAGAACAAGGGAATAACATTCAGTGGAGTCGTTCAGCACCTAAAATACAGGTATAATGATAGTATTCATTGGTTCTTGAGATTAATGTTGAAGAATGCAAGTCACCGAACACAGGCTAGGAAAGTCAGAAAAGTGTTTTTGTAGTTACTTTGGACATAAGTTGCACTGAAGAAAACACTGAGTTAAAAAATTACTTTTCTGATTCATTTTCTGAATTGAAGAGTTTTGCCTAAACACATTACTAAATGAACAAAGTCCTGATTGGTCTGAAACACAAGACAAAAATACCCATGAAATAAATTATAAACATGGAAAATTCCTTACAAATTTAACAGTATCAGTAGGTCTGATCTGGAATGGTTCTTAAGAACTTGTTTAGTTAAACAAGTGAGATTTTGCTTTGGCTTTGTTTTCAATAATCCTACAAGAATGAATATGTCTAAATTCAATAGTATTTCTGCACATCTCTTTAAAGACAAAGAAAGTGAGAAATCCACAGTGTAAGATGCTGGAGCTTCTCTTTGCTTTCAGAAAGACACCTCTGCTTTGGGAGTTAGGAAAGTGCTATTTATGTTTCCCCTTTTTAAAAGAAAATAGCTAACATTCTTTTAATATATTTTTATACTTTTCAGTTATATAAATTTGGTTTAAGGCAACTGTTTTATAAGGTTTCAGGCATTTTAGCATTGCTGAATTGATCAGACAACACAGGATTGCTCATAACAAGATTGTTTATAACAAGTTGTAATGAAGTATCTTCTGAAATCAGACATGATACATGTTTTAAAAGAAACAAACATAATAATAATAAAAAAGGGGTCTCAGGTATTTCCCTGGTTCCATTTTTTAAAATGCTAATGTTAAATACTAAAAAAGTTGAAGGTATTAAGCAACTTTGGAAATAAACAAGTTTTATGCATGTTTTAAATTGAATGTCTACAGAGTATCTCTCTGTTGTGGGTAAATAGGAGTTAGTATAGCAGATCTATGCCCGGTGTCATTGCATTTTAGGCATAAATAGTTCCTATTGTATAATTGTTATTCATATGAGGCACCAAACCATAAGAATAAATACCTAGAATAGTATCTGTTGTCCATGTGCTTAAGCACTGAAGTTTTTGCCTCTGCCACCAGGGAGGGATATCTAAACATTAGGCAACAGCCAGGGAAAACTTTGGCTTGCCACCTTCTTTCTGGCAAAATGAGACTTGCAGCAGATGTCCCTGATGAATGCTGTGCTTTCTGTTTCCCTGCCCAGGAGAGGAGTCACTCACAATTTTTGTGGACAAACGGAAGCTGAGCAAGAGGTCAGAGGGAAGTGATCCCAGCACGAACAGCTCTGCAGTGACTCTGGAGACCCTGCACCAGCTCGCAGCATCCTACTTCATTGACAGGGACAGCACGCTGCGCAGGCTCCACCATATCCAGATTGCCTCCACTGCCATAAAGGTAGGGGAAGCCCTCTAATACCGGCCTGCAGATATGTTTCTAGATTTACCGGCTTCTCCTCTGGAGAAAGGTGTTTTGATTAGTAAAAACAGATTTGTTAGCAGAACAGTGCTTTTTGTTGTAAACTTTTTCGCCTGATTCAAAGCATTCAATTGATAATGAAGATTCTACTTTAAAAGAAGGTCTAACCCACTAAAGATGCTACTCTTGATGAGTGATGCATAATTTGAACGATACAGATGGCCCTCATAGAACTGTTTCATCATTGAGACAATCTCTTTTACGTATGTACTCAGCAACTGCATTTATAGACAGACTTATGTTTGTGTACAGGAGAATACAGTTCCCTCATACTTTTCTTTTTTCTTTTTCTTCTTTTTTTAAACATAGTAATAGTACTCTTGTGAGTGCTGTTCTTTTGAGCAGCTCTCTAGCCTCATGTTGCTTATTTGAAATAACCTCTCTCAGACCATTTCCAGCATTGGAGGGCAAATAAAATGTTAACTTGCAGTTGAATGTGCATTAATTATGAAGCTTTTAATGTAAAATGTGATTGAGAATTCATTCCACTCATTGTATCTTTCCACTGGTAACTAAGGTCTTCATTAAAGACCACATCTGGAACCCACTGCAGTTTCCCAGTACCTTAGCTGTTACTCAAGTAAATATAGATTTACTTCCTTGGGAGTGCCAGCACCCTTAGAGTGAGAAGGATGGAACTGGAATTTGTGGCTGGGCAGCACTTGCTCAGTTTGGCTGCTGGTACGTGGAGCACATTCCCCCTGTCCCTTCCGTGGCGGGCTGGCGGTATGGCAGCTACCCCCAGCTCGGAGCTGGTCCGCAGGTGCAGGATGGTGTCTGGCTGTTTAGGCAGTACAGCTGAAAATGCAGCAGAACTGACAGAGTCCAATCTCAGTAAGGGCTACCCATCTGATCACAGAGTCTTGCTGCAGAACAGCACACCACCCATCCATCTGATCTGACTAATTTTCATAATCTAGTTGTTTATCATGTAGACATACAGCAGCCCTTAAAACTAGGCTCCTTCTATGTCGATATAATTTATGACTGAAACCAGTGGTAACTGAAGTGATAGAACATAGAAATGTAGAGAAAACATGGTGTCTGAAAGAATTTTCGCTTTTCTATTCACTGAAAAATTTTTAAAGCAGATTTGTGTCACAATGCAGAATTCTACCCTGCTTGCTAACAATTTATGTAATGAACTTTCTGCGTGTCCAAAGGTTTTTACCAACAGTACAAAATGACTAAGTTTTCTCTCCCCCCTCTCACTGAGGTAGGTACAAATGCAAGCTGTAGTCCATCAGCAAATCTGATTTGATTAATTGACTGCAGTAGTCTCTGGAAAATGGTTCTCACATCAGATGCAACAGTGCTGATAGGTGAAAGGCTCACTTTTTAGCTTGCTTCCATTGACAGACTGGGAGCATTTGCATTACAAATTTCTATTGTCAGAATGCTTAACTGAACAAAAAACCTTTTTCTGTTGAAAACTAGGAACACAAAAGCAGCCAGGGAAGGCATTTTTTTTGTTCTTCCCCTCCAAAGAAATTTTAAATACTCTTGGTTTTTAACTAGATTCTAGATCGTTGGTGTAAATAGCATCTTTCAAAATAATTTGTTAAAACATAGATAGTGGCATCGGGGTTAGACCACCACTTTCCCTGGAGCTGCAGAGCCAGATCTCTGCGTTCAAGTGGATCAGCTTAAGGGCTGATTCGGGACAAGTGACCCCTGGGGAACCTGGGGACCATGGTGGCTACCAGCCAGCTCTGTGCCTTCACCTGCTGGGCTGCTCCAGGGAAGAGAGCAAACCCTGTGCTTTTTACATCATAAAATACTGGGTAGGTTATTAAGTCACAGCACCTTTTGTGTCTGGCTTGCTCACCACAGGTCTGCTCAAAGCCTTCCTCTGCACAAGAGGTCGAGCTGGGGATTTGCAAAGGCAGTCCAAGAAAAGCTTTCTCAGTTTACCATAACTCCTTTCTGACCAGCAAAGAAATCTAATATAAAAGTATTGGAACAGGTTTAGAAATCCCTGAAATTCTGAGTTTATATTAGAAGTTTTCCAAGTGATACATGATCATTTCTGGATTGCTGACTAGTTAACAACAACAAAAAAATCATGTTCAGAATCTATTTAGTATTTGATATTATCTTTTTTTTTTTTTTTCTTTCCTCCTGACTTACCTGTGTTTTTTTTGTTATCTGGTTTGGGCGTTGTAAATTGGTAGCACATTTATAAGATTTAACGATAATTTAGCAACAAAAATGTAATAAGAACATTATGGGAGGAAATATTCCCTTGTCCACAGGAGCATGAAATAGTAAGGAAAAACTAAGCATGCAGTAGCAGAGGGGGTCTTGATACTACCTTGAAAGCTCCACCAAGGGGGGATTTCTGTAGGACAGGAAAGAGGATGGGCATTTCACAGAGCTGTAGCAGCAGTCAGCCGTATGCTAGGGTAGCAATGAACAGCTCATCCATTCACAAACCAGGGCTGTGTCTCCGTTTGTCCATTCCGTTTCTAACGTTTCCAGCTTCTCTGTCTGGTGCTTCCTTAATAGATTAAGGAAGAGGAATCCATGAATTCTCTTGAGTTACAGAACCAAGTCAACAACAGATCAAATATTAGGTGAGAATGATCAAGTTCAATTAGTCTTCTCAGGAAAAAAAAAATTGCTAGCAATAAATATGTGTTTTCACAAATTCTAAGTTCTCTTTGGAAAGTAACACATAATGAAACGTTTTCCTCCTTTATGTAATCAAAACAATTAATCCTTGAGCACTTCTTACATTCTTCATTCAAATTCATTGAGATATGTGATAGCTGATTCTTTTTTTTCTTACAGGCCTTGATACATTGTTTTGTGGGACTGATGCAGGAAGATAATATTTTGATAAATTTTATAATTAAGTTTTTCTATCAAACCGCTAAGTTATGTCACAGAGAAAGGAAAGCATTGAGAAGGGAGAAGTGAGAATTAACATTAATATCTTCATGTTTAATTCTTACTTATCTAGTGAAAAACAGTACCATTTAGAGCAAAATATATTAAAGTGCAACACGAGGAAAGGAGTGAGAGAGGTGTATTTGATGAATCAAGTTTCTTAATCAAATTTGTTTGTAATCAAGTTTGTTAGCTGTGACATAATTATCCTTGAAAATAACATGAGTACAACAGATTGAGGCTTCACATTAATCACATAGACAACACATTGTTTATTCCATATTATAAAAGGTAAAATCACCATGTTACAACATTTTCCAGTTGGAAACCAAATGTCCATGGGAGCTACCCAGAGACTGTATCAATATTTAACTTTTTTAAAAGTCCCCGATACATACATTCTTTCCATATTAATTTAATGCATGCATTTTAGTGTGAGTGGTTAGGCTCATATGCTAAATCAACAGCTTGCAGCCTCAAGGGCCTCATTGGAAACTCACCAAGCGCCTGAGGGCTGCATCTAATTTGCATATACATTTACATGAATGTACATCCTGTTGTGTTTGAAATATTACAGATCCAACATTACTTCCTTTGCATGCTCATTTTAGAAGCTTTTTCCTATGAAAATTTCTCTTCAGATGCACTGATGACTGTTAGCTCTCCCTATTAACATCCCTATTATGATGATGGGGTATGCTCTCCTCTTGTTTAATAAAATCCTGTACAGTCATGGAAGCAGAATACAAATAAAGTCAGCAAATGTTTTTCTTTCCCTGTGTGGTATCTTTAATGAGCTCTCCATTATCTACCTCAGCTCTTCCAGCTCAGTGTCGTTCTGGCTTCTGTACAGCCATGCTAATTTGCACCTCTTGAAGATCTACCCACAGCTGGAGGCCCAGGGGAAGGTGAAATGGCCTGAGACCTAAGACTATGCAATGACCCTAATCCATATGACTGACTCCTTTCCTTTGCTGATTGACGGATGGTGTGAACAAGACATGAAGGTCACAAGTTACTGTAGCATCTACAGTGATTCTGGCAACACGTCCTGTCATTGCCCACTGGCAGAATGACATTGGTGTACCACCCTGAGATCGTGCATCCATACTCTTAAAAACTAATCAGGAGACTTTTCCAGTGGTGGGTAGGTGGAAGAGGGCTATGCATAGTACATCTAGGTTTCATTCTGCTTTCTGACTCTATGGTTGACAGCAGTATACCCCTACTCAAATGACCCTGATTCCTGTTCACCAAAAGCCATAATTCCACCACTGTCACTAATAAACTTCTGCACTAATTCCAAATAATTGTGCAGAACACAGAAGAAACACATTGGTTACACAGTAAATTAAATATTATTGAATATTTTTACTGCATTCTGCAAAAGGATAAACACAGTCGTATTAGGCAAGTATAATATTGCCATTAATAAAGTGTTACAGTAATTGTGTTGTGGAGGATATCTTCTTCCATTCCAGAATACATTTTCTTTCAAGGGAGTTGGGTCAGGTGAATACAGTGCAGGTGTTATCTTAAGGTTCAAGCAGCTGTGGGACAGACACAGTGCAACAAAAGAACAGGAGGCAACAGAACAGAGGCATAAATTGAATTTTCCACCAGCTATTTACAGCCACATTAGAGCCCATTTATTCCATCTGAGTGAGAAAGAATAAACATCCTTGAGAATGTGCCCTCTAATTTCAATTAAATTTTATTGTGCTATTTGGTTTTTGGTTGGGTGGGTGGTTTTTTTCTTTTTTTTTTTTTTTTCTTTTTTTTTCCTATGAAAGGGTAAAGCACTTTGGTTGTCTCTGAAAACTTTAGATTATGAATAGTTTCCAAGAACAGGGCTCTATTGTGATGGTAACTATATCTGATTATGTATAATTAACCCATGAATGACTCATGGTGAGCTGTTAGACAGGAAAGTGTAATTAAATTAGTTTCTTACTCAAAACTCAGACTGGACTACAGACTTTTTTTTCTTTCTTTTTTTGTTTTGCCTGGAAAGCTTTCTCACTTCATTTTTTTCTTTCATACCTCATACTGGAATGTGTTTTTCTGTGGATTCAAGTAATTGCTATAATCAAAATAGAAATGCTGAAATACTAAAGCTTTGCACTATTGTCAGATTTCTGCCAAATTCAAAATGTAAATAGTTTTCAGAATTTTGTATAAGCAGCCAAATTTTTTAAGCTTTTGAAATCTGGATCGTGAATCCTTCTTGCCCTCACTTCCCCATTCATTTTGTGGACAGGATTTAAGACTATAGCTGAGAAACCTTGCAAATGACCAAAACTTGGGAAGCTCAAAAAATTGTGCACAGCAGGATCTTCAAGTTGCAGAATCAGAGTTTGAAATGTTGGGTTGGAAAGACCTGTAATATCAGGTATTTTTTGACTACACCGAAGAAATTAAATAGTCAATCTAAGTTTAATTAAAGAAATCTAGCGAACTAAAAGCTAGGAATGACCAACTGGTGGCTTCCCTATTGTGTAGGTGCGGTGACATTACTTATGCATGTCAAGGAAAAAACACAGCACAGATTTTCAAGGACAGGTATTGCTCAGCTCCATTATAAAACTCTAAGTTCTCCACTACCTAAGGAAATCAAATTGCCTTCATGCAAGACCAAAGCTTGCAATTTTTCACAGAGGGAGTTAAAAATTAAGGTTTTCAGGAAATACATAGAGATTGTGCTACCAAATCTTTATCTTGATGCGGTAAACTCGCATGAAATTTTTGTGAGAATTGAATTCTTTTGCAAGTTATTTTGAAAGTCTCACTCATCATTAAAAGCTTCACAAAATCAGCTCACTATTTATATGGTTATGTATGTATTTCTAAACTTAAATTTGGGTCTTCAACTAACCTTACCAGAGGAAGTGGGACCTGCAGTTAAGCATCTATCTATTTTCCATTACATTTTGGGCATAACCTATCTCCTAAGGGTCTTTCAGTAATCTGGATTAAACTGCAGATTTGGATAGGCAAGTTTAGACAGCTGGGATCAAAATGCTGAGGTGGTGGTCCTTGAGCCTGGCTAAATCATGCCACAAAGCACCATGCAGAGGCTGTGTGCTAGTATAGTACATGGTGCTAACACCAGTACGAAGTGACACACAGGACATGGCCAGAAAGCTGCACCACCACAGTGCTGTGCCCAGGCAAATATGTGGTGTTTCTCCAGGGGTTTCTTTGCTCAGGAGCAGCAGAGTTCCACAGCTATATCCCTTCCTTTTTCTGAAGCTAGATCAATTTCAGGTAACTAAGAAGTCTCTGTACCATCTTCTACTGTGCAGCATGCAATTTGTGTTTGTCTCATTATAAAGTTGAAATACATGAGGTTTTATACATTAATGTCCGGGAACTGTTGGAGATCTTTGGATCAAATTCGTCATAGGTAAAACAAAATCTTCTGGCTGCCATGTGTGGACTGTTAAGTAACTGTAAGAATACACCAGTTGTAAAGGTTAGGGACTTATTATTCAGGATTTGAAGGTGATGATACTAAAAACAACTTTAATTCATTTGGACAGTTGAGTTTTAATTAAATTGAAACTCCAGGGCTGCTTTCTCTAAAAGGTAATGTAGAGGTCAGCTCTTCAGCTGGTGTAAAACAGCACAATTCCTTTGAGAATCTGGCCCTCACTATTCCAAAGAGTGAGAGAAAAGGGGGAGGGGAAAAAAGACCAGCAAGTTAATGCAGTAACATGTTTTACTAAACACTCTCAGAATGCATACTCAGCAACATAATTGACACAATACATCACAGCAGCTGCAGTATGACACTAGTAAAAGGATGTGTTTTAGCAGCCTCTAATACAAGCTATTCTGTCTCATTATATTTTCAGCAATGTGCATAGAGGAGTAATGAGTGCAAGAAGTTATAACCTCGCCAGCTAGTTGGTAACACAGCATGAAATGCTTTCAAATCAACAAAATAGCACATAATAGAGATGCTAGGATAGGCATTTTGGAAAGACTTTAGATAACTATTCTACCCTTTAAAAAACCCCAACAACACAAAAGAACAACAAAAAAAGGACAGACCATATGACATGATAGATCATAACAAATATAAGGACTTTGTTACATCAGTTATGTAATTTAGTAAAGAGAGAAGCATAAAAACAACCCCAAGAAAATAAAGACTGCCAAACCATAAGCAGGTTATAAATATACATGTGTAAACAAGAGACCTTAACAGCACTCACACAACACTTGCCATCACAGTTGTCAAAAACCTATAAACAATTCATACTGTAGTTTCTTAAATGTTTCATGTTCTTTTTTTTTTTTTTTTCCCCCTTAAAAAGTGAAACTAAAGCAAATAAGCCCAGAAAACAGAAGGGTTTTAATATTGAGAGATCCACAGTGAACATATTGAACAATGCAGTCGGAGCAGAGCATTCCAGCACTAAGTTGGAGGCACTCAGATTTGTATGGATCTTCATTTGGTCTGTGTTCTGGCTGTGGAGTGGCTTGTGCATGGGTTGAGACACTTCAGCACTTGCCATCTCCTCCACTCTCTAATTGACAGCTACTGCCTGCCAGCAGGTCAGAAAATGTCAAGCAAGGACTGTAAAATTCACAGAACATTTCCCTACCTCTGAACCCTAAGAAATATGAGGTAGCATGTATCAACAACATATATGAACACAAAGGTCAGATTTGGAGGAATATCTCAGGGTAATAGAGACTCAGAGTCAAGAAGAAATAAGCTCAGAGAATAATAAAAGGCTGTTGCAAGGTTTCAGTGTTCATATTATGTTTCCTATGGAATGTAGAATTTATACCCATAATAATTTTCATATGTTTTGCTGTTGTAGATTATGATTCAAACTGAAGTCATACTCTTCAATCTATTAATGTAATGGTACCCCCCCCCCCCCCAAAAAAAAAAAAAAAAATCCTTAATGTGAGAATCCTTTACAGGTAACTGAGAGGTACATCACTGCTGTCTTCTGCAGCTCACAATTATTTCTACCTGTAGGGCTTCTCACAGTATTTCAGCAGGATTTACATTTCTGACAGCAGAACTATGATGTAATCTCTAAGACAATAATGCTTGTAATGCCTATATATGCTGTTGCAGAAGCTGGGTTTAAGAAAAGTTTTGTTATTTATCCAGGAGACTTCCTATAGTATTGAGTGATTATTGTAGTGTTTTCAGATCTTTAATGTCTGAAAGGTTGGTAGTTTCAGCTCTGTTCTACAGAGTTTATTGCTGAATCAAGTATACAAAATAAAGTGTTTCTAATTTTGCATGGTGAGATTCTGACCTTATATATATATACATTTCTTCACATATATTGCTGTCATTAAGATCCGGATTTTCTGCATTCAACCCCAACCATCATCTTGCTAATTTATCAAACTATTTTTTGCTCTTTCTCTCTCTAGATTACACAAATTAACCCATTAATTCCCAGGGAATAGTTAATATGTTTCATGGTCTTTGGGTAGTTTTCCTTTTATTTTTGTTAAAAGTAATATAAAAATAATTAAAAGGAGGGGGAAATCATAAAGTAACTATAGTGTCACAGTTATACTGGTTCATAATGTTCCAACATTTATAATAATTCCACTAAATAGAGGATATTGGTATACAGTCTCCTACCTAGTGTATAGATTTACAAGGAAATATAATTGTATCTTCTCCAGGAGTACCTAGAGGCTTGAAAATGAAAAACCGTTCCATGTTTTTCCTTCAACTTTTCATTAAGTCCTTAATGTGTAGAAATAAGTAATGATAAAATGTTGCAGATAACAGAGAAAATCAGTTGAAGAGGACCGTTACAATATTTTTTCCGTCATATTTTAGTCTATTTAAGTAGACTTTATTCTTACTCAGATTCTCTGAAATATGACATTGACAGCAATACTGAGCCACGCGTATCATTGTAAGAAATAAATGCCCTATATTCCCTCAAGCATAGCAATTGATATACTTGGTTAAAGTATAATGTTAAAACATGTGGGTCTGCTTTTTTTCTTCTTTTTTTTTTTTTTTTAGGATACGCAAGAGGACTGAAGCATTATGATTTTAATCTATGTTTGAAATTTGTCATTTGGTCATAAACCCCAATATATTAAAAATAAACCTGTAGAAAGGAGTTGGTATATTGCACAAAGAGGAGGGTAAAGTATCATACTGTTTTTTCTTGATGTAAAGGACAAAGGCATTTCACTTCTTAAACTCCACAGCATCAGGAGATTACAATGCTAAAAAAAAAGCAATAAGGAAAGTTACTTAACATAATTGAATAGAGTTTGTCAACTTTGATGTTAGTTTACACTGGGCAGGATCTGTCCTTACTTGATGAAAATACAAAAAGCTGGCAAGTTGATAGTGTATGATATAAAGAGTTACATACTACTATCACAGGACAATAGCTTAGAAAGAGTTACGCACTACATACAAGATAAACATTTTAATAACATTCACTTTTTGTGTGTTCATTAAAACTTTAAGGGATATAATGAAAATATAGTTTGGCACCCACACCTTCCCAGTTCTCATTCACTAAAGGCAGTTTCTGCCATCTCCAGACTTTTGAGAATTATATGTTATTTTTGAGAGTAAATATAGACACACTGGAAGTTTCTACATTTAAGAGTGGGCACAACCAAAACCATCTCAGACCTTATGCTACGTGGGTCTCCACCTGACTTGTGCATATTTGACAGGACTTAGCTGTAAAAGGAATGATTTTTTTTTTTGCAAGTATTTTGAAAGCCCAAATCTGAAATATCAGACTGTATACAGAACACAACTACCAATGCTCATTTCCAATAAATTTTCACTGAAATGAGAAACCCAGGTTCAGACCTCTTTTCGTATCTATAACAGACAGGCAACAGAACTGTCTGGAATACAGTTGGTTTCAGAGGGAATAAAAAGGGGAATTTATTCTATTTTGGTAAAAGCATTGGGAGTTTATGTTTTATTTTTAACCAAACATTTTTATTTCATATGGTTATTTACTTGCAGATTTGTTTTTTTCCTCCAGCATTGCCTTTCACAGTGATTTTTGGTTTTATCTAGAATAGTGCTCATTATCACAGCTGCAAGTTTTCTGTAAAAACTGTTGCCTGAAAAGTTATTTTTCTCTATGTGCATATAGTTAATTACTAAAATAATTTGTGGGTTCATAGTAGAGAGTTCTAGGTAGAACTGTGTGATTATTTATATCTTGATCAAATATACCCTCAGGTTTGGTGTATTTACCCTCACCTCGGGCTTGCAGGAAGCTGACCTAACGCAGCAAACTCACATCCCAAATAACCTGGCTCCTTTCCCAGCCCAGCCTGCAAACACTGATGGTTCTGCATTCCAGACTAGCAGCTGGAATAGAAATAGGGAGACTTGGGAGATTTTTTGCGATGAGTATTTTCCATATGAAGACTAAGCATGGTAAATGAGGACCAACTTTATTCCTTCCTGACTGCTGCAGTTTAAACTGTTGCAGACAAGCCCTGCAATATTTCTTTAAGTTTCAGCTCTACAGTGAATTCAGAAGCAGTCTGGATGACAGTGAGCCAAAATATGACTAAGATTTCCTACATCCTGCAAGAATCTCAGAAGTCAAGCTCTCAGAGCTGCTTGTATAATATAAAAAGCTGTGGCTCATTTGTCAAAGCAAGCACCTAAAACTCATGAGTCTTGCAGTGAGTTCCTGGGCTCTTACATTAGCTTTGATTATGAGCATTGCTCCTTTAACTCACTTAAATGGTTAGAAAACATCAGCATCTGTGTGCTTCAGAATAGATTCAACAGTAAGTCCTTTGTGGTTTACTACTCTTTAGCTAGTTTGGTGTTGGTCCTTGACTGGAGTTTCAAGTGCAATTGCAAATATATAGTTGAAGATGCTTTTTGCTATGCAATAATAAACAAGCAACATGCACTTTTAGTTCAAAAGGTAAGTACCAGAGATTTTCTTAATCCTAAATCTATTATAATATATACAGTGAACACGTTTGCCAATCTTATTATCCCACTTTGAGTGCGAGTCATATAATCTGTAGCCTTGCACTATGCATGATACACATATTTACTGCAGCGATATCTGGAATCAGATTCCAGTCTCAGGTGTTCTTTCCATGTCTTTTCATAAATTTGTGAGATTTAAAAATGAAGACTGGCTTTCGCTATGGATTAAACTACACAATATTAATGGAACAGCACAATCAATCAAAGTTACAGAGCAATACACCTGAACTAGTCACCCAGCACTGAGGAAGCATCCATATGAAACGAAGTTCAGAGCTTCAGTATAAAGTTGCTTTTCTTTTCCAAAACAAGTTTAGTCAAGCTTTTCCCTTTAGTTTGAACATCTGATAGGGTTTAATAATTAAGTTAGAGATCAGAGATAATTGTTTATTCTGCAGGTAGGCCTCCAAATATGCAGGAAAACATGTGAAAACCAGTAGCATAAAAGTAAGAGTTTTGCAACACCATAAATTGAGAGTTGGCAGTACCAATGAGACAGAAAGGGCAAATGGGTTACAATCGATTTACCAGAGGGAATAAATAGGTGGCAAGTAATGAGGATACAACCTAAAAATACATCCCTAGAAACATATATGTGACCCAGGCAGAGAGCAAGCCAGCAGACATACACATTGTGGACAGTAATGTGATTTCTTTTGAGAGGTTAGAATGACAGTCCCATAAGGGGTAGTTTGACTGGAGCGTGGTAAAATAAAACGGACGTTCAACATGTCGTGCTGCAGATGTCACAGTGACTGAGGTGCAGAGTGTTAGGAGCTGTAGTGGTATGGACAGCGAAAATAAATCAGGAGTCTACATGCACTCTAGGGGAAGAAATATAAGATCTGGGAATAGCTGAAATTAGTAAATTTTTAGAGTTATTACTGAAAAGATATTGCAACTAAGTGTTAGAATTGCACAGGAATAAATAATCATAGGTAGGATCTCCATGGAAAATCTGGTTCTTAATTACCTGCCCTTATCACTTTGATTTTGAGCTTAAAGACTTTAAAATCTTTTAATGTTGTTTTTAGGTCCTAATGTTAACCTGTAACACTTATTTTTTCTTTAGCACAAATTATTCTTACTTTTCCTCTTAAAATCATAATTTTTAAAACTGACCATGATAAAGATAAACTGTTTCAGATTATCCAAAGATAATTTTTATATTCACCTAGGCTTTCTTCTTCATGTCCCTTCACAAAGAAAAAGAACATATAAACTTTGAATTCTGATTTAGGAAGGACTTTTTTTTTTTTTTATTCATACTTCCATAACTTCAGAAAATTCTTTCCCATTCGGCTGTGTTATTATTATGACTAATAATATCTATGAGTCTTATAAATAGCCAAATCATGCTGTCCTCTTGAAACTAATGGGGACACAGTGAAAAGTCCCCGTAGCCTCAGCATTGCATATTGGAACCGAGCCACGAGGATATAAATCCTCTTCCTAATACTCTTGGGAAGTCCTTGCATGGGATTTTGCAGCTGGGGTAAATGTAGGTAGATGGTCTCCCTTTATGGTATGTGCCCCAAGATTTCTTCGGAGCTTTTTGTCCTTTATGTAGTAATGGATTTATATTTGGAAAAAGACAGAGGGTTACAAATTGGGCTTTACTTCAGTAGGCTTCTTTGCTTTTGCTTTCTGCAGATACCTTGAGATCTTTATGAACATGAAATATTATTTTAATTTTTATCTGTGCTGTCCTCTTAGTTTTTAATTTTATCTTTTAAATAAAATATATAGATTTCATTTATTGTTTGTTGCTCAGCTGTCTCTTCAGGCAATAAAAGTTGTGAGAAATTAATATTAGTATTCATTAAATAAGATGTGGGCAAGCAGAAATATCTAAATGCAAAGGGAACAAAATACTCAGCTTTTATTACATTTTTGCTAAGTCTATTACTTCTCCATAAGAGAACTTCACTCTAATTTACTCTTCAAGATTAATTAAAAGAGATAACTTGTTCTTTCTGCAAAAATGCCTGTCCCTATTCTCGGTATGAGGCTAATGCACCCTTGATTTCTGAAAGTGCAGGAAATAAAGTCTCTAGTACTGCTGCCCTGACTGCTTCTCCAGTGGCTTCATTTCCTGCAGCCTTCCCTGTTGCTTTACGGAAGGCTGCATGGGAACATGGCATCTGACATGCAGCAGGTTTAAAATGTCCTTGAAAAGGGAAAATTGTGGCTCCGACGCCAGAACTGTCAATGCTGCCAGTGATTTCAGCTGAGGTAAATCTTCACTTTTAATTTCCATAGCCTCGGGTGTATTACATGATCTGCAGAGTCGGCATTACAGAACAGCATAAGGAGTAAATGTTTTCTCCTCCCTACTTGACCCCTATCTCAAGTACCCTTAGAAGTCAGCTCAGCCCATGCGTGTTTCCTGCTAGTTCAGAGCTGAGGCATTCTTGACAGTCTTGGTTTCTTGTCCAGTTTTTCTGTGGCACAGCGTAGATTCAAAGATTTTTCCCAATGTTCTTGTGGATTCTCCTGGAATTTCCAGGTAATAAATTGCTCTCTGAGATAGTGGGAAATAGACCTGAACAGACAGGTGATTGCTCCCTATCAGATTAACCTAAACAGCCTTAAAAAGTCATATTTTTAATGAATGTAACATCAGACCAGAATTCAAGTAGTCTGAGTAATTTCCCAGTTCCTAGAATATTCTGATTTCCAAGTTATTTAATGTTATATGTGGAGATAATACATTTCAATTTCATTGTTGTAATGTAGTAGTCTAGTTCACAGTAAATTCCTGAGTGTAGAAAAAAAGGAGAAGGGATGGAGGGACTACACTGATCTCTTGGGAAGCTTTATTACTGTATTCAGTGACATTGAGTCTTCTCCTGGCCCAAAAACTTGAAAGAAGCCGTTATTCCACTTTTAATGAAGTTAATGGAAAATTTGCCATTTGTTTCATTTGCAGAAAGATAAGTTTACTGTTCCTGTTCCATCTTACAGCAGCAGATGATAGAAAATTATGATGGGAGCAATTCCAGGTCTTCTGAGTTAGTGAGATCTTCAAATTAAAAAGTCAGTCGTATGCTAACAATACCGCTGCTAGAAAAATGTGTTGAAAATGTTACATGCCTATGAGGTATTGTTTTAGAATGCTGGTGGTGATACATATATATATATATAAAACCTGAAAATACTACTCCAACCCCTGGCACTGTGGTGCTGTCGGTTTGTCTGTACCTCCTTCAGAAATCTTCATCTAGCTGGTAGCATGATAAATGTCAGTGCTTGGAACATTCAGAAGATTTGATTTATTTTAATTACACACTGATTAGTGGGAGTCTTTTAATATGCTCAATGACACAAGTAGGGCAGCAGAGCAGCAACTATTGTGTGGTAAGGGGAAGTGCTGAAGAAAGGTGCTTTTGTGAAAAACTGTCGAGCCTGGGGAAAAAAAAAAAGAAAGTTGGCAGGAGATTCACTTCTAAATAGAAAGTACATCTAGTTCTTATTTGTTTGATCAAGTTTTCTTTAGGTGAAATGAGCATTGACTGCAGAATGTCAGGGATGACAGTGTGTGGGAACATGGGCTGAAAGACAAGTCCTGAAGGTGAGGCTGATAGGAGAGTCATACAGGAGAATCCTAAAGACCTCATATTTCTCCCTGCTCCATTCTTTTGCCCTTTCTTCTGTCTGCACCAATTGTTCAGAAGAGACCTTCTCCCATGAGTAGTCATCTATATATGATGAGTTTGCTCTAAATCATTATTTTAATGTTTAAAATATTGAAGAGCTTTATACAAATATGAATGCAGCTGCCTCTTTTGAAGTGATGAGCATTGTTTCATTCTCCTTTGTGTTGGCTTAGTTAGCTTCCTTAGAAGCCAAATACATTTTTAAAGAGTCTTGCTGAAGAAGATAGACCTTTATGCAATGCAGCACACCACCTCTGCATGGGCATGTAATTAGGAATATCAACTATGTGCATTTAAAAGGACACACCAGGAACAAAATCTCTGCAGAAATATATTTCCCTTTTATTAGGAAAGCCTTCTATAGGCTTAATTATCATGGACAAAAAAAGCATGCTGTTTCCCAGGGAAATACTACCCACTGATATCACAGGAATTCAGTCCTGCTTAAGTGCTAGGAGGTATGTTCTCAGTGCACTTATAATCGGGTCGTTATCACCATGGTTATAAGATTTAACTGACTCAAAACTGTAGGCATTTGTCTCATTAATGCCAAATGTTATAGTTTATTTCTGGGAACCGAAAATCCTGCTGCCCAGGGAAACCTGTTCTGTGATAATCTTTCAAAACAAGGCACTTGAGAATAGCCTGCCTGGTTCATGTCAGATGGTTTCACACATATTTTGTTACTGGTTCTTAGGGGGTTTTGGTTATTAAATAACCTTGTTCTGTGGCATTTTGCTTTGTGAGTTACTGTTCTTTATGGATTGCAGGTCTAGCTCTTCCAAAACAAGCGTGTGGTTACGAAGCTGTTTGCTCATACACAATCGCTTCCCAACTAGGGCAGCATCTTAGCGCACTCTGCATTTACATTTTACCTCTCCCTCTCCTCTTTTGGGTTTATCTTTTATTGTACACTGTAAGACAAAATACTTCTCAGCTGTGATCTTGCAACTAAGCATAGTCACACTTCCCTGCTTGGAAGAGAATTAAAGAAGTGCCATTGCCCTTCCAATTCCATTTCTACTGTTCCTGAAACAAAAAATGTAAACTCATCAGTGATTTCGGTAACATGTGAATCAAAAGGGGATTTAACACGTCTGGACATTTTTTGTTTTCTCTCTGTAGTCGGCCTTATTGTCAAAATGAGTTACCCCAAAATGAAAAGCTTGAATTTGATTAGAAAATTTGACAGAAATTTGAGGCTTTCCTTTATCAACTACTCAATTTTTTCTTTTTATTCGCAGTCTTTATTGAGTAGAATTTGTACAGAGTATAAAAAAGCATATATAACTACATTGTTTTGGTCTCTGACTAGAAGTGTCATCCATGGGAAGTTGGAGTTTGGATGATTTTTATCTGCTTTAGTATTTCTTTGTTGTATATTAAGACTATAGACTTTGGTTTTCTTCTTGCAATGTTTTTTCTATGCCAAAGAAGAGTACTAGAGCAAAGGACATGACACAGGAAGGCAAGAGTACTTGAGAAATTAAAAGAATTAATAATACAAATATATAGATTTGGGTGAAAATATAATGTTTGGAAAAAGACCTTATTTATTGCTCTGTTTATAAAGTATTATTTCTTATTGCTACTATTAGGACAATATTGTATTGCTCACCTATAACAATCATGAATGTCTGTAAGTCATCTCAAAATCTAACCGTGCTCAGTTTTTTTCATATATATATATATAGTCTTGTGTTGAATCGGTGGATTTATGTAGCCAGCTTCTAAAAGTCAAAAAGCCATTTAATTATGATTTTTCCACATTGTGCTTCTTGGCCCATCTAAATACACCAAGTGCTATTACCCCCATAATCAAAACAGTGGTAGTCTCTACCTATGTTTTACTTAATCCAAATGAAGAATGAAGATGCATGAAAAGGGACAAAATAATAATTAAGATACTTACTAATCTTCCCCATTTTCTGATTTCAGGAGATCCAAAAATAATAAGAATGGATAGGGAGTGTAAAATTTGCTTTATAGTTTATGCATTTCTTACAACTTTATGAAGCTGCTTTGCCTTATAGACAAGTGGTTGAAAATAATAATAATAATAATATACAAAACAAAACAACACTAAAATAAATGGATCTTTTAATAAATAATTGCATAGATAAATGCTGAGAATAATCTTTCAGAACTAGGAGTTGAGTTTTAACTCAACAACATTCACCTCTTATTGTCTTCTTGCTATTTATCTTACTTCATGTAGGTGACTGTCTTATTGAAAAAACAGGTTAGGATTCTGTATATTGGCTGGGCGTACTACACAAAAATGAGATTTTAGAATGGAATTTTAGAGCACTTGTTAGGAGAGGGAGAGGACAGAAGGATCACAGCTAAATCAAAATTGTCTTTCCAGCCATGTCCAAGCCAGATCTGATGCCCATGTAAGAATCTTTGTGCTGATTCAGGATGATTAAGCAAAAAACCACAGTAAATCTGGCCTTGGCATAAATATTAAGGACTGCCAAATATGTGCAGGGAGGAAACGTCCTGACTGTCTCGTTTCCTTGCACAGCTGGCACTCTGCTAACAGGTTTGGCTAGAGCCAGCTCAGCGTGTCCTCTCCACTGGTTACTGGCATTGTAAAGGGTCTCCTTCTCCACTAGTTCAAAGTGAATGAATGGTGTCAAGAGCTTTGAATAGACTAAGATGTTGTAGGGACTTTGCAAAAGTGCTAGAGATCCTGGAAAACGCGAAATCTCGGTGGTTTCAAGAATAGCATGATCTAGCTGCAGCCACCCACACGTGCTGGTGGTAGCACAGACTGCAAGAGAGCCAGACAATCCTAAGCAACATGAAAATTCATGGATTATTTTAGCAAACCTTCATATTCTTTTCAAAACAGTTTGTTAAAACAGCAAGCTTCCTTCTGCTCACAAGAACTAATGTTAGTAGACTGCATGTCAATTGGCTGCTCTGTGGAGGTGTGCATTTTGGAAATGAACTCCTTGACTCTATAATTTGGGCTTATTCTCCAGGAGATCCAGAGCTGAATATAATACCTGAAGTAACAGAAAATAAAAGTGTTTGTATTCAAAACTGAGGCAGATCACCAGATAAGGGTAGATCTGGCCACAGCCTCTGAGATGGTAAAAGGAAGAGAGCTCAGAAGCCCCAGGGCAGTGGCTGGGAGCAGCTTGGGAGGGGGTATGATAGAGGAATTGGTTGTACTTTGGCAGTAGACTGGGACAATATCCCATGGCCAGCATTTTCTGCTGTGGCCCGGTTTGTATTACTTTTATTCCACTTTCACTTTCTTCTTTCCACCTGGTCTTGGTATAAACGAGAAGGAACCACAAAACCATGAATTTTGTACAGTTTAAAAAATGTGAGATCATTGCATACTCATCTCTCTTAATGATTTGAGGTTTTTCTTTGGCTCCCTGTACAGGCAAAAAAATAAATAAAAATAGAAGTGCTGAGGTGCTGCCTAATCAGCTGTGGAGCTGCTCACCCACCCACTGGCCATCACAGCAGCACTTCAAAATCCGTGTGTTTCATTGCTGAGAAATTACGTTAGACTGGGGGTTACTTGTTTGGTTTTTGTGGTTTTTGTTGTTTTGTGTGTGTGTGTGGGTAACATTTGAAAACGACATTAGTTTTTATAATTATTTTGTTAACACTTAAAACTTATCTATAATATTCCATGAAACATATAAATTACTTGTCTTTTATTATTATTTAATGTATTTAGTCATTTGAATAACTGCTCATTGCCAAGCACGAGTCTCAACTGTTAAGCCAAAGCTCTACTTGTGGTGATTCTGTTTTGATAAATTTAACTGTATTTTGATTCTGTGTTTATGGATTTGGTGATTACAATAGGCAGGACGTCAAGAGTTTTATGTCTGAACTTACATTAGGCCTTTCCCTGATGAAAAATTATCCCACCACTACCCCCATAAACAGAGCTCATAAAAGGTTTTTACTTCTGAATCCTGCTGCGCTACACAGACAAAATCAGGTTTTTTTCCATGATTTCAACAAGGAGTTGTCATGTGCTCAAGTTCCATCACTGAAAATCACGCTCCTTATTTTTATGAACCACGTTTATTGAAGTCATTCCAATTCCCATAGCTATGAAGAAATGAATTGTCTTTAGACTGCTGGGCAGCTGAAGTATTGGTAAGGATTCTCTGCAATAGAAATAGCACTCCCCAAAGTTTGCGATACTGGTAAAATATTTGCAGTCATACTATTTGTAATTAAATTGAACAATCTCACCTTAATTAAGTCTGAAATGTACCACCACGTGAATTAAAGGGAAACTTTATGAAATGAGCTTCTGAACTCAGTCTGGTTTGAATAACACAGCAGATACTTTTCCATTCCCTTGCCATCAGGTAACAGAAACGCGGACTGGTCCTCTTGGCTGCAGTAACTATGACAACCTAGATTCTGTCAGCTCTGTTCTGGTTCAGAGTCCTGAAAATAAGATTCAGTTGCAAGGTATGTAGGTGCAATTTCATTAATTTGTTTTGGAACAGGATGACATTTATCAAACTATTTGTTTTTCTTTCTTCCACCTCATAAAAGGTCATTTCCCTAATTTTATTTGTGTGTGCAATAAGTACATTCTAGACAAAGCGAAGGAAATGTCAGTAAGTCGTGTTGCCTTTGAAATAGAAACAATTTCCGTACACATCGGAAAATAATTTGGATAATGCCGTTAACATTTTACAGCCCTATTTAGCAACCGCTTGCACACCTCTCAAACAGCCTGAATTCCTATGGATTCCGCCAAGCAGGGAGTGACATTCCATGTGCTTAGCCTGCTCTGCACACACTGACCAGCAGCTTATCCCTCATGCAGTTGTCCCACTGAAATAAGTGGAGTCACTGGATGAGCAGGATGTAGAACTGCAAAGACTCTAAATCATGAAGAGTCCAAAGACTCCTCTTGGGACTTTTAAGAAAACATGGAAAGTTAGGCACCTCACTAATTAGAAAAATAATAATTATATATAAAGAAAGAAAAAAAGAGAAAGAAAGGGAAGAGAAAAGGGAAAGGGAAAGGAAAAGGAAGAAAAGAGGCATAATTTCTAATTTGTTTTCTGTTAATTCCAGTAAATACATTCCCCAGCCTGCACCTTAAGCACATGAACATTTTTGAAAAGTCACCCTCTAGGATACTTGGCCATAAGTAATGGCTTTTTTCAGTTACACAAATGTAGCATGAACAACTTATTATTTCTATAAAAACAGACCAAATTCTCTTTAATTGATGGGCTTGTATACCTCTGTGTATACACAACAGGAGAAGAATACAATTCTTAATTTGCAGTTACAGGTAGCTATACAATTATTTCCAGTTTTAAAAATTTAACATATTGGTTCATAAATCAGTTGGACATATAGTGTGAAGTTGCTGACTATTAAGAATGGCTGTCAGGGAAAGATTATCTTCCTGTTTAAAACATCCATGTGCTTTTTCCCCTTTCTCTTCTACCTCCCCAGCAAGGTTAAAAGCCATAAAATCATACAGTGATTTCAGAAACAGTATATATTTTTTTAAAAAAGAAACGGTCATTTCCAGGGGGGTGCAGTTAAACGTTTCCAGAAAAAAACTGCAATTTTTAATGGCCACCAGCATATGCACAACATTTGTCAGTTAAAATCTGGAAAATAGTCTTTGTATCCCTCAGACAGTGGTTTGACACATGCCATTGGGTTGTCATTATGAGAAATATTTTATCAGAACCGCATAAACTATTTCATACCTATCTTGGAAGAAATTATCAAGACTCAAATTTGCTTATCTGGGCTTCCTTTTCCTTTCACAATTTCAAGGCTTTTCATAAATACATAAGTACTTGAGAAGTTTACTCGGGTAACAACAGGCGAATTTTGGTATAAAGTAGAGGAAAGCAGACAGACCTGATTGTAGCAATTATGATATAATTTTTGACTTGGAAGGGTTATGAAATTACTATTACAGGCATCATTTTTATGTACCTAAAAATAAAGGATAAAACTCTATGAAATCATGCAAGTGCCTGTGTAGAAGAAACCTACGTCACGAATAACCAACCCATATGCTGAGAAATTACTTGGCCCATAAGTTAGCCCCACTGGTTCCAGAGAGACTGTTTTTGCCACGGAAGATAGCAAGAAATAATAAATAAAAATTTACCATGTACCTTGCAGTGGCTTTTTGATTGTTGATTACTATTGTAGCTAGAGTAACCGATAGATAGTAAATTAAAATGCTTGTATATAAAATACTTATTCCCATCCTTGGGATCATGTAAACAGTAGTCAGAATTTTCAGATGAGTAAGTATAAATTTCTGGTCACAAATGGTCTGAGTTTTTGATTCACCTGCTCTGTGGTTCTGATACATCAACGTGATATGCTTTTGCAAGGCTTCTGTGTGCCATTGCAGGGTAAAGTGTGAAAACACTTCGCAAAGGGATTTGTGATATAGCAGGAGGTTTTCTGGAACACTATGGGAGCTAGATGTCGCACCCTTTCTCCATGTTAAACCTTTATGAGATTTAAGAATTACTTTTATTTCTCAAGGTTTTATATTTTTTTATATTTTTATATTTGCTGTGGTTTAACCACAGGTTGCAGCTAAGCGCCAGGCAGCCGCCCGCTCACTGCCACCCTCAGAGGGGTGGGGAGGAGAACAGGGAAAAAGAAAAAACTTGTGGGTAGAGATAAGGACAATTTAATAATTGAAATTAAATAAAATTAATACTAATACTAGATGATGATGATGATGATATTGATGGAGAGAGAACGGTAGAGGAATAAAATCCAAAGGGAAAGGAAAAAAAACCAAGTGATGTACAAAGCAATTGCTCACCACCCGCTGGTGGATACCCAGCCAGTCACCCAGCAGCAATCAGCAGCCCTGTCCAGCTCCCCCAGCTCACACACTCAGCATGACGTCCCATGGTATGGAGCACCCTCTGGCTAGCTCGGGTCAGCTGTCCTGGCTGTGCCCCCTCCCAGCTCCTCGTGCCCCCCCAGCCCCCTCGCTGGCAGGGCCAGAGGAACTGAAAAGTCCTTGACTTGGTATAAACACGACCCGGCAACAACCAAACCCACCGGTGTGCTATCAGCAGGGCTCTCACACCAAATCCCAGCTCAGCGCCAAGCCAGCTGCTAGGCAGAAAATTAACCCTGTCCCAGCCAAAACCAGGACACTTATTCAATTGGCTGTCTTTTAGCAATGAAATACCAATGTTATAAGAAAAGTAATATCAGCTGAATTTTATTTCTTTAAAATTTCCCCCAACCCAATTTTTCCCATTCATCTCCATTTGTCTCTACAGAATGATGAAGAGATAACTAGAGTTATTTAGACAAACTATATCTTGTCTCACAGGCAACATGGAAAACAAGTCCAATACAGAATGGGAATGTTTACCTTCACACCTCTTTTTCTGATTATACTGTCTCTTTACTCTGTCTTTCAGGGCTGCTTTCCTTTCATCAGCACTCTCAAAATTTGCATTAGCTGCCAGTAGCAAGATTATGATTCAGCTGCATGCTTCCCTACTGCTGAGGCTGTTCATTCAGCAATTCTTTACAAGGAAAAGTTGATGTAATCCTTTCTTTCTGTTCCTGACAATCCCCCTAGAAAGAAATCACACCAGTATATGCTCTGAGGAACACAGGTCACTGGTTGGTGGAACAGTTGTTCCATACTGAGGGAAATATGAGGGATATATCTGAAATTAATTCTTAAGGAAGGAAATATATGACAGTGCAAATGCTAGACAGATGAGTAAATTGTCCTAAATCAGCCATACAGGTTTTTTTTTTTTTTTTTCACGTGGGTCAGGGAAGATGCTTGGCTCAAGCATTCCGTTACATTTCATAACATAGTGCTTACTCTATCTCCTTCAGGTCTTCAGGTCATCCTGCCCGAGTATCTGCAAGAACATTTTGTCCAGGCAGCTCTGAGCTATATTGCCTGCAATTCAGAGGGGGAGTTCATCTGCAAGGATAATGACTGCTGGTGCCAGTGTGGTCCCAAATTCCCAGAGTGCAACTGTCCCTACATGGACATTCAAGCCATGGAAGAAAATCTGCTCCGCATAAGTGAGACTTGGAATGCATACAACAATGAATTTGAAGAATCTGGTGAGATGTTTTGTAAAATTTTTGTCTGTTTGGCTGTATCTCAGAAAAAGTATTTATACAACAGACTCCATCTGAAATTTCCAGCATGGTTTGTACATCTAGAGCTAAACATTTTTAAGTGCCTCCTGGATCTCAGTCTTAATTATTATAACTTTCTGATAGTAAGTGTCCTCACATTGTGATGGTCAGCAGTCTGTAATTGCATTAGGATTTAGGCAGCTGTGTTTGAGTAATCTCCTATATTCTAGAATTCATAGAACTGTGTAATTCTGTGATTCTGTACAATATCTGCTATACTTTGTGGAGCCCAAGCCTGTGAGAACTTGGTCCCTATTGGAGCAAGAGGTTTACTGGAGCAGGCAGAAAGCAGAACAAATGAGGAACAAAGCCAGGTTGCAGACTTTATATGGGTATTCTGTATTTTTGTTCTGTAATGCAGCTGAAAGAGCTGATTCATTTCACATCCATTTTTCAGTGTTGGGTCCAAGTTTCTGTGGCACCTCCCCCTTATCCTGTCCCTCCAGCAATACCATGAAGCTGGCTTGGAAAGCATAGCCGGCCCTTGATTTACCAAGTAGTTAATAGTTCATTTCATTGTAGTTGGCAGCTTGCTTCTTTGTATGATTTCTGTTTAAACTGGATTTATCCATGTTGTCACTACAACACATTTGTGCCACATGAGTTTTCTTCAAAGCATCAAGCTTTGTTTCATACATCATTTCATCTGTCCTGATCATCAGAACTTCCAGTCCCGTAGAGAATGGGAACCGCAGGTAAAATCAGCTTCTGAACAACTGTTTTCACAACTCACTCACTCAGTAGTATCAGCAACAGCTGTCTAGCCAGATGGTGGGAAAAGTAAGGAGAGCTCAGCAGACCTGGGAAAAATCACCGAGGGGAAAAAAAAATTAAAAAATGAGGGAGATAAGGAAGAAGCAGAAAAAAAAATATAAAACCCCACAATTTTTAGTGAGTTGTGTTGGAGAAAGAGAATGAGTCAGCAGAAGAGAGGGAAGAAGACTGTACAGTGGCCATGGTGAGAGTTTAGGAGAGAAGAAGTATCAGTACAATACTTAACTGTGAACAGTGCATTGTATACACTCATTTTTTTGCTGTTGTTTTAATGTTAAAGTCTGATTTCTCAGCTCAAGGTTGAGAATTTCAGAAGTCCCTATATCAGCTGAAATTGCCGTCATAACCTTTAGTGAGATCTGATGCCTACATCCGAGTGTTTGGAAGATCTCAGGAGCTTTTCTCAGCCTGGTCTCTTTTTGCGTGAGAACACCAGAACTTACAATATTTCTCCTCGGAGGATCACAGAGTTCTTTAATTACAAAAGCATGAATCCATGTTTTGTTTTTATGTACATTTGTGGCATTTTCTCGATGACTATTGTGACATCTTTAAGCATTTATGGAGCCATGCTATCATTTACTACTTTGCAAATTAGGACAAACATATTGACTTTGCAGAAGGGCACAGTTTTGTTTACCATAGTTTGTCCTATTTGAATGGGCTGTTACACTGTTTAGCGGCTGAAGAATGTCATTTGATGGCACCTACTTAATACCAATTTTAGTTAAGCAGAAAGAGCACACATATCTGAACCTGTGGAGGATTCTTACAGCAAGCTGTATAGGGGCATCACATCACTTACAAGTTTGAATAGCTGTCAGCTACACGTATAGTCCTATATTTAGGATCAAGACATGAATGTCAGGGGAAAAATGGGTAAGAGTGAGATTTTTAAAAAGGCTCTTTAGCTATGCCGTGTGATTCACTAAAATGGAAACTTCACATACATCTGTCGATTAGGTAATTGTTAGTAGGCGTGGTTAGTAAAAGTGTGAAATAGAGATTATTAGCATATGCCATACCCATTCTTTTAGCCTTAGATTTATTGAAAGAATTTTTAATCTAAAAAACATACAAAACATGACTTCCACATCTCATAGGTATCTAACAAAATCTCTGCTTTTACCTTATAAACTGTTTTGAATACAGATAATGGAAAGATGGGATAGGTAACCTTGTACATGTATGGATCTGTATTTTGTCAAAAAACAGTTGGCATGTAAACCTTTGATAGATAGGTTAGTCAATGCCCATTCACCTCCCCCCTATAATTTATATATTACCATCTGAACAGCTCTTCGAGTACTGTCACACGTGGTCTGCAAGCATTTCTAGCCACAGTGATTGCTGAGACACATCCTGAGAAATTCAAAGCCTGTGCAACATTTAAACTATGAAAAACACTATTAACAAATATCAGCATGATCTGATTCATGTTAATAGCATATTCTGAGAACAAAAGTACCCTTTATTAAATGAAATTCATGTTTTATAACTTTGATGTGGGATATATATCCTTCAGTCTTTGTCTAAAGCTTCTGAGATAAGAGCATGTTGTTTTATGCAAATCAATTTAAAATAAAAATAAATTAGCTAGAAAAGAGTTGTTTTCTCTACAGCCTACTACTTTCTTCCAAATTAGGTGATAAAAGAAGGGCAGATTATTTAGTAATTAGAGTCTGAGTCGACAAGGGACAGGATAATACAGATCATTGACAACTGGTTCATATAATCTGCTGCTAACTGCAGAAAAGTGAGTGAATGAATTCCATTCTTTGACAGTATGAATTCCAGGTTCAAGAAAAGTTAAATACAAGTGTAGTAACTTTCTAATTTTTCTGCCTTCCAAACCCTTCCTTACCTTACATATAACAAAATAGTCCTCTGAATCCAGAAACAAATTTTTTCCCCTCATGGAGACCTGAATACTTACTGGGCTCACCTGAGGTCATGCAAATTATCTGTGGCCAGAATTTAACCTAAATGGAAAAAGAAAATATTCTATTTAAGATGGTTTGTTTACTGTCGGTGATATCTCTCCTTCTGTCTGTTCAAGATAAAACAACAGAGGAACAGATTTTTTAAAACAAAAAAATGGTACTTCTTCAGTGCCTAAATCCCATTTGAAATCAATGGGTAGCTAAATTTAGTTTGTGTCTTTGAAACCCTCCATCTGAATTTCCAGAGGAAAAAATAAAAAACAAACCAAAAAAAGCAGAAGAAAAGAAACCCCAAAACCATGAATAGGACTCTTTTCTCTACAGCCTACTGTTCTCTTCCAAATTAGGCAGTTTATGTTATTGTTTTGCCTTTTAAATTATGAGATGTGAAAGAAAAATGTGTGTACTTAGTTAAAAGTCAAAGGTCCTGAACACTACAATTACAGCTGCAAAAAGGCAATAACCTCGTATGACCGCTCTATACACGCAAGTCGAACTGCAACAAGGGGTCCTTTGAGGTGAATGTAATGTTGGGTGAAAAGAAAGCATGTACCACATCAGGAACCTCGTGAAGTTCAGCCAGAAATGCAAAGCCCTGCACCCAGGGAGCCCTGCGCCCGGCACCAGGACATGCTGGGGCCACCCAGCTGGAACGCAGCTTGGCAGAAAAGGACCTGGGGGTCCTGATGGACACCAGGCTGACTTCACATAGAAGGACTCTGGTCTGCAGGTTGGATTTGCTGGTAGTGACAATTTCCTCTTGAGCAACCCTGATTATCACAGATCAGATGACCAAACATTCCAGTTCAGAATGTGTCATTCATCCATCCTTATGTGCAGATTTCATTTCACTCAGGCTCTTCTGGCAGCTTTTAACTACTCAAATCTTATTTTGGCGGACATGGAGCAGTATGTTATTTATCTCTCAGTAAATCTGGCTGCCTTTTTCATCTCTCTAGCTGCCCTCCAGCAATACATACTTGATCACTATTAACTCAATGAGCTTCGTGTAACCTCTTAACATCAGGGTATGTACTAAGTTCTCAAAGAAGTTTCAAGGGCTACTTGAATTGTTTAGTCTGAAGCATCTGCTTATTCTTTACCATATCTTGTGGCCTCCAGACTCAGCTTAGTACCCTTGCAAATGAGCAGCTGTTTCCTTATCAAAAATCTATACTAAAGCTGTTCAACCTTTATTAACAAATTTCATTAGTTTCTTGAGGCCTTTGGCTGAATTAATGTGAAAACAAAGTTTTCTCTGAGAACATCATTCCAAGAAGCTGTGTTCTTATCATCTACCACATGGCCTAGACATTTCACCTGTAATGGAGACAAGCAGTGTTTCGTTTATCCTTTCTTAATGTTCATGGAACTAGGCTTTTGCAGCAATGTGCAGCTTAAAAGGATGACTAGATAATCTAGTTGACTTGCTGTCATCACAAACCACATTTCATTGAGATTCCAGAATATGGAATCCACCTACGTTAAAGCACTGCAATCCTCACTAGTATGCCTGCAGCCCTCCCCACCTTTTTAATGTGTTGTTCTTTTAATGTTGCCTATTTTCCTGTACCCCTTCTGCCTCTAATAGTAGGAGCAGGTACTTGTCCAGCTCCTTCTCCTGCTTCATCCTATCAGTAAACTTTATCTTGCCCTTTCAGGAGCAAGCTTTGACCTAACTGCTCAAGTGGTAATTAGTTTCACACAGTACAGAGGGTCAAAAGATTCCTTGGAAAAAATCTAAAATTTTTGAAATATGTAGGACTCTCACAGCCTATGGTTACAGCTGTGTTGGAGATGGTGTTAGTGAATATGCTGTGTTGTTAAACATCACTGATTTTGGAAGTTTTGGGGACTCTCTTGGCAAGACTTAACGCACAAAGAAGCAAGTTCTAACTCTGTCAGTGAGTGACTGGCAACTTAGCATTTTACAGAGATTATGACCCACATGACGCACAAAAACATCCACAGGCTCTGGATTCTGACAGCAAGTGATAAGAATATGATCATGCATTGTCTGTGCCATAATCCTGGTGTGACTGGCTGCAATGTGCCTTTGGAAATCTGGCCTCTTCATTTAAACAATTTAAATGACAGCAATTTTCTTTTAAGGTGGTCTGCTCAGTGATATCTAAAATAAATTTGTAACAGTCCATGTTGCAACTTGATTTCATTTTTCTAAATTAAAAAGGCTATAAAAATAAATACGAACATGGCTGATAGGGTTGCTCAAACAATAGAAGATGGCAAAAGTGCATTTTTGTAATTTCTTTTTTTATTGCTAGCATTTATGAGACCTCCTGGAAACATGAAAATAAAATCTTCTGTACAAGCATTTATTTTCACATAGCTCACATGCAATGGCAGCTTGCTGCCTTGTCTTTGCATATTTCCCAAGTGCTGAGGAGCTGATTTCCTTTTGCACTTGAAGGCAACAAAATCTCTTTTGGAATATTTCCTTGAAAGGCATAGGAGGAGGAGACGTGCAACAAATATAATGAGGTATGTTTTCAAAGTAGCTTTGAAATTGAAAACTTATTCTTTCAAACATTTAGTTTAAATACAAAATACTGTGGAAGGAAATAGCAGGCCTGCAACAAATTGGACAGAAATTTTACTGTCACAGATGGATTTAAAGGTGATTCAGTGTAGCGGTGAAATATGTGCTTATTTTAATAATTTGTAGCCCATTAACTTCACAGATTTGACTTGTGTGCTGAGATGTTCAGCATCAGCTTAACTAGATCAGAGCCTGAGCCATTTAGGGCCTTGAAGAGTTTGATCCACCAAACACAAAAACTGTTTGTGCTTCTTTCATAGGCATAATTAAATATCAAAAGTTATACTGTAACTATTTTGAAATGTATCCTACAGCTTTAAAAGACAAACTTCTCAAAATATGGGTTCTGATTTTTTCAATCACTTCTGTATCTGTCTATAGAGATATTTCAAAAGGTAATTTTCAGTATCACAGAAAGTGCAAGTGGTATAAGTGCAACCGAAGTAAATTAATACTAACTCTCACATTAATATTTGCTGAAACTATTTTTCATTGTACATCCATCCTGCACCACTGCTTTGATTGTAAAGTACTAGCTGAAATGAATTGCTGTTGCAAGCTATTTCTTCTTAAATCCCTGGATTCACTGGATTTGGACTTCATGTCTAATGCATTTCATAATTCCTTAATAACTCCAGGATGTCTTGCTATTGAGCATTGGTTACCCTTTACATGTACTGACTTAAATCATCTCAAAAATCCAGTTTTGAAAGGTTCACCTAAAAATTAGATCTGAATCCTCAGTTAATATATAGCACTACACAGAAAGTTACCAAAGTTTTCTTGTTTGCATCAGCATAGATTGCTTTTGAGACTTTAGAGTCCTGCTTCCTCAGTTCAATTATATTTTTCCATTTCTCTATAATGATGGAATTAATGATGTTCCCAAAATCCCTTGTAGAAAAGAATGGGATTTAAAGGGTTGAAGAAAGCAGGTTCTAACAGAGGAGATGACAAGCTTATTACTGAACTAAATATCAGTAATACTGAAGATGAGGAAGTTCAGGCATCCCATTCTTTTTTTTGGGGGGTAGCATTTGCGTTGTATATAATTACTTTTATGTAAAATCTACAGAAAGTAATAGGAGAGATCATCTCCACCATTCCACAATCTTCAGTGAGATTTAGAGAATTATCCACTTAATAGCATCATGAATTTGTGTCTCCATCTTCAAAACTGCAAAATGTGGAAAGCCATCATGTCTTGATGATACACTTACAGAGCTGTGTCTCTTCTTCAGTTCGTATTTTCCTACACAAAATACAAGAATACTTTAAAATGCCAACTTTGAAACAAGAAAGGCTCTCTTCAGCAAGCACATCTACTTCATGGATATGCAAACCTGTTTTATTAAAATCAAGTGCAACAGAAGTCCGAAGTTGGTCTTGGAAAAATTGAAGAATTAGTGTTCTCTCACTTGAAGTTAATCTAGACCTGAATAATTTGAAACTCATATGCAAACGTGGCCAATATTTTTACTATTGAATGCTCCTAAAGGACAGAATATGTTTCAATTCATACTTTGGATTTTGGGATTGATGGTGGTCTTGCTGTACAGACATCTGAGTCATCTGAGTCACAACTTCTCAAAAGACTGACCCACCATTTGTGGTCTTACTCCATGTCTTTATAAAATAGCACTGTGTGCTGACTCCAGGCTTCAAAACTGTGTTATTGTTTCTTGTGAAGGATGAAGATCCCTGTTCTTACAGTGAAGGTGATTTCCCATGCTTAGCCTGGAAACTGTGCTAAAATGCAGTGAAATCAAGACTGGAAATGACAATTGGCACTGACGTGGAAGTGCAGATGCTCAGGGGAAAAGTCTTTACACCCTCTGCTAGCCTTATGAATTTGCTACAGATGGGCAACATTGTCTTTATGATTATTGAGGCTGTAAAGAAGCTGTAAAGGAGGAATTCTAAGATTGTTCCAAAGTCAAAGACTGGGTATGACAATCACACAGTCAGTGCATACATCCATAGCAAGTGATCATATTTGATCTCAAAATCTACACCATTCTCCTAATTTTTCTCAGGAAAGACAATTTTATAGTCATTATTCCTGCATGTAGAGACTCTTAGATGCCGAGCACATAGTAATACTTCTCTTCAAGTTTTTTTCTTTCAGTCGATTTGAGTAACAAATAAAAAATAGCAGACGTGGATAGTAATCAAACTTATTTGATTTGCTAAAAAAAAAATAAAATATGCTTAAATAAAGCAGACACAATACCAGGTAGTTAAACAAAATGTAAAGTTAAATTTTTAACATAGATTTAAATAGAATAAATTTACAGTTAAAATTTTAAAAATTTAAATAATGTAAATAAATTTAAATAGATTGTCCAGTGCTGAAGACAGAAATCTTAGACATCTGGTTGACAGAATGTGTTATGATGAGAGCCAAGGACAAATCCAAACCTTCAAGATCAAATGTGAATCACAGCATAAAGACACAGGAAACCTGGGGGAAAGAAGTTTGCATCATCAGATAATTACTTGCTTTTTCATAATTTCATACACTGTTGTCAGCTGAAGTTCTGGGATCATCTTAATTGCGAATTATATTAATATATCCCAGCGGTGCATTAAGGAATGCAACCAGTGTCAATCATGTGGTTCATTCTTTCTCCTCCTCTGCATCAGAGAAGCATTTTAAAATATTACTATGATTATCGTGTGTCAGGTTCTTTCTGATGGATGAATCCAGCAAAACTACAGCATGTCTGCATTTAGTCTGTGATGTTGAACCTTAACAATCCTTCCGTGTAGTCAGAAAAATCCAATAAAACTTTATTTGCCATCCCAATAAGTCACAGATTTTTGCTATTCCTCTGGCACAAATTCTTTCCAAAAACTGCTTTAGCAAAAGTGGGCACCATGGGATTCCCTTTTGTTGCCTCTCACTATCGTCAAATCAAAGTCACCTAGCTGACAAGTAAAAAGGTAATTCTTCCCAGCTGCCAAGCCTGCAGAATGACTGCATCATGCAGGCATCAACCTGGGTAATAACCTTCTCCGTTATTACCAGCAGTAATTAGGGAACCCTAAGATAGGAGTAATTAGGGAACCCTAAGATCTAAGCAATGCCCTCAATAATTCTTGTTTAAACTACAGTGATGTTATTTTAAAAATTTTCAGACTACCTTTTAATCGCTAGGTAAAGATTATCTTGATGTTTATAGGGTTCCCTATCATCCTTCTGGTACAGGAGAAAAGCAGGAAAGGAAAAAAACAAAGGAAAAAGAGGCACTGCATTCTAAGGTAGACATTTGAAAACATAGGTAGTGCACCAAATGTCTCATTTACACCTGTTCCATATTACTAAAACTGATTAAAAGGACAGAAGGTAACTGCAGCTTTTATTTGGAAATGTCAGTTTAAACATAGATGTTGCTGTATGTACGCTCTGATCAGAAGAAACTTCTTGCAATTATAATGGAAGAGAAGTGCCCAGACTGACTTTCAGACTCGGTGTTGAGATCCCAAATCTTAAATAACATTGCAAGATGACCAGGTTTAATTTGGCGTTGGAGACAGAGTGTAGATTTAGAGCCCCACGCTGTCATTTGCGGTGAGGACAGTTTCCACTGGAAGTTCCCTGTCACCACAGTCTGGTGACACGTTACCGCTTTTCCAGTTACCATCTTTCAATTCCAATGCATGTAGCGTATGCTCAGATGAAATCTGGAAGTAAAACGGAATGCTGGAGGATTTCTCCTATTCATATAAAATCAACAAAGTTAAGCTGGCTCTCCAAGACGCTTTGTTCCCATTGATTCAGAAGGGTGGGAGAACATGCTGGCGCAAGGGCCCTCGTGAGCGCGCTGTGCACAGTGCGCAGCAGGCATGGCGGCACGGGTCAGCCAGGTAGCACGGGCTGTCTCTCTGCTGACCAGAACAGACCGATTGCGATGCAAAGTGAGTCTCGTTTGAAATCTTAATTGAAAGGCTCCTTGTGAAAAGTCCGAACAGACTCACTGGCAGTTGAAGGTGCTTTTTAATCACTGCGAATAAAGACTTCAATCAATATGGCTCAAACTATTTGCCCCTGAGCAATAGAGCGGTGGTTTTCTTTAAAACAGTGCTTACAGCTTCAGGCTCAAGGCCAAGAAAACTTAGCCCCCTGAGTTCTTAATATAATTATTGTTTTCTCTATTATCTTGCAAGGGTGTTAATTTGCCTCCCAGTAATTAACTTCCCCATGTGGTTGTCAGGAAGTGTAATCAATAGCATGAACAGATACACCAAGCTGTCATTCCTTCTGTGACCAATGTTCCCCCCCTGCCCCTACCTCTCCCACCCCTGTGGAGGTGTCACTGTTTTAATAAAATGAACAGGTGGTACGTGCATAATTTCTTCAGGGAGTCCGTGTCTAAATTGTTCATCTCCTACTCCAAAAATGAAGGTACAGCCAAGCGGGTGCCATCAGTATTGTTGCCCCTGTTCCAGAACTAAAAGCATTATATGACTCCTGCTAAACCAGCACCTGGCAAATCAACTTACAAAACTTTTATATGGCATTGCATTCTCAGGCACTTTAAACATTGTGATGACATTGTAATAAGAGGAGGAGCAGAAGGTTTGATCTAATATAATTCTGCTTATGTCCACCATGTACAGGACATAATGTAATTCCCTTCAAAGCTAGTGACAAAAACCCTCATTCTTGGTGGAATTCCAATCTGCCTTGGCAGCTTTGGACTTTCTTTATTAAGAGGGATGTCACTCTGTGGCCCCTTTTTTCTTCTAGGGCAGCGTTGTCTGTTCTGATTCATAGCTTCTTACATCTTCTCTTGTAACCGCTTAACACGGGTTATTTACTTGAATGTGTTTTCCAAGAACACTTTTCAGTTTCGCTCATTCTCTTCCCTGAACTATCCTTCTGTGATACATTACGTGTTTATGCAGCTTACCCAGGTTTCAAACTGCAGGAGTTGCCAGCATGACCAAGAACAAGTAAGGTAACTTTTGGGGTGACAGAGGTTATGTCTAAATCTACGCATAAGAATTATGTCCTTTGCATTATATGCATTTACATTATATGCTATAGAAAGTTAATAATAGCTAGCACTAGATAGAAATTGGAACAATCATATTGCAGGAATACTTGTAAGCCATGTTCAAATGATCAAAATGTTTATAAAAAATTCCAAAATAACCCATAGATACATTTTTGAGAGTTTATTTCTTGAAAGCTTACAATGAATTGCAAGGAACATCCATTTGAAGGGTAGCGATACAAATATTTTTAAAAGAGCAATGAACCAAAATCACACCCAAAAGAAAAACTGACAGGATTAAGGGAATGTCCTTCAAATGCTGAGATTTACAGAGACAGCTGTTGGAGCCTGGCTTTTTGGTTTCTGAAAAGTGAACTTGCTGTCAAGGTCATATTAAATTCAGAATAAGAAACAAGTCCTTCTTGATTATAGGAAATGTGAGTCCTTCTAGCTCTCAGCAGGGTCTAGGGAAGGTTACTGTCTCCTGCCTCGTAAAACTTCAGAATTAATCCATGATTTGCATGATGATATTCTATCTTTACTACAAATTTTGACTCTGCAATTTTTTCCTTGTTATCTGGGCACCAAGAGAATCCCAGGGCTTGTGAGGGCAGGATCTGTGGTGTCCTGTTCCTATAACAGGTTGACATTGCTTACATTAGTTATATATATGTGCGTATAACATGCCTATATATATAAACATATGTAACACATATGCAAAACCAGCAGTACTGTAACATTTGCAGAATAGTTCTTCACAAACAATGTCTTAATGAACCATCAGAAGATCTCTGTTCCCTGCCAATTCCACCTTCACCTGTGCTTTCCTCCTGGCAAAGCCTGGGGTTTGGAGGAGCTATTCCTGCAGCATTCCTCAATTCAGAAAGGAAAGCCAACTGGAAAAGCCCCACAAGCCTATCCCGCTGAAAGAATCATAAAAAGTTGCTTCCCCTGAGGCTCACACAGCAGCTGGATTGCACCAGTTCAAGTAGCCTGTCCCATAGTAAGGGTCGAGCTTCTCTGCTCTTACACATGCAGCCCATATCTTGCGAGCACATACATTTCTTTCCTTCCCTTTGTCCTTCAGCAAGTTTAAAGGAGAGCTCATTTATTTTGGAGGAGCAAATGTTTTAATTATAGGGAGAGTGGAATGATTTAGTCTACATGGGGAGGAGAGAAGGGAAGGAAAATTCAGCTTTACTATCTTTTCTGTGAAGAAATAAGGTTGTTTCAAGCTGCAGTCTTATGCCTCCTTGAATTGGATTATTTTCAAACATGTATTTCTTGGAACACAGCTGCTACTTCTTTGACAAATTATGTAATGCATCATGAACAGCTAAAATTCACTGAAACATAAAAACAAATATATGTTCATTTTAGTACTTTGTTTTCTCCAGGCTTTTGAATAATGGTAGGATATTTTAAAAAACATATATCTTTTATAAATCTCCTTAGTAATATCTACACCATATTGAGGCAGCACTTTATTGAACAGCAATCGTATCCAGCCATTTGAAATGTAGGTCCTATTGCTTTTTATTCTCTCAGACTACCAGCTTGGTGGTTTGAGGTTTCAATTTACAGCTGACACTGGTATTTGAATTGCTGTCGTATTTATTGCCCTGATTACAATTAAAGGCATAGTTATGGGAAAGGAATTAGAATACCATTGTCACATTGTTTTAGTGTAGAAGGTTTTTCACATACATTATATAAAAAGTGTGATAAACTGTTGGGGATTATGAGATCTTTCCTACCAGAACTCTTGCTCCTCATGCTAATTGCAGCTACCATGGAGGACTCCAAGGAGTATGCAGTTCCCTGGAGCCATAAGCAAATTTATTATTATTATTTGTAATACATGACAACAATTAAACTTGAGGTCTATTGTGCCAACTGCCCTATAAAGATGTAATAAGAGACAGGCTCTTCTATGAAGAATTTGCAGTCTAAACAGAAGACAGTTGAAGTGCAGGAGAGACAAAGATTTATCTAAAGAATATCACAAAATATTGAGGAAGCTGTTTCTTTTTTTTAAAAAAAAAAACAAACACAAACAAAAACAGATCAGGAATAATCTTTCAATAATTGCAAAATATTATTTTAACAGAATACAGTAAAGCGCTTTGACCTTCATTTAGAAATGTTCATTTATTTTGTCATTCCTTACTTTATAACGTTCATGCTATAGCAGGAAATTAAAGGTTGACATAAAAATGTAAAATCTCTTGCTGTCAAGTTGAAGTATTTTGACTGATTCAAAGCAAAGTAAAACAAGAAAACTTTGCAATGTTCCTTTTAGAGGATTTCAGATAAATTAGAGACATTTGGAGAATTTTAGAGAATTTCAAAAGATTTAGGTTGCATTCTAATTTTGGAAGGCTAAAAATCCTTTCACAAAATGGATTTTCTATTCTCTGCACAGTTCTACTTAAGAGCTGCCTTTGTTCTGAAATGAATAGCGTTAGCAGCGCTCCTTAGCCTTTGTGTGAAATTAATTGATAGTCTTCTTTCCCGCTTCTAAACTATAATAAATATAAACCAGTATTTATATTAAATAGTAGGCTTATTTACAGCATCAGCAGATAAGGTCAGTGCTGAAACAGGCACAGAGGTTAAGCAAATTGGCAGAGCAGGGTGGGATGACTTTCTTTGCTGCTGCGTGTCATCTTTTCTGTAGGTGAATAGGTTGCAGGAGTTACTAGAGATATTCCCTTAGTGTTTTTCAACGAAAGCTTTTGGTCTGAATATTTCTTGTTGGCTCTGAGCATTGCTGGTTTTCCTTATGTAAAGCTATCTGTTTATTTTGGCTTGCTGTTAAAATGAATTGTGCCAAAGGAAGGCTGGAGCGATATTAAAACCAGGTGTAGACAAATGATGAGTAAAGACAAGGAGACAGGTTATTTCAGAAAAAAACCCACCAAAACAAACAAAAAAAAGAAACAAAAAAAAAAAACCAAACACCACACCCCAACTGAATTAAAACTGCAGCTGAAATTTCTCATTTAATGTAACGCTTCAAAAACCTTAAGTAGTTTTAGTTTTTCCTCTGAGAGGCAGGAACCTGGAAAGGCATTATTACAGGCACTTGCCTTTTGAACTTCATCTCATGGATCACTCCTTGGAGAGGGAATAGTATTCCCTCTGCAAAGCACTGGGAAAGATGGAAAAACCAGGTAGGATCTTCACAGAGACCTGGAGGAGCCAAGCATCTGAACCCTCAGCTGCACGTGATGGGTGGCCAGAGTCTGTACTCCATCAAGTGGCAAGTGCAGACTGTCAGGACAGGGGAACAGGAGCCTTGTGACTTCTGCTGCAGATCTGTGACTGCAGAGTAGGTTCAGTGTCCTGGGGAGCCATCAGAACCAGCCAAGCCTGACCCACATGCATGTACTGAAAAGCAATGGTTAATGGCATTTGAAGATGCAGATCCCCCTCTGCCAACTTGACCTGCTCTCTGGGGAGATTTTCTGGGGACTTTTGAGCTGGGAAGTTGAGAAGAGACTGCTGAGGCTCATTTGGCTCATCTTAGACTATTATCCCTTGCTGCTCATCCATACGAGCATGATCAGTACTGCCAGAGGAGAGCTGGAGTGTATCAGGAGTGACTACATGGCTCAGGCCCATGTGGTGTCTTCTTGGTTCTACCAAGTAAAGGGAGAACCTTTCTTAGGAATACAATAGTTCATGGTGACAGTAACAAGAGTAACGATTAAACAGGGCAGATGGAAATGCCCTTCAAGTACGCCTACCCAAACACACTCAGCCTGTGAAATGAGCAGAACGAATCAGTACTCTACGCGTGTTCGGAGAGGCACAGCACTGTTAGGACAGCAGAGACAGGTGGGACATCTTGCCTGACTGTGATACTGTGGGGTGTAGAGACATGTTCATCAGGAAAGGCAGGCGGGGACGATGAGGGTGGTAGTTGCCCTATGTGTTAAGGTGTAGCTCGGACGTGTGGAGCTATGTTACTGGCTGGACCACAGCGATGAAAGCTTGTAGGTCAGGGTCAGAGGAGAGGCTAGCAGGGGGGACATTGTGGTGGGAGTGTTTTATAGACTACCCAGTCAACGTGAAGAAGTGCATGAAGCCTTCCTTAAGCGTCTCAAGGATACACCTGGATCACAGACTCTGCTTCTTGTGGGTAATTATAACCTCCCTGACATCTGCTGAAAAACCAACACTGTGGGACATAAGTAGTCAAGGAAGTTTTGGAAGGTGTCAGGAATAACACTTTGATACAGATACTGGATGAATCAACAGGAGTGGCACAGAGCTGGGCTGGCTATTCCCTAATGAGGAAGTGCTATCTGAGGGTGGGATAACCGATGGCAACCTTGTGTGTTGGTGTTCAGGATCTGGAAAGTAATGGGTAAGAAAAACAGAAGAATGTAGACCTGGTCTTCACAAAATGCCTTCTTTGCCCTCAGTCTTCATCAACAAATATACCAGGTCCTTGAGCTTAGTAAGGGGATTCAAGGGGAAAAGGAGCTACCAGCAGTGAGTAATGGTGGAATCAAGGGTTATTTGAGAGAACTTGACTCTTGATAGTCCATGGGATTCAACAGACGTATCTATGGGTTTTGAGAGAGCTGGATAATATCCATGTAAGGCCTCCCTCACTGTTAGTTTTGAGAGATCATGGAGGCTGGGGAACTTCCCTGATGTCTGGAGAAAGGCAAATATGCTAATCATCAAAAAAGTCTCAAAGGATGATCCAGGGAACTACTGATTTATCAGCTTCACTTTGGTCCCTGGGAAAATAGATGGAGTCCTCTTGGGCCACATTTCTGGAGATGTGTTGGGTTTATGTGGTGAGGTTTTGGTAGTTGTGGGGCTGCAGGGGTGGCCTGTTTTGAGAAGACACCAGGTGCTGCCCCAGTGTCAGACAGAGCCAGTGCCAGTGGCTCCAGAGCAGACTGACCCCTGCCCAAAGCTGAGCCCATCAGCAGCACTGGTGGTGCCTCTGTGACAGCATATTTAAGAAAGGGTAAAAACCACTACAGAGCAGCTGAGAGAGAGAGGAGGGAGAAAATGTGAGAGAAACAGCCCTGCAGACACCAAGACTGGTGAAGAAGGGAGGAGATTCTCCAGGTCCCAGACCAGAGATTCACCTTCAGCCTGTGGAGAAGACCGTGGTGAAAAAGGTTGTCCCCCTGCAGCCCATGAAGGACCACAGTGGAACAGATATCCATCTGCAGCCCATGGGGGACCCCACTCTGCAGCAGGTGGAGAGGCACTGAGGGAAGCTGCAGCCTGTGGAGAGGACCCCATGCAGCAGCAGTGTGTTCGTGAAGGACTGTGGAAGGGACCCAAACTGGAGCAGTTTGTGAAGGGCTGTATCCTGAGGAAGGGATCCTACACCAGAACAGAGGAACAGCACGAGAAGGAAGGAATGCCAGAGATGAAGTTTTATGAACTGGCTGCAATCCCCATTCTCCATTCCCCTGCACTGTTTGTATGTAGAAGAGTTGGGAATGTAAGGAGTGAAGTTGAGATTTGGAAGAAGGATGGGCTGGAGGGAAGGTATTCTTAGGCTTGTCTTTTTTTTTTTTTTTTAGTTCACTCCTTACTATCCTACTCTGTTTTTAATTGGCAATAAATTAATCTTCCCAAAGTTGAGTCAGTTTTGCCCATGTCAGTAACTGGTAAGTCATCTCCTTGTCCTTATCTCAACCCATGAGCTTTTTCATCTTATTTTATCACCCTGTCCTGTTGACAAGGGAGAGTGAGAGAGCAGCTGGGTAGCAGCGGGCAGCCAGCCAAGGTTAAACTAGCACAAGGGATGTGAGGGAGAAGATGGTGACTGGGTAAATCATGTCTGACCCACCTCATTCTATCTATGATAAAATGCTGATTTATGGATGGATGTTGTTTACCTCAGTTTTAACAAGACACTGGACATGGAACCTGGTCATGCAACTGGATTTTTACCCATCTATTTGTCCTTCCATCCAGACCACTGTATCTTAACTTGGATACCAGAATATTGTGGGAGACAGAGGGTAGGGTTAGTGGGTCACATATCCTACCTGAAGACCAGTGGCAAGTGGAATACAGCAAGGATCTGTTCCAGGACTTGCTCTGTTTGCCTTCTGACCTGGAGGAGGAAATGAAGTACACTCTCATCAACCTTGCAGATGATAAGAGTTTGAGGCTGGGGGACAGGAACAGAACTAGATGATATGCTTAAGAACAGGGATGCCATCCAGGGGGACCTGGACAGGCTTCTGGAATGTGGCAACAGGAACCTGATGAAGTTCAACAAGGACAAATGCAAAGCCCTGCCTCAGACCTACCTAGTCAGGAGCAGCTCTGCAGGAAAGTTCCTAGGGCCTTTGGCAACAGGCGGAGGGGAGGATGTAGTGGCCTGACAGCACCAAGGGCAAGAGCATCCTGGGTGGTATGACCAGGAGCATGACCAGGAGATGAAGAAGGGGATTAGCCTCAGTACTTGTTAGACCACATTCAGATACTGCACCCAGTTTGGGGCTTCACAGTACAGGAAAGGCGCTGGCAAATTGAAGCACAGTCGGTGATGTCCCCAGAGCAGTTGAGGCATGAACACCCACCCTGGAAGGAGAAGCCACAGGAGGAAGGCTTGGTCAGCCTTGGGCATGGGGGCTTCAGGGGGACTCAAAGCAGCCCCTTTGTCTGCAGGGAGGAAATCAAGCATACAGGCTCTGTATGGTGAGAGACAGCAGCCATAAACCAGAACAAGAGAGGTTCAGAATGGAAATAGGGAGAAACCTTTTCTCCATGAGGCCAGCTGATTCCTGGTTACCCAGAAAGGTTGCGCTGTCTCCATCCACAGAAGTTTCCAAGACCACACTGGACCAAACCCTGAACAACCTGACCTGATGTCAGAGAAGACCTACTTAGAGCAAGAGGTTGAACTAGAGACCACCCAAGGTCACATCAAACCTGAATTAACATCTGATCATATAATTACATTTTAAGAAGGGAGATGGCATCTCAAAGTAGTAGTGGTCTATAAAAAGCACCAGTCATTTGCAAGTAGTTTTCATTATAAATATGAGAAAAGATTAAATGCAATGTACAACGTGGAATCACTTCAGCTAATTCTGAAATTGGATGAAACACTCTCGTTTGAACTAGCATGTCAGACTGCACAAGTTTTCATTCCGACATACATTATCCCACCCTTGTTAAAGACTGGCCAATTTTTGTCAATTTTCCTTAAGCTCACTGTAACATTGTTGGAGCCAAAGCAGACCAGTTTTTATGTGAGGTATTGCACACTTCTAGACTGTGATGGCAGAATTTTAATACCTTCAGAGCAAGTTAAAGGAGCTTGATAGAAGAAGATGTACGCACAAATGGCAGATGCATAGATTTTACAGACGACGCTGAAGTGTCACAAACACTGTCAATTAAACTAATGAACATACACCATTTTATTTACTCCAAAGTTTGTCAAAGTATTTTTATTGTTACTCTTAGATAAATAAGGGAGAAAACTGTTTCATTAAATCATCATTTAGAGAAATGACAAAGCCCATTTCAATTGCTGCCTCATGGTAGATTTTTGACATGATAATAAGATGTTAAAAAGGGGGTTTCTTCTGCAGACATCCTTTTACTATTCATTACATGGAAAAACTGCTACAGTCCAAATTCTTACTTACTTTAGAAAGTACATGGCATATATATAAGCCTATTTTCAATGGTATGTTTCACTCAATAAAAGATTCTTAAAGTGGCCATGAAAAAATACTTTTTCAGTTATTGTCAGGTTGCTTTTGCTGAGATAATATCATTGCTTTTTCCATATTAGAATATTGGTAAATATATTAAAATTAAGTTTAGGTTAGACTATCTAATCCACAATTAGACAGCTTTCTACATTTACTGAAACATTATGTTTTAATCTCCAATACTAAATGTTTTGATGCCATAAGATTAAACTGTTTCATTTTAGGTAGAAGAGCTCATCAGAATATGACATGAAATTAAATGACAGAATAAAACTTGATCGAACGTTAGTATCCCAGAAGGTCTTTTCTAGAGACTGAGAAAAGATGGATGAAATTTCTTTCAGTCTACCTTGCTGTGAAACAATGTCTTTCTTGACACATCATCAAATGCAGGATATTTTCAAATTGTGTTTTGCTTTACGTTCTTCCAAACTGCATTTAGATTGCCTCCTCCCTTAATTTCTTCACTTGTACAATTATGCTGTCATTCATTTCAGCCATAATACAGAGCCAACAGAAAAAAAAAAAAAAGAAAAAAAAAAGATTTTTTTTTCTTTCTTAGAAATCCATGTCAAATTTGAATGTTCCTACTTATTAAGGGACTCAGGAATTTTGATCTTCCATACAGTACGTTACTGAGACGTCCTCAGACACAAGCTGTGACTTAAAGAAGCTATTTTATACTACTGCTCATGTTATCCTGACTGCAGAAGCTGAGATTGTTCTCTGCCTTTACACAGGGTGTGTCTTGGGCTGTGAGGAGGAAACCCCTCTGATTCCAACACCTGTAGACTAGAAATAGTATCTGTTCGGGGAAACAGTGGCTATATAATTAAAAAAAAAAAAAAAAAGAAGAAAAAAAGAATGACAGTTCAAAAGCTCAGTCATGGACTTACTTTGTTTAATGTAAAGAAAGTAAGAGAAGAAAGAGCAGTGATAGTATATGGCATTTTAATATTGCTAGCATTGCACTGCACAGTCAGACGTCAGCCTGGGGTACAATTATTAACCCAGGGTTCTGAGTTCCCAGGCTGGTATAAATATGTTGACTTCCAAGATGCTTCCAAAGATCCTCCAAAAGGGTTAGGAAACAAGCTAACACAAAACTTTTTGATAGCCTGGAAAAGTTAAAAAACCCCACTCATCCTCAACTGAAATGAAAACAGAAATGTGCATGGTCGTGTAGGTGATAGTCTTGCACAGGTCTTGTAATACAAAATATCAGGGTTATGCAAAATGTTCATAGAAGAGAAATCAGGGGTCCTAGTCTTTTCCAATGCAGAACAGGCACCTTTTTTCCTTGTAGTAGAGCATTGTCAAATCCTTTGATTTGTATTTTTCTGGCCTTTGCTAGCTCTGTATGCAGAATGTTAATCGTTGTATTCAACGCTGAGCCCTGCTCTGACACTGAATAGCACTGAGAATCTAAGTTAGAAGCTAAGTAGCTCCAGGTATTTCTTACAGCCTAAATATGTCTGAAGTTCATCTGATTTCAGCAATAATATTTGCTCCCATTGTGATATTTTCCATTTATTCTTTGCTGCTGCAATATAGTATGCCATTTCAATTTCTAGACACCGTTAATACAAAGATTTACTTTGCAGAAAGGGGGAAGTGAAAAACAGACATGACCAGCCATCAAATGAAAGTTAAACTTGTTTGATCAACCACTGCATATAGTTTTAAAAATTCCTCTGTTAATTGCAATTAGTTAAGAATATGAAGAAATAGTATTGCATGTGGAACCCATGTGAAAATATATGAGAAAGTGCTGAAATCATATCATATGTGGTATCAAGTATAGTGTTTTCAAAGTATCAATTTCTATGGCCCCCAGCACTGTAATACTGGCTGTTAATCCTCAGGAATGGCTGGTGCAATGTGTTGATTAGAGTGTAATAGTTTAATCATCTCTCAGTGTTAGGAGTTCATGTTGTAGTTTCACAGATCATGAAATGTGTCTGTTTAAGATATGAGCACATTATCTTTTCCTCTCTTTTTTGCAGAAGGCACTATGTAACCATGCTCTTTTTATCTCTCTCTCTCTTTTACCTGCATTATGGTGCTCATTAGCATGATCATACAGGGCGCAGGGATAGTCAAAGGCGATGTTTATTACAGGGAGAAAAAGAAGCATTTTCTTATTGAAAATGCTTTTGCATTACAAGTTAAGGATCCTTATCACTTCTAAACACTGCATCCGATTAGTTGTTAGCTGTAGAGCTTATTGCCATTGTGCAAAGGACAGCAAATTGACAATGTTTCTTAAATAAGTTATTACAGCAATATGAAAACTGAAAAGGCATCTTCTGAGTCTATTCTGTCCTCAGGGATTTGGGTTTATTTTTGGCTTCCTGAAATGGAGTTTAAGTAGATATACCAGTGTCTCAGAGGAACAGAAGGAAAATAAGAAGTTAGTGATTAAAACAGGTAGTCAGGAATGTGGCTTTTGGATCTGATCCTCCCTAGGTATATCAGTACACTCCTCTGAAGTCAGTAGAGTTTGGCCGATTTATACAGTCTGCAGATCTGCGCTTTGCCAAAGGACACACTTTGTAGCTGTTCAGTTAACCTTACTTCCTATTAATTCCTTTTTTTTTTTTTTTTTTTTAAATACCAGTTTGTTAAATTTCAAAATGCACTCTTTAGTCTTGGAAGGCTTTCCCAAGCAATGGGACTGTGCTTCCCTTCCTTTACACTTTGCACAAGTCAGACATGACCCTCTCCCACAGCATCTGTGCAAGCCTTGAATGGAAGCGAGGACTGGGAAGTGTAGTATGAGGAGACAAAGGCAAAATTGTCACTCGAGAAGGGGAAAACGGGGAACTGGTTTTCCCAAAACTACAGTAAGACTCACAGAGATGCTCATCTGATAATGTAGAATTTATTAAATACTCCTATTAATTCCAATTATTAAGCTACAAACCCAGGAACAGATACTTATTCTTTTTGGACAGAGGGTAAGAGCCCACTTCTTACACAAAATTAGGAAAGGGAAAAATCAAAAGATCAGAGATTCAGAATACTTGATAAAATAAAGAAACAATTCCTTTCCTCAGTCCCCTAATTTGTACGCAGGTCCACCAGAGGGGCAGCGGTGTTGTCCTCAAGGGGAGAATAATGGACAACTAATACCCAGAGGGAGGCATGAGGAGAAAATGAATAACACGTTTCCAAAGAGCTCTCAGATGAATTATTAAAACAACTTTATTAGATATAAAGTCATCATCTTTGCCCCTTACCTTTAATTTTTTACTTTCCAGAAGGCCTTTCAATGCTTTTTTTTCCCTGATGAATCTTCATCCATCACAGAAAATACTATGCCACAATAGGGCTGTCCTATTTCATCATGGCCCTGTGCCCCTCAGGATGTGGACGAGGGTCACTCCAGCTCGTTTAGAAAAGATCTTTCTTCTCCACCAATAAAAATAAAATATTTTGGCCTTCTATGTGTAAAAACATTATTAAAAAAGCTAAACTAAAGCCAAAGCTAAAATCAAAAGGCTTACGAACAATGATGGTAATCAAGTATTCTTTCATGCGAACAGACATTTTCCCCAATCAGCTCTCTCCCACAAGCAACCTAAAATCATAGCAATGTTAAATATTATGATAAACTCTAGTTTTTAGAGAGGCTGCTTCAGTCAGTTGGATCATTACATTCACAGAGTCTGCTGAAGTGCAGACTACCCAAAAGGAGCATCTGGCAGGGTGAAATCTAAACTGTGGGATAAGTGACTTCACTGCAGGAACAAGCTGGAAAAAAAATAAAAATGGGTTGTGAAGGATGGGAGGACAGCAGCAGGCAGGAAGGCAGGCAGGCAAATGTACTGATCTACGGAAACAACAAAGAAAAGGGATAAACTGGCATTCAAGTGTGCTGCTCATTTTCTCATTTTTTTCCCCAGTAATTAGAGCCCTTTTAAATGGAAGTTTATTTAGGTTCAAAACTTATTAATCAACATGTAAATTATCCTACTTATGCAAATAGATTCACTGATTAATACAGTTCTGTTAATAAGATTCAGTCTACATATTGTGGGGATGGAGCTACCAGAACAAGCAGAAAACATAGAATGTCCAAGGTAACAGTGGTCCTGTGATTTGAGAACCCCTTTTTACCGCTTTAGAGGTGGAGATACGAGTCAAAAAGAAGTTATGAGGACATTTTTGAAGTGTCAAATTACCATAAAATGCTTTGAAAGGCTCCATTTCAATTCTAAATACTTTTGAAAGTCTGATCCTTCATGGCTTGTCTCAGGTGAAATAACAAGTCTGAAAGGGAGCTGACCTGTAAAATGGCATTTACTTGCTTTGCCTAAATTTTGGAATATACTCCTTTTAAGACAGTTTCCTATCTTCTCCAAATGATTCAATATACATTGATCTTTAAATGCATGATTACTTTCAGATCTGAGATTTGAAAGTAAGAAACCCTGATTCTTATTTAATCTTCATATTATCCGTTAAAAAATGCTGACAATGCTTGCATTTGTTGCAACATCAATGTAAAAAAAATACATAAATATTTACTTTTGCTGGTTCTATTCTAATATTACCACTACAAATGCAATTACCTTTCTACTTTGAAAGAGTTAAAGTGTTCAATTCTAAAATTGCAGAAATTCAAGTTCAAAAATACTAAAAGTTCAAGAAAAGAATTAAAAGTTTTTTGCTGCAACAATAGCCATAACTACATAATTAAAGACGATGATTATTTTTTTTTTCAGATGAATTCAAATTATTTATGAAAAGGCTGCCCATGAATTATTTCCTGAACACATCTACTGTAATGCATTTGTGGACAATGGATTCTAATTTTCAGCGTCGCTATGAGCAGCTAGAAAACAGCATGAAGCAACTCTTCCTCAAGGCACAGAAAACTGTTCACAAGCTCTTTGGACTTAGTAAGAGATGCCATAAACAGCCCCTCATCCGCATGCCAAGGCAGAGGTAAGAAAGCCCATGAAAACCTGAGAAACTCAAACTGCTGTCTTGACACTAAAATCTCCTTAGGAGCATGGATGCTGGAATGGGTGCAGCACATGGCACATGCACAGCGTGTGATCTTTATATCTGTTGGAGCTGAACAATCCCAGCTTTCGATGTTGCCCCACTCATGTTTTCCTAAATATGATGGGAAAGGTCAAAATAAAACCTGATTTCTATATGACCGTGTATTATGTGAGGCAACTTAAAAATAACATGAGCGTACAAATCCATCCCATTTGGTCTGCCTCTGTTTTTACAGAACCGTATTTTCAGTGGAACTCGGCCAAGTGTAACAGTGCCAAATAATTGTATACTGAATACTGAATACCTATTCTGAAGCAAGCACAGCTATTTTAAGAACTTTCCAGGTCATTATACAGTATATGCTACATACTATCGATTTCTTGTCTCATTTGTCAGATATGAATTACGTTTGAAAGGATGCCTAAGGAAAGAAAATAGGAGTGTTTTAGTCCTCCCTAGAAACAGATCGTGAAAGCTAGCTAGTCAAATCTATATTAACATAAAGTGGTTATAGTTGATTGCTGGTCGAAAATGGCTTTATTGAAATTAGTGGAATAACACTAGAGTAAACCTGAAATGAATGAGCTTTTAAGGATGTTATTCTTCTGACTGCCAGCGTCATGAGCCTGGTACAGTGACTCCTGTAGCTAGCACATACCTTCGTTGATTTGAGAGAAACCTAGTTTAGGTTCAGTGTTCCAGGGTACTTTCCTCTCCCCTGCATTCAGCTCTGCTATTGCAGGCTAAGGCTCCATCACTTGCTTTTTGCCTTTTGGTGGCACTTAGCTAATCCTCCCCCTTTTTCTTGCAGAAGGAGACAGCTGTTATGGCTCCCATGCCCCCCTTTTTCTACAGTTTGCTTTGCTTTGTGATCTGCTAGTTGAAGCAAAAAAAAAGTTTTCTTCACTTCTGGGGTAATTTCATAATTAGAAAACATTCCACTAAGAAATGTTATATAGTCACTGCAGTGCTTCAGCATCATGTCTTGTGTTTCTTGGGCATGACCTGAATGAACGTTCTGCCAAAGGCATGATTCAACACGAAAGACTTCAGCAGGAACCCAGAGCTTTTAAAAATAAAATAAAGAATCTAACCTCACTTCCTTTTTTTTTCCCTACCAAAATATAAAATAATCAGGTTGTCCAAAATAACTCCCATAGGGTTTTGGGGCAATCTTTGGCTGCCATCAGTAACGGTAATGATAGAGTACAGATGAGCTGAGGTACAAAAAACAAAGATCAGTTGAAACGATTGATCAAAATACACCTTTCTTGTTATACAAAGGTATGCAGAACTTGTGAGTTCATGGTTTGTTTGTTAATTAAAAGATGTGGCACTATGCAGAATAGATGTGGAAAGGCTGGAGAGGGTCCAGAGAAGGGCCACAACGATGATCAAGGGACTGGGAAGCCTGCTGTATGAGGAGAGGCTGAGACCTGGGTTTGTTCAGCCTTGAGAAAAGGATTAGGGCAGACCGTATCACCATGTTCTACTTAAAGGGTGGCTACAGAGAAGACCGAGATTCCCTTTTAATAAGGAGTCACATGGAAAAGATGAAGAGTAATGGGTGCAAGTTACTCCTGGGGACATTCCAACTGGATACAAGGGGAAAATTTTTCACAGTAACAATGAGCCATTGGTATAATCTCCCCAGGGAAATGGTGGATTCCCCAACACGACACTTTTAAGATTTGTCTGTCCGTCTTGTCCAAACCATGCTTTTGCCAAGAAAGGTTGCATCAGATGATCCTTTTGGTCCCTTCCAACCTGGTATTCTATACCTCTGTGTTTCTGTGAGAATAAATTGTACTAGCAATGAGTTTGCCTGTTTTACAGGGAATTGTGCTGAGCTTTCCTAACAGTTTGGTTTAGCAATGTATCCCTAATTTAGGAATATCCTCACTTTTAAGACAATTATGTCCTATTTTAGTGACTGCCATAAATTTTTTTCTAGTCAGTACAGAGGGAGATTTGACATATGATGACATAATGATGATCAATAGATGACTCAAAGATCTGTGCTAAAGGCAGGTTTGGGAATACTTAGCCAGTGGGATGCATTTGCTAAAAGAGAGCATTTTTGGAGGCTGGATTCCATCTGACTATCTGGGAAAATTGCCTTCTGACATCAAGGCTTTTATGGCTGATAAGAAGAGCTTTAAACTGAGAAGTGAAGGGAAAAGGTCAAAAGAAACTGGTTTAATTTCCAAACCTGGTTTAAAAAAAATCTGATAGACCAAGATACATGAATGGATAAAAGAATATCAGTGGTGAAAAGGCAGATAGTGAGGAGAAAAAACCCCACAGGTATTGCTAGAATAGTCTTCAGGTACTTCTCATGATGACGGTATACCTAATGCAAACAAGGTACTGAATTTTTCAATATAGAACTGCTAACAGGTAAGTACACACATGAAGAGCAGGTAATGCAATGGAGAATGAACACCTGAGTAATGCAGTGGAGAAACATGAATTATTACTCAGACAGAATTATTGAACAGGTAGCGCAGCAGAAAGTGAGTGGAATAACAGAACTGAAACCAAGTATGAAAATTCTTGTGTTTAAGTGAAGATAGAAATGGCAGCTTCATGTGCCAATGATATTCTAGGCTCCAAAGAAACAAGAAGGGGGGATTAGAACAAAGTGTAATCTTTTCCAAAGGCTTTTCACACAGCTCCCTCAGATTAGTGTTTGGGCTCTGCTATTTATAGTTAAGTGTTAATTTTGTTATGGAAAGAGAAATTAGACTGAGTTACTGGAGATATAAATACTATTTTAAATTGTATTGTATGGGCACTTGTCTTTTCAGATACAGGATAAAGATCCAATGCTTCAGTTTTTAATAAAGGTCACGATGCTGACAGTGAGTAAAAGCAAAGTAACTGTGCTAATGTTTAATTTTAGTATGTATTTCACAAGTCAGTAGAAGTTATATACAAAGGATTTTTAAAGGAATATGTTGAAAGTGGGAGCTGGTTTCCTCTTCCATGAAACTGGGATTTATGTCTTAAAAGTTTAATATAATTTATAAAAACTTTCTGTGAGACTGAGTTTTATAGGGATTTATCTACGTACTCTGCCAGAAATTCTTTCATTACACTTGAAAGAGCTCCTACATATGGTCAAGTTTATAATTAATTACTGGAAATACCTGTCTCTTTTCACTGGCCTCAGAATTTTGTTACTGAACATGAAACAAATTCGTGCTTGACTTTTTTTAAAGGGGACTCAATTAATCAGTTACACAGAATTGCTTACAACTTTTTCCGTATTTCCTGAAGAACCAAGCCACTTAATCATAGGACTAGATTACATTTATATTTTAATTTTCTAACCCTTGAATCAAAATAACATTAAATCCTCTAACATCATTGTTCATAGTAGAAAAGAGTCAATTAACTTGCAAGTTAAAGAAACTACATTCCATGTCTCCGTTCTAAAACAGTTTATGCTCTTCATCTAGAATAATGTATAAATAGTTTTCTTTCAGTCTGCACTAGCAATCAGAACAATGTCTTATTTACTGCAGCACTTTTGTATACACTGGGGATGAGAACAGGATTACTATTTTTATTCTATTCTGTCCATTGAAAATCTTTTCAAGTTCCAGATGTTCTTCCCAGATTTTAAGCTTTCTTTCATTAACATGAAAAAGAACATTGTTCCTTTTCCTGAAAGACAAATCATGCCAAGATACATCAAAAGTCCGTAGATTTCCATTATAAACTGTTACAGTACTGCTTCACCTGAATTAATCAATACACTTTCTGTAGCCAGTGAAGTATTTACTGGTTGTCTGAGTTCAAAGAAAAATACCAACCAAAAATTCAAAACCAACAAGGAGCACAGGATTTCCCATGTAGATATTATATTCTATTCCCATGTTCTATATAGGGATGGAATGATAAAACATTCCAGTTCAAGAGATAAAGAGAAAAAACAAAATTATAAAAAATACACTCTGAAAAAAACCCCGTGATATCCCGTGGATTTATGCTACCAGGTGAGCTACTGCCTCCATGAATCTGAAGCTCTGCTGCTTCAAAAGGCTCAAGTGATTATTACTAATGTGTTCTTACTGCATTGACACATCAGCCCTAAAATCCTGCAGTACCACATGCTCATGCATTGTGTTTGCTCGGCAATTGTTATTCCACTAGATGGCCAGCTCTTGCTGCAGTTTTTATACAGGAGGTTGTTGAAACGCCACTAGTGGCACAATACATTTTGCTTTGCAGGAATCAGTAGGTGTTGTAAAATGTATATAAGAGGTTGTTGAAACAGTGCTAGAAGCACAGTACATTTTGCCTTGTAGGGATCAAGATGAGGTTTAAACCCATATGTCTGCTCTAAGCTCATCATGCTAGGAACAACTGTTAATTTTTGGAAGCAGTTTGCATATGGTATCTGGGGTCTAGTGTATCTACACTGAGAAAAGGACATAGTAATTAAGTTAGCCCCAGCTCTCCATTTCAGCAGAATCTTTCTGGAATGAGGTGAGAAAGTGATGCCCTGTTACAGGCAGCAAAAGGCAGGCTTCCTTACAGCTTAGGCTGAGCCTTGCGAGTCATACCTGCACTAAAATAGATCTGTATGTGTGTTATTCATGTTATATCTCTGTGTGTGTGTGTGTGTATAGATGTATATTCATATTATATATATATATATATATTCATGTTAATATCACCTTCGGATTGATTATTCTAATTTTTCACAAACAAAATAAGTGGAGGAAATAAAGAAAAATCAATTTTACTTACAAGGAATGTCCATATAGGACACCGTAGCTCACATATTGCAATAGAAAGAGGTAAAGCAGCAAGCAAAGTTGTGGTTATGTATTTGCCACTGTGTTATGGGCAGGGAAAGCTGGTTCGGTTTCTGTTTTGGTTAACATAACAGTAAGATTTCTTTTTAAATGTAATGACTGTATGCTGAAAAGCTGAAAATCACAGGAACAGAAGACCTGATCCTACCCATGGATTGCTGTCAGTAAAATACCTGACTTGAACCAGTTCTGAGGGTAAACTGGCCCTTAACATCCACCCAAATTATGGAAGCAAAAAGAGAAAACTGGAATACGTATGCCTAAGAGCATAAAAGGAATACAAACTATGCTGGTGGAGGAGAAGCTTCACTTTCCCAAATATTTTTCAGTTAGAATGGAATGATTTGCTGTGATTGGATTTAATATCCAAACACTACTGAAAGACATTGAAAACAGGGAAAAGCTTTCATTTCTTCCTTCAGAAGTGCCAGTTTGGCACTTGATTTCATTCTTTTCTGCGTCATTCAATTTGGTTCTTGGCTAACGTTATCCATTTGAGTGAATGCACTCAGTACAGTATATTGCTGTATGTACAAAACTTATTTGCATGCTGTTTAAATCACTTCATAATGAAAAAGCATCACTTGAACCCAAATTTAACCAGCACAATTTGTTATTTAATAAAGATACAAACAAAGATATTATCAGCAGAAATGTGGTGTAAATAAACAATAAGCCAGTGGAAAAAATTACATCTTCCTTGGCATAATAAAAAAATGATAATCTGCTGCAACAAACTCCAACCGAAGATTTTGAGCAACTCAAGTAAATAAGCATTTTCATTTTAAAAGACCAAGGTACAACATTTACACACAAAAGCATGTAATCTTGAATATAATGTCAGTATTTGAATTTTTGAAGATACTGGTTGCTTAATATTACCATATAACTTACAGTGAGGATGTTGGTTATACCAATATTCTAGCCAATTTTTTAAAGGATCTTATTCTGGTAGCACACGCTGAAAGCAAATTTAGACAAGACTACTTCATATCTATAAAACCATATTTTTAAGTAAGGTATACAAACCCTTATTTGTGAAAGGAAAGCCATTCTCAGCAGCCCTATGTTTGAAGCATATCCTTCATAAAGGATTTTCTTTAAGAAACATACTCTGAAGCTAGTGTAGCCTTCAAAAGAGTTCATCGCCAGAGACAGTGAATGGCTGCATCAAACAAAATTGTTGCAGAAAGAATTCTGGTTTTCAAAATCAGAATTTATCCTGGAATTTCCCACTGAATGTACCACGGGCTGCTATAAAAGGAGGAAGAGCTATGACTTTGCATTTTCTCATTTTTCTCTTCTTTTTGAATTTTACAGAGCAAAAAATTCACATGTCCTAGGAGCACAACAGGGCTTGAATACTGTAAAAACATTTTGGAGAATGGACTTGTATCTTAGTCTTCTCTGCAGTCCATATGCAGAAGAAAGATTTAAGATATCTGACTTTATTATAGTATCTGTAACACAGTCCATCAGAATACTGAGGGCTTGAAAGCTGTTCACTTCATAATGCTTCAGAATGAAATACACACACACACACACAAAAATAAAAAAAAAAAAAAGAAAGAAAAAAGATAGTGTAGATTGATCCCACGCCCTCAGGATGTTACACAGGATTAATTCCTTGCATCCCAAAGTTGCTTATTAGCTACTTTAGATTGCTTTGCTGTAATTGATTCCTGGGCACAAAATTACTAAGGAATAAAATCTTCCACCAAGGAAGCCACAAAGTTCAATACATAGAAGTTTCCCCATGCATCACGCAGAGATTTTTATTTTCAAAGCACATTTGTGGCATTGGATGTAAGGGGGGAAAAATCTAATTACACATCACTTAGCAGACTGCTAGAATGAAGGTGAACAGCGAGTCTAGATGAAAATCGTGGTACGGAAAGACAATTTAAGACAGCTAAAGCTCAGCTGAATGGACTGGGTCTAATGTGTATGATGCCTCTGAACCAGAGGTGCTAAACAAGCAATATTCTGTCTGGTTTTAGAACATTGTCTCCTCTTAATAGAGTACAATGTATCATAAAGATGTTTCTAAACAAAAGTCGTTCCAAGAAAGAACAAAGAAAAATGTACTTAGATTGCACATAATTTTGCATTATAAAAAATACCAGAAATTTTTTGATCTGCTTCAGTTAAGATATTGCATGTGGGAGTTAAAAATGGGATTTGCAGGTTTCAATGTAAGGGACACCTCTCAGGTGGAAACTTTGATTAGATCTAACACACCAGGTGCACATCTGAAAGTTGTATGCCGTAGAAAAGGAAGGTGATAAGATGAAAGTATGTGAGATAAAATGAAGGTCAGTTTAGCAGTGGTTGCTTTACTAAGCTGAATAATAAGGCTGCATCTTTTCTCGAAGGAAATAAAATGATCCGCTTTGAGGTGATACCTTTAATTGGATTGGGGATTAGAGTTATTTAAAACTAACGTGACAGACATAGAAATATGACATAGAGGCCTGCAAACAATAGGTTTGATAACAATGACAAGCTAAGATAAACTCTTGTGCATATGTGTTTTCACACATATTTTAATAGCTGTATGTACATGGGGCTACACTGCTTTTTAGCATCTGTCCTTGTAATACATTTTCTTTCAAGGAGGTTTGGTTTTGTAATGTTGCAGCACTTTATTACATAGTCATAGAGGCTGTTCTTGATCACATGCTCTACAGGAAAAATTTTCCAGCCTCCCCACAGCTCCACTTTTGATTTTTTGATGCATAGCAATATTAGAATGAAGTAATTTCACGATATTATAAAGCACTGTGAAACTAGCAGACAGGCTATATTAAGGTCATAGAGCAGGAGTATGCCAGGCTATCCCCAAGGCCAGAGCTTCCATGCTCTAGAAAAACCATATGTGCAATATGTGGAATGAAATCCACATTTCTCATGCCAATGTTTTGTCCTTTTGAAGTGTGGACTACTTACCAGTGCAACTGTACCCTAATAGTAGTGCTTTAGCAATCATATTTTGCATTTTGTCGTGTATGCAAACTCTTAAAGAAAGAAAATAATCTTAGAAAGAATCATCTGACATGAAAGGAGCTATATCAATATAGGATGATATGATATGATATTAATTTAATATTGCAGGATGTTGTATTACACCTTGTTCTGAGACTTGCAGTACCGAAGTATGATTTATGAATCCCTACCCGCTCTGTAAGTACTGCTGCAGTGGCGAATGGTCTGTACTTTAAAAGGGCAAAACAGTGACATGAGAGATTTGACTTTATTCCATGTATTGACCATATATTACATACTATTGGTGAATATTTAGACAACACTTCAAAGGAGACAGTGTTCAGAAGTGAAACAGCAAATGAGTCAAGGAAATAATTTCACTCAAGAGTTACTACTTCAGTGTCGATCTCTTTCTCGCGGGCTCTCTTCTAAGAGTACCAGGGTGATAGGAACAGAAGTCCCATATTACTTTGGAAGACCAATTTCCTCTAAACAGTCTGGTTCTGAGAAGTGGAAAACTGGGCTCAGTTTCTGCTTCTCCCTCATGAAACATTATCTAGAGTATCCATTTGTTTCAGACGTGTTAACACTCATTCCACTACAAATTTCCCTGGCCCCTTTTACCTCCCAAACCTCCTTGTTGTTTCCAAACCAAGTGTCCAGACTTCCTTGTTATTCCCAGGAAAAATTTGTAATGCAATTGATGCTATCAGTACTGGAGCCTGATAATTTGAAGACAAGTGGCTTGAAATAGCATTTTATTTTATAGATGTCGTATCAAAAAATAAAAGCACAAATTAAGAAAAAGCTGCTGCAGAATTTCGGCTATAAAGATGCAGTATTCAGCACATTTAATGCCCAGCACAGATCTACAATACTGAGGGGCTTGGTTTTGGCCTTTTGGTTTTTACTGTGAAAAAAATGCTGTAAAGGACCTTCCCTCAGGCCAAATTTAAAGGTATCTTAATCACCTATCCACATGAATCACTTGTAGAAACATCAGAGCCAACACTGTGGTGAGTCACAAGGCTTGCAAGCCTACACTTTAAAATAATTACTTGACATGTGGATAGATCCTGGCACACATTTCTGGGCTTGGCAGCTTCTGTTTGCTCCTAGCCTGATGACCATCTGTCTTTGTAGGCAGGACATGTGACACGATGGCCATGATCCTTTCTAGATAGCACCCACACACACCTCTAAACATCATGGTAATGCACACAGTTGCAACCAGAGGTCAGGCAAGGACACCAGAGTGAGATACTGGATCTTGGAGCATCCTGGGCTTCAGGCTGTCCCTAGGTCAAGAAAGTGGCAGTATCTTCCAGATTTCACCTGCCTAATAAGAGCATATTTAAACATTGCTTTATCTGATAAAAGCATGTAAAATGTACCATAAGGACCATCTATGAATTATTAAGTAAGGTAGGAGAAAAATAAGAGTGATCTTTGATAGTCAGTCTCCAGCATAAGACTTCCTCTGTGGAGTCCCCAGAGTCCCTCAGTCTGTGCCCACTGGTTGTGGTTTAACCTCAGCCAGCAACTACGTACCACGCAGCCGCTCGCTCGCTGCCCCCTGCTTCCCTCCCTTCCCTGGTGGGATGGGGAGAAGAATCAGGAAGAAAAGTAAAACCCATAGGCTGAGATAAGAATAGTTTAATAATTAAAATAAAATAAAATATGCTACTACTATTACTAATAATAATTGTAATGTAACTTGAGATAATAAAGAGAGAGAGAGAGTAATACAATGTTAAGAAAAACAAGTGATGCAGAATACAATTGCTCCCCACCTGCTGACCAACACACAGCAACTGGTGGCCTCTGGCCGACTCCCCCCAGTTTATATACTGAGAATGGTGTTGTATAGTATGGAATATCCCTTCGGCTAGTTCAGGTCAGCTGTCCCAGCTCTGCTCCGTCCCAGGTGCTTGTGCGCCTGCTCACTGGCAGAGCACGGGGAACTGAAAAGTCCTTGACTTGGGGTAAGCACTAGTTGGCAACAACTAAAGCATCAGTGGGTTACCAGCGCTGTTCTCACACTAAATCCAAAACACAGCACTGCACCAGCTGGCAAGAAAATTAACTCTATCCCAGCTGAAGCCAGGACACCACCAGAGAACAGTGACAATAGCAGTGACAATAGGCTGACATATCACATCTTCCTCGCTCGCTTCTGTTTTGCTTCTTTTAGAGCGATACACGGGCTGTCTCTCGCTCTGTGTTTGTACAGCACGTGCCGCGGCAGGGCCCCAGCCTCGGCTCAGGCTGGGATGCGTTGCTGTAACAGAAATGCTTTTCAGGTCTGCACTGTTTATAGTGAAAATGTGTCTCCTCTGTGAGAAGGTGGTATTGATGTAAAGCACAAGAAAGCTTTGGCATGATTGCAGAGCGAAAGGGAAGATGAAGGTTGGATTGTGTGTGTGTGGGGGGATACTGCCATGCATACCCATATTTCAGGCAAACCCCTTCATCACTCTGATGCCTCACTTTGACAAAGAGGTCTCTGCTTGTCGGGTCATTTCTGTCAGCACTCTGAAAACAAGGTTTTCAGGCTCTGAATCAAAAACTTTGCAATTTAACAAGTCAAAGGACTATAAGTTAAGCATTGACACAGAAATGGACACATACAAGCAAGTATGTTATATTTCTCACCTGTTCTAGTGCATATGCAATTTACTTGTTAGCTCACTGGGAAGGTGATATACTAGCTCTCCAAGGGGACATCAAACACCACACTTTAACCTTCAGGGCTGTGCCTCGGGTCATCTTAGTTAAAGACATAGAATAGCTTTGCCTTCAGATAAATTTGAAGATTGGATAGTTTCAGTCCTGCAGGTAGTGGATTTTTAAGCTTTTGATTTTTAGAAATGCTTTGAAAAGCACTGTAAACCTGCACCTGAATTGTTCCTATTATCTCATGTCTACTCTTTTGTTCCTTTTATAAAGAAATATATCCTTTGCTTTCAACAGGCAGAATGCTGCAATTCCATTGTGTCCTAAGTGCTTCCAAATGACATAGTTCTGGGAATAGGTCTCCCGGATATGCACATATATGATCATGAAAAGACTTATGCAAAGTTTGATATGGCTGTTTCATACTATGTAGTCCTTTCATTTGCAACACAAAGACAGACATAACTCTAATACAGCAGCTTCCAGGTCATTGGATGGTCATTATTTCATATTTACAGTCTATTATGTCTTTTATAAAACAAAAATACATTAATTTTTGGTGCGATATGTTTGCTATATTTTCTTATGTGCTCTTGATATCAGCAAAATAAATGAATAGAAAGAATAATGTGCATATAGAAAGGTAAAGGGTAGGGGCACATTTAATTTTTCTGAAATTGAACTGCTAGATAAGAATTCAGTTTGTGCGTAATTGCTATGGATACTGTCAAGGGTAGAGTATGCACAGAAACAGTAGGAAAAAAGTACATACAACAGTACTTGATTTTTGGAAACATAAAAAACCCCCAAACCTCTGAAAAATCAAAAATTTCAAATTATGAATTCAATACTGGTATTCTATGCACGTAGCTGTGCATGGATTGGCAATGACAATGCACAGTTCATTTACCCCCAAGAATACCAAGCAGCAAACTGAACATCTCTGCTGACAGCAGCGATATGACATGAGCTAGAAGCTGCCTTTGTCCCCTCCCCTTGTCTGTCTCCCTTCGTGCCTTCCCCCATTGCTGATGGATTTGGTACTCCAGAGAGGTGCCCGTCAGGCAGCTCAGAAGCATCCAGCCCCCTGACGTGCTGCCAGAGTTGGGGTGGTAGCAGGCCCAGGCTCGCACTCTCTTGCCAACATGTCTCAGCTTTCACTGGGAGGGATCATCGCTGGAGGTGTGAAAGCAAGTTCGTGACAAATAATAAATTCCATCGCGTTTTATTCATTGGCTTCTCGGCTGAAAGCGTCGGCAAGGTCGCCAGTTGTGGTGGTGACATGTGCTGTGTGGACAGATGTCACCTAGGGAAAAGCTTTATTGTTGAGGTATTCACCTCATATTTTGTGTTGTCAAACATTTACATTCCTGACAGATTTCTTGCAAACTTAATGTAGCTCAAGAGCTGCGCTCGAAGACCCCAGCTAACACAAACCAGCTCCAGAGTTTTCAGTTCAGCTTATGTCTGCTATGTAGCAATATCTGGTGAGGTACAACCTTCTGTCCAGTATGATGATATACAACTTAGATATTTTTTGTATCTCAAAAGATATTCCAAGTATTTAATAAGCAGCAGATTATCATCTTTTACTCTGGGAAACATTAGGGTTAGAAACGTTTCAAGAGAGGGTTCTGCTATCCTTGTTCAGGTTGACCAAGTTGCTTGTCCCTGGAAGAAGGTCATTTTCATTCAGACTACTTACCAAACGAGAGCAGAAAATACGAGTGACAGAAGTTGCCCATTAGAAATATTAATTTTCAGTGCAATTGTTAACTGCCATGGATGTTTATAATCTATGAGGAACTCACTATCTTAATGACGTATAAACTTAGGTCGTATGTTTTATGTGGTTCTGGAAAGAAAAAAAGCAATGATTCTTTATTAGTGAGATTTTCCATAAAATGTTATTGTACAAAATGCATAGACCTATAGTTGTGCATTTTTTCCCCCAGATATTTCTGTCCTTTTGGAGAAGCGCAATAAATATAACAGAGAATGAATACAAAGCACTGTGTTATCAGGAACATACTTTAAAAAAATCAATTTTAAAGTCTTTTCTTTAAGGCAGGAAACAGAAATGCTTCAGGCTGAGAGGATGCGCATGAAGCTTTATTTCATGAAGTGAAGGAGACCAGGGCCTTAAAGCAACATGCAAAATGAAAACAAGATTGCCTTTCTGTCAGGTTTCCTTCCTCCTAATTCACAGTTCAACCAGTGTTCTGGAGTCAGTTGTCTCCATATCTTACGACTGCATAAGAAATGCCAAAGTCAAATGTCTAAGACATCTGCATCCTATGGCTTCAACCTGCACCTCTCTGAAAAAAATGGCAGGAAGGTTTTTATTTCAACAGGCAAGTTTCAGAATTCATAAGAGGAAATAACATAGAAATCACATCCGGGGATCCCACGTGCTCTACCTATCCCACGCAGCTGGAGAGCAAGTGCTAATTCAGAACATGTAATCTGTTTACTCATCTGGGGCATGTTTTTTTGGACTCTAAGGCATATTAAAGGGATACAATCACTAGTATAGTTTAAAACTGATGACCACAGATCATTAAAAAAATCCCTCAAGTAGCAGATGATACAGCACAGCTGCAGAAGGCGTTAATTCCAATTAATTTGTCAGGAAATTATCCCAGTCATAGAATTACCAGTTTTCTAGAAACCCACATATAGAACCACAGACGGTAAGTATAAAATAAAGGAGTTATGTATTTCAAGAAGCAGAAGTAATAAAAATTTTTGGCACTCCAGACAGAAAGTGACACTTGCTGATTTTCTAACGTAGTTTTATTTTATCATCTTTAATGACTGACTGCTCTCAATTGTTGAGCTATTACAGTAAGAAGATGACCCAAACTGAACCAGACTAAACCATTATTTGAATTCTACCCAGAATCACTTTTTCTTTGCTTACTTTTCAATAATAAATAGTTCTATTTGTTCAAAACTCAAGAACCGATGATAATACACACAATCTCGACAGAGTCAAGCTTTTTTCCCCATTGCGCAGCTGCTGTCATATCTACCACAAAATTTATTTTCCCCAGGTTTTAGTTAAAAAGAAAAAACAAAGAAAGTTTTGAATTTTTTATTTTCCTTTGGTTATCTGGCTCTTTGGTGATTGAGATTCTGAGATAAATAGTATGATAAATAAATAAATATGCCAGGAAAAACTTCAATATGCATTCAAACATCTCCTCATTACATAAAGTGCAGCAAATGTCAGGATTTGTTGCATCAATTTAAAATAATGTATAAGCCTTTGTATTAAGAAATTTTGAAATAAATTCACTTTTCAAAATGTCTACCCTTCTAAAAAGCAAGAATTAGAAATCTCTTGCAACATTATTTAGTTTGTGTTCGTTATATTTGCTAAGACTCTTCTTCCTTATTTTAAAGAGCAACATTTCCGATAGAATCTGAAATCAGGATCGGTATCTTAAAATTTTTGAGTTCTTATTTTTTTAGTCTTCCAAATTTAAGAAAGTTCTGGTTGATAATTAAGAAGAAACCTAAAAAAGTCATAATTGACCTCATAATAACCCAAAGGCATCATGCCCTTGAAACTGTGCATATATTATTCCACATATTTTTGAACAAAGTTACCTTAATTTTGGAAAAAAATGGGAACAATAACTGATGATTTTTTTAATGTAAGTTGAAAGCTTACCATCTGTGTAGATTGCTTCATCAGTGTATTATCTGCAGAAAGCACTACTGGTTTAGATAATTCCTGGAGTGATGGCTAAGATACAGTATAAATATAAATGAGATAGCTGGCAAATACATCCAAGATGTGAGCAAGGTACTGTGAAATGGATAGCTAAGCTGCTGACTGTGTTGTCCCTAATGTTCCTCTACAAAACTTCACTTAAATAAGCTCTGAGTAGAGACCAATGTAGCAAATCCCAAGACAGCATGCAGACTTTCTGTTTCATCAATTTAGCCCTCAATACATTGCAAAACACTTGAGCAGCATTTCTGTCTTGCTGTGTCCAGTCCACAGTTTAATGAGTCTTGCCACTGGTATGAGGTTGTTCAACATTAAGTGATTTTTTATTTCTTCTGCTGACCATCTGCTGCATATGCAGACTACTTATCTATGTATATCCACATTTGGATATAATGTCAATTGCATTGGAGAGGAAACATTTTACTTGTGGATTAAGAGGCGAGCAAAAGTTCATGAAAGCCAGAATCCTTGGCTTTGAATGATAGTAGAGAAACAGGTTTCCACCCATGAATATTTAAAAGGAAGTCTATACAAAATATCTGCATCTGTGCTTCTAAATGTTGCTCTAACTTGGTGTTGGATTAACTTCAAAGATAAAAATAGACCCTCTGTCTACGAAAGGCAAAATGTCCCTGTACTGAATAGAGATTAGTGTCCTGACACAGAGGACTGAAGCTTTATAAAGAAGTTTTCTGCAGGAGGCACCTGTGAATCTTGGCATATAATGATTCCAGAGCCTGTTTCTTCTTTTTGCTGAATAGCAGACAGTCATCTGGTTATAGAGGTCTATAGACAAATTCAGATGAACGGTGCCATGCAGTTGTGAAATTGATGACATTGCAAGTCTCAGTTTATGGGATCAGACATCTCACCCAAACTTGCAAATATATTTTACAAAAAACCTCTTTTAATCTATTTTGTCTTTGAAGTTTGCAAGAGCATTCACTATATCCTTTCCACACTTTGTGTGAAGGTGATAGAGAAATGGAACCCATATACTGTGTGTGTGAAATTCACATAATTCTAATGTAATTCCTAATTTAAAAGTCTAGCCTTGATAGTAAACATAATGAGAAATACCTTGCAATATTTGCAGATCATAAACCCTAATCATTGACATAAAATATACAACTCTGCACACAGAAAATCATATTCACACATTTACAGAAATTTAATGAATAAAATTAAGAAGAACATTTGCAGAACTCTCTCCAAAAGAACTGTACAACTTTCCTTCAAAACAGTGAAGCAGAAATGTCTTGTGCACACAAGTTAAAATGCATAAGACTTTGTATCTTAAAAAAACCCCACAAATAAATGGCTTCTTAAACCTACCCTCAGGAATTTTATAAAACTGTCTTGCGTTGTGAATTCTGCTCTTTCACTCTGAGAAGCTTTGTTTTAGGAAGGTACATCACAAATTAATCCCTCTGAGTCACAGCACTTTCCACGTTTTGGAAGAAAAGGCTCTATTTCACAACATTTCCTTGTTCTGATCTGATGTATTGCCTTGATGATTAAGTAGAAAACTGGAGCTTTCAACTATCAGATAAAAAGTGGTGACTAGTTACAGCAGTTTGCTCTCTTCCTGACCTTCTTACATACTCCTTTTTTTTAGATCTGAACTCAGTTGCTTGATCACAATTCAAATCCAACATCACATCAATGCTATCAGCTCCAGGAAAAAAGCCAGCAGTTCTGACTATTTACTTCTTTGCACTCTTAGGTCTGCAAGCTCCCCTGGACCTTAATAAGATTTTCATTTATTTATTGGCAGCATCAGTCTAGCATGGATTCTTCTGAACCCCAAATAATCTAATCCCCTCTCCCCGCAATGATGTAGTTTAACCACTTGCTGTTATTTTGTGCCCAGTATCCTCATGGAAAAACACAGATGCTACATCAGTTTGGACAATCTGCAAAGAAACAGAATAATTGAATTTTTTTTTAAAATATTTATTTATTTATTTTTGTGCAGTTAACACTTTATATTTGGATATAGAAACTGGCATGCTTCTGAAGTTTCATTTGCTTGCATAGATTTCTAGGTTGTTCTGCATATGTTGTTGACATCAGAAGGTGCTGAATTAACATTTCCACTGGAGGAAAGAAAGATTGAGTGCTTAATTTCTTGAGAAGATAGCTTTTAAAATGCAGTTAAGGTATGCAACTGACAGTATTAAGGCACCTGAATGGCAGTAACACTTTGCATACTTTTAAGCTATAAAGTAAAACTGAGTATGATTAATGGGATGGCTTTACACATAACAGCACAGCTGGGGATTATGTTATTTTATATTCATCTTCCAAACTCCCATAAAAGTAGATTATCGTAGCATAGCACTTCTGAATAGCTACTTGATGATTGGAGTCTTAACAGCTCCCATGCTCTTACAAAGGGAGATATACTGCATGGAAACTCGGTCTTCCTCTGTGGAATTCACCCTTCAAGCAAGATGAGGAATATAAAACACTGGAAGGCTCTTTAGGGGACGTTGAGGTCATTAGACAAGTATTGGAAGAGATGTAAATATTTGGTTGAGCCCGGGAGCACACAAACAGGATTATCTGCTTAACTTCTGTGTCTCAGGTGGGCTGAGGAGAGGCTCAGGGCATGCCCGGGGCTGGGGGGCTGGCGGTGGGGCACTGGGGCTCTGAGGACCAGCAACACAGTTGTTACTGTACTTCATGGTGACGGGATTAGCCACAAAGCCACAACTATTTTCTGAAGAAAGGGCCTATGTACTTTTAAAGATCGAGTGCATCTTCCTTCCATGTCCTGTCTAAGCCTAAAGAAATGCCCCGGGGTGTCTGCGGTACCGCTAGCAGCCCCCCCGGTGGGATGTACCTTCGGGTGTACGCAGGCACCTGAATAACCTGGACAGCCACAGAGAGGCGAAAGCGTATTAACAACTCTGAATAAAAAGGGTATTTGACTTACGGTTTTTATTGCCCACTAATTACAGGACAAAAATTTGCAACCATCTAAATTCTGCTGAAACTCAGCCGGAATTAGAACTGCTGCCATGTGTCATGCGAAATCTGGCTCACAAAGGACGTTCATCTGACGGGCTGCTGGCATCAGCTGGAAGATACCCACTGATCTCACAACGAAAGAATAAGAGTTCTCCTTTATAACACCTATCTGAATATTATATATATTCAGAAATATAATAGCTATCCAAATTAAGATACTTTTTATAACAAATGCCATTTCCTTGATTAATAGTCCTTTCCCCCAAAATTTTATTATTTATGATCAGTTGAGTCACAAGAAGAGAAATTTCTTATTGCTTAACTTCTGTCCCATTCTTTTTTCTGTTATTTATGACAGAAAGTTTACCATTAATGAAATATTAACAATTTAATTACATTACTTTTAACTGTAGCCATAGTGAAAATGTTTCAGTTTGATTTCTACAGCAGCAATCGTGTTGATCTACAGAACAACTTGACAGGTATCAGATACAGGTAAAAAGAAAATTAACACTGAAGAAATAAAAATTTTCTGAAGTTCCTTTACACAAATAAAATCTTCTGAGTACAATTTTAGCTCTTCCCCCCCAGTTTTTAATAGAAGAATAATACTAATTAAATCCACATTTCTGAACTTTGTTCTTCAGTATGTATGCTAAGGACCAAACAAGCTGTTGACATGGGCTCAGATACTACTTTCCTGTAATAATTTTTAATTTGTTATGGATATTTTAAGCTTTCAGTGAATGAATAAGAGAAAATGTTGAATGCATTTTAAAACTGTGACTTGCTATAGAAAATTAACTTTGTTCAGCTTTTTATTTGTTAGTATATGATATTCTGTATCTTTGTGAGGCAATGACTATATACTTAACACTGAACACTGTCAGTATTTTCGATATATTAATACAATGTCACTTCTGTGTTCCTCAAGTTCTTACAAGGACAGATCCTGCTAGGAGAAAATGGAGTTTAATAAGAAATACTTTAGCAGGTCAGAAGGAAATGAATAATATTAAGCAACATATTGCTTTACCTGACAATAAATAGGAATAATGCAAATATACTAACCTTAATAAAACCATCTTCATGATAAATAATGTAAGTACATATTAGCAAATTGTGTTATACAGTTAAAAAATACACTCATTCTTTACGCTTCAAAAATACACCTAAATAATAGTTTCACTCCAGTTGCTCAAACCCTGACACACTGCTTTAGAGAACGTTGGCTGTGAAAACAAGGATATTCTTAAGGACTATCCCCCCTTGGAATGGTTCAGCTTTGCATACTGACTGTAGTTGTGAGTTTGTAACTCTTCCGTGGCACCCTGTGATAAATAGAAGTGCACTGTACTGGTGGATTTCTGAATATACCAAATGCTGGTTTTACTGAATTGGAGAACAAGGAAGCTATTGGCATGAGCGAGTAGTGTTTTCCTGCGGTCATTTTTCATTTGTCATAAACAAATTACCTTGGGAGAAAGGTGATATATCTTAATGACTTCAGAGAGACTGGTTTTGGCTTTTGACTGACTTCAGTGTTCATAGAAGATCTGTTAAAGATGTGATTTTTGACAAAGACACAATTTAAAATACATCAGGCATCTACCAGACTGTTTCCTTTTTGTTTTTTATTGTTTTGATTTGGTTTTTTTTTTCCACCTAAGAATCTTTATCTTTTCTAAGCAGTTGTTGCCTAAAAAAAAATCATTAAAAAAGAAAATAGCTCTGTAAGCACTGAACTAGTATGTCCTGTTTACCTATAAATTAGCCTCTCGTTGAATTCCTATGTGAATTTATGGAATATTTGAGCTTACACTGCAACTTAATAGGCTGTCCATCCTATGGACTGTCTTCTTTTGATAAAACAAGGAGGAACTCAATATTTGTGATATTTCTTCCCCTTTGCAAATTTTTGTAGATACTAGCTGAACACTTCCAAAACTTGCGGGCAGAAATAATGAAGGAATGGTAGAAAGGACTGAGCGATAATACTGCGAAGTTTTGTTTTCTTCAGAATCCAAGTGGGAAAACACGCAACATGAAAACAAAACAAACAAGAGTGGCTCCTTTAGAGTCCCAAATGAAAAATCTTAAATGACAGTGAGAATATTGAAAGTCCCAGCACCAGAAAAAAAAAAAAAAAAAAAAAAAAAAAAAAAAGAGGATTTTTCCTTCATGACTATCTCATCTAATGAGATTTGTGCATACATATTTGAGAACTTCTCTGTGTTCATATATGACCATGATTTTTTTCCTAAAACTCCCTCAATTATAAATTATTTATGAAGCAGAACTTCTATTCACTACTTCTTCCTTTTCCTTTGAGATCTCTGTTAATTATCACTACCATCCTCATGGACAGATTTTCCTATGATCTTTTTCAGCATCCAACGAGCACCAGGGAGGTTTAAATTTGAGAAGCATTTATATGCAGATTTAGAAAAAAACACAAACAACAACAAGAAATAGCAGACATACCTCTAAATGCGTACAGAGTAACTACAACAGCACTGCAGCAAAATTACTTCTGTCTCTACAGGTTCTTGGACATTTAAAGGAAAGAACCACTGAAAACAGACACATAAGCAGTTAATAGGAATGCAACAGACCTGGTTTAAGCTGAGTAAAAAACATGCTTTAGAAATGATAACATCTTAAAAGAAATAGACTGTAAGTTTGAAGAGACAGGTGAAATTGGAAACCAACAAATCACCTCACAATGTAGATAATGGAGAATCTTAGTCTTTTTTTTTTTTTCTTTTTCTTTTTTTTTTCCCAATCAACCCATCAAGGTAGGTTTTAATAAATCAAAAATGGAACATTCATTTTGCCAATATTTAGTAAATTCTCTAAAGTAACAGAAAAAACCACCTATACATACAGACTAATCTTGTGGAAAGTTGTGAATTTAGCAACAGATGGCAGGAAATGGAATTTGCTGCCTTATCAAGACAATAAAGCAGAAAACAGTTGGGTGAACTTGTTACAAAGGAAAAAAAACTTGCAAAAGAAAATAGAGCAGATACTGTAGTTCACATTTATAGATTCTATTAAGGACAATCTGTTTTTAATTGGAGAGGGCTTCCTGAACCTGTGAATGTGGTGTGCATGCTCATCTAAAAAAGTATTTGCAAGTTATTGTCATGCTGAACACAAGTGCTGCTCATGCACTAAATTGGATTCACTGCTTAGAGCCTACACAACTCTAGTAGCAAAACAGGAGAATCATGAGCAGCGTCTGAAAACATCTTCACAAATCACTTACATTTTAGTGGATCCTGAATAGAGAAGCTGCATATTTCTACAGCTGAGCTCAATCACTGTTGTATCAAAGGTTCTGATAACTTATTATACAAATGGCTAATAGATTCAACATGGCTCAATGCAGAGCAGAATGGTCTGAAATTCTCTCTAAAACAGTGAGACACAGGAAATCCATGAGTGATTTTCAGTGCAAAGAAATTAAGAAATGGTTCCAGGAAAAGACAAATAAATAAAAGATGACTTCCAGAGCATACATACAACATAGGGAAATCGCAGGTGTAGGGGCCACCTCAAATGCTTGCATTTCTAAACTTTGGATGATTTATTTTCTTGTTTGTTTTTGTTGTTGCTGCTGATTTATTTTAAGGTTGTTATTTGATGAGGAAAGGAAAGGGGATGAAAAATGTATGAAGTGATAGTTCTGAGTTCATTGTGATGTGACCTCATATGACCCTTAGAAGTAGCTTTGGTTCACTCTGCCCTTGGTAGAGTATACTTTGGGGGCAGAAAGTCTTATCCATCAATCATTTCTGAGAAAGATCTCTGCTCAAGGAGAAAATGAATTGCAGCTATGTCCAATGTCTGAAGTAGTCATTGGCAAAAGAAGAAAAAGAATCATCTTTTAACCACTCTCTTTAGCTGATGTGAAGACAACACACAGCTTCCACCCTCCTCTCAGATAAGACAGTTATTCCATAATTGCTCTGGGTCTAGACCTAGAAAAAGGTACATTACTTAGTGTAATGTAAGTGATCTATTTTCCTTAACATTTGCCAAGCTTCCCTAGAAAAAAATTTTGTAGACTGTCTTTCGTTTATTAGTAATAAATGTCCCTGTGATATTTAGAAGAAAGCCTGGTCACTGTTATGTGCAAGGTGTCCATAATTAGCACTGCATTTATATAAGATACTGCAATTCTGCATTCCAAAGGAAACATGCATAACTGAAAACAAAACCCAGACATTAAAAGTAGTCAAGAAGAAAATAAATATATCTTCCAACATTAAAAAGATGGCAATTTTCTGCAGAACAGTATGAGAGCTCAGAAAACATTATTTTTCTTTTTGTAGAAGCTAAAGCTAGGCATCTGCAGAGGGCTTTTACTTTTTTGTCCATGTGTTCTTCACCTTGATTCCATTCTGTCTGAAGTCCAGTGGCTCTGTTCCTAAACTGAAGCTCCCTGACTCCAAGTCATGGTTTGTACTTTAGCAAAGGGCAGAGGAATTAGCTACCTGAGACATCCTGTCAGAATTCAGTCAGCCTTACTGCTTGCCGCCTTCTGTTCATGTACTTGAGGACTATACCTGTCTTTAGGATTACCTGAAGGATAAGTACCTTGATTTGGGGGTGGGAGATTATGTCTTGGCATTACAGACGTTGATTTAAAATGGATTCTAATGACTTCATGTTTTATGTGCTTAACAGCATCAGTTGAATACAAGTTGGCTAAAAAGCATAATCATTTTTTCATGGTGTATGTTGTAAAAGGTGAAAATATAAAAGACGTTAAAGTTCAAAATTTAAAAGGTGTGCAAAATAACCTCCTTGACAACCATGCTCAACTTCAGTAGGAAATTTTAAGGTCAGTAGAAAGAATCAATCAAATTACAGATCACTATGTACCAGAAGCAATAACCCCCTCAACAAGCAAATAAGACTTTCTCCCACAGCAACCCTTTCCTCCTCTTTTATAATGGTTAATTTTACCCTAATATCTTCATAAAGAAGCTGGGAAATTGTTGAGATACTCAACCTGCAGGGTATAGTAGGATGCACTAGAGTTTACACCATGGCATTTCAAGTTTTCTCACCCATCTCAATTATTTGATCCTGGGAAATTAAATGGACTTAGAGTACCCAACAAATCCTTTCTTTCTGGAGCTAAGAGTATAGATATTTCATTCAAGAGTTCAAATATCCATATGTGGACAGGTAGTCTATGCAGCAATTCAGTCCTATGTGAAAAATAATTGAAATTGTTTCCATAGAAACTAAAAACACCCAGTGGAAACTGCTAGATAGTATTAAAAGAATTCAGTCAAGTTATATTTGAGTAAATAAGGATCATTTGCAACATACAACAGTTTTCAAGGACAGGTGGCATTCTTAAATATTTTTAAAATTACATCATTGAGATGCAGCTACTGTCAGGCATATGGTTTCTCACAGGGCTACAGGTTGGTGTTGAAAATGCTAGGACTGTGTAACTGGTTGATCATGAATGTTTGAAGTTAAAAGGGTCCTTTTTACTGATGATTTTTTTTTCTTTTTTTTAAGTCCATAATGAGGTAAATTAAATAGAATAAGAGTAATAAGCATTCAGATAATACCAATGCTTGACAAAACTGCATAGCAGTAAGTGGTACTGATGATTGTAAAGCTCCTGCCGGATGTAAGGTTAACATTATGTTGCACTCCCTATATCACATACAGCTTGGCTTGCTTTGAATGAGTATTGGGCTGTTAAGAGTTAACTTTAAAATCAAACAAGCAAGCAACATTTGAGCAGGGTCAATTTTTCTTTAACTTTCTGGTAATGTCAGTTTTAGCTGTAAGCAGCCTTGCGAAAAACACTGGATTATATGTGGATTTGGGCTTCTCAGTCCGTTTGCCAGCAGAGACTGATTGTGTTGCGGAGGCAGTGTAATTACTCATCAAGGTGAGAGTGTGTGTGTGTTGGAGCCCTGCTTACTCTCCCAGTGACAAGCCCGCTTACCTTCACTGTCAGTCAAAAGCACCACGAAATGGTAGCACCTGGAGACGAGGGAAAAGGCATAAATGCATTGAATGAAAGTGCCATAGCAAGCAGGGTGAAAAAGAGCCTACCAAAACATCTCTGTCCTGTAAATGCTCCTTTAATATAAATGCTAAGTCACCTTATGTGCCAAAATCCATGTAAAAGATGACTTCAAGCCCCGTGTATACAGACTGTGTATTGGATAATAGGAGAAATAATGGATGGTAAGTTTGCCTGGGGACATTAGGGCTGGTTTTGTGGCTATTCCTCGTTATTCAGTGGTATTCACTGTGCACAGTAGGAAATCCTTTGCCAGACAGAGGGAATACTGAAGATCCAGACTTGTACTTTAGCTAGTGGCTCTGCAGTGATCCACCTCCAGTTCTCATCATCCCCTCACTATGTCTCTAAAACCTTTGTGAGCACATCCTACATCCTATTTCTATTCCTTTTGTCTGTTTTGCACTTAGATTGGAAACTCTTCAAGGCAAAGACTCTTGAGGCAGATTGGCATTTTCCTTACAGATGATGTCTTCAGGCTTTTCTTGTGGTCACTTTTATTATAAATTCAATAGAAAGTACAATAGCTTTTGTGGTGTTGAGACAATGGATGCAATCCTTTTTGGGATATCTTGGTAGTGCTGTCACCCTAATAATTAACAATTTTTAAACTATCCCTATGAAATTCTTCATGTTTCATGATCTGATTCACAATCTTAAAGGTTAACCATCCTTTCTGAGCTTAACTAGTTAAAAGTGAAAAGATATTGAACTACAGGAGATATATAATTTTGTACAAAGGGAAAAAAGTGTGCTATTTACTCTGTATATAGGTTCCAAGCTGAATACATATGACATCCAAATACATCAAGCAAAAGATAGAAAGTTGCTGTGCATGCCATTTCATTCTGTAAAAACAGGAAAGCACTGCAAATTTCTGCAGCTTGTGCAACAACCTCCCTTCAAGTAACTCTCCAGAAATAAGCAAGCTGCTTGCATTTCAATGGAAATTTCATATAAGAAACCTCGTTTAAGAGAAGTACATTCTAACAGCTTGACATCAGCATACAGTACATGGTAACTCCACAGTCTGGGGCTGTGACCAGCAAGTTACACAATGATTTAGTCTTGCACTGCTTCTTGTATGTGGGAAACATAATTTCTCTTTCCCCAATAAAAAAATGCAAATTTATCTCACTTTATCATTCATTTCCATTAATTAGAATAATCATCATTCCCCTAATACCGTCATGACCCTTGTTCCTATGGTTCAGTTGCAGCCCCTGAGACTGGGTCTGGAATGACATTTCCAGGGGATGTTTGTAGCTCTCCCTTTTTTTTTTTTTTTTTTTTTTCCCCTCCTTTTTTTTTTTTATTTCCCAGGTCAGAGCATCTGGTCTTTCTGGAAGAGACAGAACAATCTTTCAGAAAGTGCCTAGGGTATTAAGAAGGGGTGTGTGTGCTTATATATATATACACACACAGATATATATAGAAAGAATACTAGAGACCTCATTAATGATAGAATTCTCCAGAGCCTTTAGTATCCCACAGTGCTTATAATCAAAGATATTTAAAATAGCTGTGTTAAGAATGCTAAATAGGTGTTAAAACATACACTGTTGTAGGCTCTGAAACGTTATATGTCACTTGTCAGAAGAATACATTCTTTAAGACATTTGGGTTGGGTTGGGTTTTTTTTCCCCCCTAGAAGGAAATCTTGTCTGCTCCAATCCACTTATGGTTCTTAATATTAACTTCTAGAAATTCTTTGTGAAAGGCAAGCTCCTTAAACTAATTCCTTCCAGCAGCAGCATGTTAGTTTCACCAAGAGGGAATTTAAAAGGGACTAAAATGTTTGTGGGTTTTGTTTTGCTTTTATTTTTCTTAAACTATAACCCTTTAAACTAAAATTTCAAGGTGTTAAGTTCTGCATGGGGAGATTTTCTTTCTACCTTTCAGTATTATTTTATATAAAAACGTAATAATGAGGAGGGGGCCATCTCAACAGAATGAGATTAAATATCTGGATAAATAGCCTATCAGAAATAATCTGTTCTTTCTTTGCAAGACTTGTCATTTCTGAGGATATGATGCATAGCTCATTAGCCTTCATAAACTCTTCTCAGGGGGAGGGGATTTGCACAGAGTCCCACCACTATATCCCAGCATCTGTGACTGACTTTAACAGATAACATACTGATGCAGAAAATAAAACTATGGACAAAACAGTTTGTCCCAACTATGTTTTCTAAAAGAAATAAAATGTCCAGAAAAAACAATAATTAAAAAAAAACCAAAACCACAAACAAACAACCACCAAACAACCCCAAAATTCAATAATGTATCTGTGAGAGATCCTAACAACTTTGAGTTTTTGACAGAGTTACAAAGTATTGTACAGGAGTTAACAAACGCCAAAACAGATTCAGTAGTGGCATACATCACAATTACATATTTTCACGTGGTTCCACCAGGAGAAATGTTGAGGGGTTTCCAAGGGGTGTTACACATCCTGGGTTCAGCCACCGCCATCACAATCGCTTGTGGCTCCTGTGGGTTATTCTAACCAGAGTGAGCCAGTTATATTGATGAGTAGAAAGTACAAAGATTTCAGAAACCTGCAAGGATTGTTATTCTGAATTGCGTATGTAGATCTTTTTTTCTTAGCAACCATTTAACAGTTTCTGAGGAAGCGAGAATAGCTCTACAAGATAAATCACTTTATCTTTGTATAATTATATACATTCCAAAAGAAATTTTCACAGCTTCCTAAGGTGGGACTTTGCTTCCTCACTCTCAGTTATGTATTCTAATTTTCCTTTTTTTTGCAGATCAATGTGCAGAAAATTGTTCTTTCGTTGACCCAGTGTAAGCCTTTCTATTAACTTATACATTGCATTTTAGACTGTGGGTTTGTTTGGGGTTTTTTTTTTTTGTTTGTTTAAGGAAGATACAAGTGTCAGAAGGATGCAATTACTTGATATCTCCTTATAAGCATTATTACTATATTGTCTCTTTATTTGTATTATATACATGCAACATCTGGTCATTTAAATGAATACTTTCCCTATTTATGACTGTTACCTAAGTGACATCTTATTACAAAAATTATATACGATTGAGTGAAATACATGCTTTTTTCAAAAACAGCATGATACAATTTTTCTAGACAGCCTTTAATTTTCCTTCAGAAATGTAAGGGTGTTCTTACAATTTATTCAAACATATCATGGCAGAAAACCAAACCTCTCTTCTGTAATGTATTTTGTGCCTATATTAAAACTTTAAGGATTTGCTCAAAATTATAGTTATTATGTTATTTTCAGTTATTACAAGAGAGAAAAAAAGCACATTGATCTCAGAATCTTATTTTATTTTATTTTGTTTAATATCATGATAAGTGAGGTATGAATACAGAACTGGGCTTTGTATTCTTTAATTAAAACCATTACTCTTTACTGGGAGATTCTTGTTTTGGTATAATACTTCTGATCCTACACAAAGGAAGAAAATGACAGATTGTTGCTGTTTATATTACAGTAGTGTCTAGAGGCAACTGAATTTATAATCTAAATAAGCAAATAGCAGGGAAAAGAAATAACAAGATTTTCAAAAGAAAAGAACAAGTGATTTGTCCGTAGTCATGGTCATATGGAAAGACTGTGAAGGAACCAGGAATAGCATGAACAGCATCCCCATTTTCTATACTTCCATCATTATACCTGTAACAAATTTTGCAGGAACAGAAACAGATATACATATACATGCATACATACATACACACACACACACATGTAATTTTCAGTTATTTGTATCTGGGAAAAAGGATGCCTAAAATAGGAATAGAGGTTACAAATTCAGCAGAAAAATAGAAAACTATAATGGTCTTATACCAGTTTACCAGTTTCACAGATGTAATCATGGACTTGTCTTTCTGCTACTGGCTGTTAATGAGGCTATGATTTTACCTGTATTAATGAGGTTTAATTCCAGAAAATCATACAATTGATGGCTGATTTTTGTGGCACTAAATCTCTTTTCATATCCAGTTTTACCCCTCATAATGATTAAAACTTTAGATGCTTTTGTCAGCACAGTATTTTTGCATTTTTACTATGGTGTAAGCCACAATACCAATTACCCTTTCACATGATTTTTAATTATCCTACAAAATACCTGAAAGCTTCAAGCTCAGAAGTTATCTCCAGTCTCTGGACTTTCTATTTTACTCTTATTTTGAATAAAATACTTCAAGAACATGGATATTGCATCCTCCATCCTAAGTACAACATTAAAATATACAGTACTGTCTATTCATTTTTCAATAGTTTTTGTGACCTGCTGCATTACATATGAAGACTTTGCAGTCAAGGCTATTTTTTAATTATTTCTGGAATTTCCACTGCAAACTAGAGCTGCTGGTACATTTTGTTATTGTTTCAAATGCAGTTCATAGCTACATTTTAGACTAACTTTGAACTGGTGCATTTGGCCTCAGGGTGTGTCTTGGGAATCCAGTTAGTTTTAGCAGCCCCTGCTGGCTCACTTCTTCCTATAGATTAAGTATTCAATTTAGGTTGATGCCAGCACATACAAGCAATGTGACCTGTCCTCAGAATTATACTACAATTGCTTCAATGTTATATGTATTTTAAGATCCAAAGGCATCCCTAAATTAGCTACTTTTACACATCTATCTTACATTATTAATTGGAAAATATTTTCACTTAAAAATCCCATTTAATTTTTCTCCTTGTTTTAAGCCAGAGTTTTCATTCTGCTGAGTTTATTCATTCTTACATCTACCTTGTGGGCAGTTGAACAGAGAGCAAAGAGCTTCAACAGGCCGTTGCTTAAGCTACATTCATGTGAACTTCTTTCAAATGTAATAAATCCAGCTGGGATGGAAAGGCTAGCAACAGTGCAGGGAAACAATCAGGGCAGTACTCAGTGTCAGTACAGGCTGGGACGAGTGGGACAGAGAGCAACAGTGCAGAGAAGTTTGTGGGGGTACCTGTGGATGAAAAATTGGAGATGAGCTGTCAATGTGCAGTTGCAGCCCAGGAAGCCCAACCTATCGTGGGCTGCGTCAGAAGAAGTATGGCCAGCAGGCTGGGGAAGATGATTCTGCCCCCCTACTATGCTCCTGTGGGACTGCATCTGCTGTACTGTATCCAGCTCTGGGGCACCCAGCATAAGGAAGACATGGACGTGTTAGAGCAGGTCTGCTGGAGAGCCAAAAAATAATCAGAGGGCTGGAGCACCACTCCTGTGAAGAAAGGATGAAAGAATTGGGGTGTTTCAGCCTGGAGAAGGCTCCAGGAAGAGTTTATTGTGGCATTTCGGTATATAGAGGGGCTTATAACAAAGGTGCAGAGACTTTTTACCAAGACCTGTAGTGACAGAACAAAGGGAAATGGTTTTAAACTGAAAGAGAGTAGATTTAGAGTGGATATAAGAAAGAATTATTTTTAGGATGTGTATGGTTAGACCCTGGAACTGTTCGCGCAGAGAAGCTGTGCATGCCTCAACACTGGAAGCGTTCAAGATCAGGCTGGAGTGGGCTTCGAGCAACCTGGTCTAGTGGAAAACATCCCTGTCCATGGTGGGGGCTTGGGCTGGATGATCTATAAAGGTCCTTTCCAACCTAAACCATTCTATGATTTTGTGATTGTGTACAGTTGTGTATGTGGCATTATCATGCCCTCATTTTACCTATCTCTGTAAAAGTAGAGTTGGGGGTCTACTTTCAGTTAGTCCAATTTTATGACATTTCCTTGGGTTTCTTTCACACAAAAGAGTTTGTCATGGTACAGCAAATTTGTTATTTTTCCAATGCCTTAAAGGGGCATATTCATCTGTCACCGAAGCACCTAGATAAGCTTTTTATAACTTCATTTTTTTTTTTATTATAACACTTTAACATATATCTAGAAAAGTTCACCTAAAATTGCACTGACTTAACAAATAACCTGAGGCCCAAGATGAGTTTTTCGCTCATCTAACACTACAAACATAGATAGCCACATAGAATGCCACAGATGAGTTCGCTTGTTCAGGGTTTTTGCTTAATTAATTTTTGTGTGTGTGTGCGCGTGACACCTTCCTTCTCCTGTACATGAACACTCTCTTTCCTAACACCTCCAATTGCTTTCATTCTGCTTTTCACAGCATTAATTAATGTGACTGGTATTTCCTTTGTCCCTGCTGCACTATGGATCATTATTTAGAAAAAGCTCTTAAAGGTTGTCTCTAATTTGAACCTCTTTAAACAAATAGGTGGTACTACAAAGCAGTTTGATTCCTATCTCGTCGTAGCACAATGGTCATTATGATTATAGCTGTGTCAAAAAAATTGTGGGCATGTTATCTTAACATTTTTTTCTAGAACCATTCTTTGGGGGCTGGCAGGGGTGGCAAAAGTTTTTCATTCTAGAAAAACTTTGCAATGAGAATTAGAAGGGTGCAATATTAGCGTAGTTACAGCTACAAATCTTTGTAAGTAAATTTATAACTAACTAGATATATCCTCTGAAATAATAAATGTTTTAATGTCAAAATATTTATTCTGGAATATCATACAACTCATAGCAGTTTTGTCCTATGAGGTGTGAGAGGTTTACATAATTTACTATAGGGGCTTAATTCCTTTACTTCTTATAATGCAAAGACTATCTGGAACTTAAGTGACATGCGTTATTGGTTTTAAAATATAAAGCATCAGCATAGGGAGGGGGGGGAGGGGGCAAGGCAGGAAAGAGCTGCAGAATGGTGACACAAGGGATGAATGATCTGTAAAGATTCTTCTTAAATGTGATTAACAGGACAGAACAAAGTATTTTCTTTTCATCTGTCAACATAGATTCACTTTAGGTTGTATTAATCCCAGCAACAAAATCCCACAATCAACCTCCTGGTTCATCTAGTCCTTCTCCTGTAGCATAACCACCATGGAGGAGTCCCACGTTGAGCTAGATTTCTCAAGTTACCCCATCCATTTCTTTGCTAGAAGCAATTTTAGCATATGGAAAGAACATTTCCATAACAATCGCATAGCTATTTAATATCCTTTCTGTGTATGCTAACGGGATTTTTAGCAAAGGCATCCCTCTAGACAGAGGTTTTTCTTTCATTTATATAAATTTAGAGAAGTATTAAATTCCTTCTCTATTTCACAGCACGCTTACCTTGTTTTCACCATGGTCCACATAGCTAGCTTAGGCCTTTAGATCAGCTTTAAAGTACCTGGCTCAGGCGGACCCAGCTGTGAAAGTGTAAGATGCGAACCCAGAACAGCTGTGCTGCTCCTGGTTGTCATGGTTTTTTAGTAGGATTTGCAGCTCTCACTGGGAGTCTCGGTGACATACCTGTAACGTGAGCCACAGCAAAATAATTTCAAGCGTGTCTGTTTGAGGGGTGGTTATAGTACTTCTTTAATTCTGGGAGGCTGAATGAACTTCAAACATTCATTCTTCTAAGCACTCACTGGCTGCCTGGTGACTCTACAGTTGGTAGTTTTACCCTGATTCCCAGAAGAAAAATGAGACCATTATCAACTTTATTAGCAATTAATGTTCTTGTTATGAATCACAGCACAGAAACAAAGTACTTGGAGTCTTATTTGTCCTTCCCAAGAGGTAAACCCACAAGATCAAGAGTAGGACATTTCAGAGATGCCTTTAAGTGCATTTGGTGTTGATGTTGCTGTCTTACAGATTTATACTGGACTCGGCCTCCAAAGGAGGGAAAAATAGGTAATGGGTATTTTACTGCCTATACACTTGTTAAATTGTCTTCATTTTTTTATTTAGCACGTGCCTCACTGAGTACTCATCATCTGCTACTGAGCCATCTGATGTAGAACAGATGTTAAGCACTTAGTGAGGCAGGGAAGGAGGTAAAAGTGTCATATCATGATTAAATACTTGCTACAACTATTATATAGGGTGACCATACTGCTTTGTTCTTATATTTAATGTTACAGTGTATTGAACAAGAGTAAGCACATATTTTGGATTAAACTTGCAACTGCTATTGTTCAAATTATTTTTTTTTGAAAGTAAAGTATTTCATAGGAAAAAAAAGATTACAAAATATTTTAAATGCACTTCAGAATTCAGAATTGGAGAATATTTCATAAAGAGGTAATGCAGTGCAACTTCATGTAGAATTGAACTATAAACACATGAAGATTTATATTTCTTAAGACAATTCTCATCAGAAACTTGGCTGATGTTAACTGATACATTAAGTTCCATAGGATTATCCTATTTTTTATCATGCTTGTGTAAATGTGAAGATTATATGGAAAGCTTTCTTTACGCTGTAAGTATTCTAGCTGAAAGTATGGTAGCCAACTCTTTAGTGCATCCTATGCAGCAAAAGATTCACCCATAAAAGAGTCTCATCATCCAGCAACAACAGCCTGATCTTCTTGTAGTATAGTAGGAGAAGGGTTGAATGTAAGAAGGTGGAGCTGGAGCTGTTATTAAACCATAATTAATTAACAATGTGTTTCCTAGTAAATTTTAAGAATTGAGAAAATGCGTGGAATGTTGTCACAGACAACCAAGTATGTTCGTTTTGATATATACGATCAAGCAAATTAAACAGAGATGGAGGGACACGATCATCCACAGAAGAGATGTGGTTCACATGACTGGAAAGGCTTTGCAGTCAAAGGTGACACTGAGACCTCAGAATATGGGAGAGCCAGTTTGGAGGTCTTAACTTAAGGGTAGGAGTATGTGATTTGTATGGGTTACCTGGCTCAGTGTTCTGCTTCGCGTAAGTCAGAGCAGAGGCTTGATGGTCTATTTCCTATAAAGACAACAGGTATTCAATTAACAGGAAAATAAATAATATTTATGTTTTCATAGAAATTCTGTCATGAGTTTTACACTTCTTTTGTAACTTCAGGCTGCTTTTAAAAAGTTGGTTTCAAAGGGCCAATATTAACAAACAAAAAAAGCGTTTTAAAAAATTTAAAGAATTTCCTGGGTGCTGTAATTAATTATATACTTTGATAAAAAATATCCTATACTTATCAAGTATTTTATTTCATTAAATTAAATAATACTTGATTTCTAAAGTAAAGTTGTGATTTCAAATGTATGATTCAGCAAAAATAGCTTTTGGTTATAGCTTAACAGATAATTTTGCATGATGGTGAATGCACAGATATTTCAGGCATCCCATTTTGATTTGAAGCTCATTGAAGTAACTAGGAAGATTCCGGCTAGATTCACTAGGTTTGGAAGTCAGAAGTTCTATATCTCAGTGTTTGAAAAACTGACATATCAGGCAAGTAAATACAATTTTCCAAATCAAGTAATAATGTTTGCAGTGTCATTAAAAGAATAATTTGAGAGCTCCTTCAACCTTTCCTCAGAAGCTAATTGTCTTTATTTATTTATTAACTTCTATAAACAAGAAGCAGCTGCTCAAGATAAGAAGCTTTTGTCACTAGTCCCCCATTAACACAATGAGAATATAAATGATTAAATAAAGCTGATTAAAGGTAAAAGAACACTGGGAATGTGTACAAAACAATGTCATGGGGAATGAAGTACCAAGAATTTATTATACTTGAAGAGAAGAAAGAAGTATAATAAATTTTGAGCAACGCCTCTTATTAACTTTAATGTGGACTTGAGGAGCTTAAAGTCAGAGATTCAGATTCTATCACTATCAAAGTAAACAGAAGGTTTTCTCAGTGACTCCTGTAGACCTCACGTATCAACACAACTTTAAAAAAAAAAGAAAAAAAGAACTAGTGGGAAAATACAATTAGGTCCTATGACAGAATTAATAAGCGTGTTTCTTTCTGGCATCAGATTAGGGTTTGGATCTTGAATACGTCAAATAATGAATAATGAAAAAAAGCAATTAGGATTGGTATACTCAAATAGAGTATTTAAACAACAAAGCACTCATTCAGTAGCAAAATCTTGGATGGATTATACGTTATCCAGGAAGAGAGGTTATTTTTCTCCCTAGGTAGTAGAGATGCACCCTGCTTCTACTGGCAACAGACACTGAGGGAGAGCAGCTCCTCTAAAATATGAAGCTGTAAAAGTACTTAAAAATCTAAAGCAGTATAGTTATGTACTGTTTTTAATACTTATGATAATATTTGTAATTTTCTCAAAACTTCCACTAAAATGGAAACAATCATAGAATCAAAAAATAATTTAGGTTATAATGGACCTTTGCAAGTCATCTGCCCAAACTAGGTTCATGTTCAAAGTCTGGTCAGGGCCTTGGATCACCAAGCTTTTAAGACCTCCAGTGATGGGGATTCTATACCTCACTCATCAACTTCTCATAGTGTTTGGCCACTCTCACCGTCAAGAATTTTTCCCTTTCTCTAATCAAAATTGCTATGATATGACTTCTGCACCTGTTTCTTGTCCTTTTACTGTTCACCTTGAAGAAATGTCTGGGCCTAACTTCCCTACATCCTTCCAGAATGTATTTGGAGACAGCATTTAGATTGCCCTTTAGTCTTGTGTTCCTCAGCCTAGACAAACCCAGTTCCTTTCAGGCTCTCATCACATGTTGCATGCTCCAGCCCTCTGATCATCTTGATGGCTTCTCATCACTGGATTTGCTCTAGTCTGTTGATAACTCTCTCATACAGATGATTCAAGTCCAGACACAATGTCCCAGATGCCATTTTGCAAGTACCAAACATGGGAGAATATTTGCTGTCCTTGACCTGTTGGATGCTTTTTTCCTTAGTCCTCATTTTGACTCCAGCCCCAAGGTAACATTGCTTGAAGCCCTTCTCACTGGGTCAGCAAATCTGTTGCCTAAGATGTCACCCATTATTTTCTCTTAAATCCCATCTCTCCCCAGCTGCCATCCATCCTCAAAGAGGATCTGGTGGCTGTAAAATCCTAACCCTGCCTATCCGGCTGCACCAGCTGTTCAGCCAGGTGTTGACCTGCGGGAGGCATCTGCTTCTAACCAAGCCTTTCCCCTTGACTGCAGGGTCCAGAATTTTAAATGATCTTTTATTTCTAGGAGAAAAAGAAAGCTTCCAGAATGACATTCCAGTTTGAATTTATCTAATTAAGGATGAGTGGCTTAAATAAATTAGCTATTGCTGACATTTTATGTACTTTCACTTAATTTAGTTAATTTACTTGAGTGAAAGCAATAAATTTACAAAGAGTCACAGTATTCCATAATGATTTTTTTTTTAAAAGGAATTTATAAAGGCAGTTGATTTTATTTTTAAAAAAAGTATTTATGTTGTAAACTGTTCAAACACAAGTATATGTAGATCATCTTGACAGCTCTCTGGTTAAAATCAGGTAAAAAAATCAAAATAAGGTAAAAAATATTAGAAGATTGTTATTTTGAACTTTATTTGGAATAAGTCGAAAACTTCCTTCCCTCTAAAGTTCTTGGTCTCCTTGCAACAGTTATGATCAAAGATAGATAGATAGATAGATATTAATAAGCTAAATATAACTTATAAACTGATAACTAAGTTTTAGAAAGGAAACTTAATTGTGCAGCTATTTAGTTTCATGCAGACTTTTAGACTGCTTTTTCTATCCCTTAACAGAAAAGAAGGAAGGTAGGCTCATTAAAAATAAAAAGAACAAAAAAGTGACATTAAAGGTTTTGCTTCTCATAATAATGGAAACAGTAGATTAGATCATTAATAAGGAAAGAAAATGTTTTAAAGACCATGTGACTGAAGAAGTGAGTAACCCAAACCAAATCAACCCTTGCCAGCAAATTAATTTTGCTGGTTTAAATAGGCTAATTCCAACAATAGAAAATTCTTCCTTTCCAACAGTGCTATCTTCCTCACCAGGTGTCTCTCTTTCCATCACCTCTGTGGACTGAGAGAATTCCTTCCCTGCTTTCCCAGCCGTCTTCTCTTCATCAGTCTGCAGTAATGCTGGTCTCTCTTTCTTAGCCTGGTGCCTGTGTACGCCAGATACTTGTCCCATCTAATGGGACAAGTGTATTCACAGGAGAAATAATACTTGTGCCATCTAATGATCATGTGTAGTCACAGGAGAAATAATCCCCATCTTTATCCAAAACCTCTTCTATATGAAAAAAACCTACTGTGAAGTTCATTCTTTGACTTGTTTTAATGCCAAATAATAAGCAGAATAATAAGTAATAATATCATATTTTAAAAAAATCTGTAAACCTATCCACTATATCTAAGAGGAAGAGAGGGTAGATGAAACATAACAGGGATCAACTTAGAGATGCAAATTATCTCCTTTACCTTATGTGGTGGGTTAGCACAGGCTGCCTGCCAGATGCCTACTTACCGACTACTGACCCAGCTGCTCTCCCACTCACCCTCCTCAGTAGGAGGGGAGGGGGAAATAAAAAAAAAAAAGCTCGTAGGTCGAGCTAAGAACTGTTGGCTGGAACCAGTTGAAGCTGGAACCAGCTGTGTCTGGTATGGGGCAGCCCCTGGCTGCTTCTCACACAGGGCATTCCTGTTCCTGCCTTCCCACTGCCAACACCTTTCCAGTGACACCAAGTACACCTCAATGAATCGACATGCAAAAATCTACTCATTAAAATCTATCATAACATATCTAAATATTAGGCTCCAGAAATTCATAACCGTTGTGTAGCTTAAAGCTGATTGTGTCTGAACTGTAAACCGGGGTATATGCTTAACCTCCAAGACATACAGAAATTTCTTGTCCATACTAGCACAATGCCAAATCCAGGTACTAATCTCTGCTGAAATACTAATGGAGCCTTGTGGCTCTGGCTTTGAAGCTCAGGCACTCTTATCTTTCTTCTGACTAGAATATATCATTCAAACCTATCCTTAGATGCTACAGACTGCCTAGCATGGTTGATGCTTTGTGTGAGCCAAACAGATTTAGCCTTTGTGGGCGACACTTTGTGATATATGGAAAATCTTTACAGTAAGTCTTCAAATGTTTATCTTTCACTGCAATGAATTCAAAATCACAACTGTAAGCTCAGGGTTACTCTATGCAAAATTAAGTTTTCTGGAAATGTACTGCTAATACATCACAAAACTTTTCAAAAGCATGGACTTCTGTTCACAAGAGCAGTGGAAGAGGATGCTAAAATTCGTATTAACAAACCTGTTAACCTTAATGCAGTAGTCATGTGGTACCAAGTGGTAGTAACAGTACAAGCAGAAAACTTGGAGATTACAAAGTAAATTACAAACTCTTGAAATCTGCCCAGTCATCTGTCCAATGAAACAAACCAAAATAACAACTTTATGAAAGGCTATTGTGAAGCAAATGGCATAACCCAAAAATCGACAGGAGAGTAAAACCCCCAGACTTTTATATCTTACATCCAGCAGCTTTTGAAGCCCAGTGTCCATTCCGAAATAAGTACAGAGAGCCGTTAAGAGTTAGGAAAAAGCTGTAATGAGAGACCTTTGAAAGGTTAGTTTCACTCCTTTGGACAAGGATCCTCTCTGTTTTGATTGCTGTGATGCATCATAGGGCTAATAGCAACAGGACAGACCATGTGAGACACTGCCCGGCTGCAAAGTTCATCCCATAATGGGAAACGGGGTCATGACACACCTGAGCTGCCGATCCTGTGAGCTGCCAGGGCACGCTCAGCAGGTACGGGTTACTGGCAAGGCAGCCCAGAGAAAGTACACAGGAACTCCCCATCCTACCTGGGAGAGCAATAGCTTTAATGTTCTACTCTGTTTTGGAATAACTTATATTGTGACATTGACCTTTCTTGTTGAATGGACATTATGATTTTTATTCAGGAAATGAAGGAAAAATTTGCCAAAATATTTATGCTTAACACTGACTTTCAAATAAGCGCAAAGAAGAATGGCGTTAAGGAATTCATTTAATAGGTGTTATTATATTTACTTATACTTCTGGAAAATACTGATAGACTATATGTATTTAAAAAACACAAACAACTCAAAACAAGAAGATTCCACTGCCAACCAGAAAAAGAGAAGGTAAAGAAAAAAAAAAAAAAAAAAAGATTAAACAAAGTCACCAGAGTATACAATGATTTAATTTTACTGATCTTTATTTTCATGTTTCTAAATGATTAGATTTTGAGATGCCATAGATTTTCAGTTTTAGTATTTATTTTATAGTCAGGAAAAAAACAACAAAAAATAAGATTTCTAACATTTGAGACAAATACAGATGTGACTTGAAGTAAGACAACAGTAAATGAGGCTTTTGCATTTTCTTTTTGAAAAAATGCAATGAAAAGGGAAGAAACTGTACAACCATCATCACTCATGTGGCAACAATAGATCTGACTCTGCAGCAGCCAAAACAGCTTCTTTAAACTGTGCATTGCTAGGCTTAATAAGAACTGAAAAATTCAGACAAAGAAAGAAGATAATTTTTCTCTTTACTGTTTCCATATAACTCCATTTTTCCTTATTGTCTTTCTTCTAGCGAGTGTGCCTCATCAGCCTAGACTGCTGCTTTCAGTATCTGTTTTGCCAGTGTGATGCAAGACATTAACTGTTGCTTCTGGTGAAACCAAAATGAGATGACAAGCAGAACATTAAAGTGATCCTTTAATTTCATCTCCAAAGATGAAAAGTAAACACAGCATGTTCATGCAAGGCTTCCTGTAAGGATATTGTTGTGCTGGAAATCATCTGAAGAATGAAGACCGAATCTGTTTTCGTAGGGTGTATGGTCCTATTTGTTATTCCAGAAAAGTGTTTTGGCTCACTGTCTGTAAATCAAAGTGGCTACAGCCAGTAAAAAAGAATGCTTGTAAGCTTACAAAAATCTTCATAATGAAATAGAGAGATAGTAGAGAGTTATACACACTTAGATAAATACAAAGCACCTCCCTGAATAAATAGTATGAGGAAAAATAATCTCAACTGTATAGGATTTCAAGGTGTTAATCTGAAGACAATTACAGAAAAGTGGATCTTTGTCAGGGTTCCTGAGATACAGAAAGAGGAAATACATGAACCAAATGTTCCTGTTGTGCCTGTGAGTTTGTAAGGAAACTTCTTTTGTGGTTTTGCATTGTTAAAAGGCAATTTATACATGTAGTTATCTGACAGCAGATGCTGTCATCTGACTTTAGTGCCTTAATCTGCTACTAAAAACAGCTTTATTTTTCTCTTTCTGATAAAAAAAATAAGGTTGCATTTATTGTATGCAGGTCTCTCTTTGTGTTAAAAAGTTATTTTAATGTTGCAGATCTTCCAACTATTGGCTCAACCGCATCCAGTCCTTTCTCTACTGCAATGAAAATGGCCTCCTGGGAAGCTTTTCTGAAGAGACTCACACATGCACCTGCCCTAATGACCAGGTTGCCTGCCACGGGTTCCTTCCCTGCACGGTTGGAGATGGCTCGGCGTGCCTGAGCTGTGCTCCTGACAATCGCACCCGCTGTGGGAGCTGCAATGCTGGCTACATGCTGAGCCAAGGGCTTTGCAAGCCTGAAGTGGCAGAATCAACAGAGCACTACATTGGGTTCGAGACAGATCTTCAGGACCTGGAAATGAGGTATTTATTGCAGAAGACAGACCGGAGAATTGAGGTCCACGCCATTTTCATCAGCAACGACATGCGCCTCAACAGCTGGTTTGATCCTTCTTGGCGCAAGCGGATGCTCCTTACTCTTAAGAGTAACAAGTACAAGTCTAGCCTGGTCCATATGATACTGGGCCTCTCCCTTCAAATTTGCCTGACTAAAAACAGCACCTTAGAGCCTGTTCTTGCTGTTTATGTCAACCCTTTTGGGGGCAGCCACTCTGAGAGCTGGTTTATGCCTGTGAATGAAAATAATTTCCCAGACTGGGAGCGGACTAAACTGGACTTACCCCTTCAGTGTTATAACTGGACGCTGACTCTGGGCAACAAGTGGAAGACATTTTTTGAAACTGTACACATCTATTTGAGGAGTCGAATAAAGTCAAATGGTCCAAATGGCAATGAGAGCATCTACTATGAACCCCTGGAATTTATTGATCCCTCAAGAAATCTGGGCTACATGAAAATCAATAACATCCAAGTGTTTGGCTACAGCATGCACTTTGACCCAGAAGCAATTCGAGACTTGATTTTGCAGCTCGACTACCCCTATACGCAGGGATCACAGGACTCAGCACTTTTGCAGTTGTTAGAGATACGGGATCGTGTAAATAAACTCTCTCCACCTGGTCAACGTCGTCTAGACCTCTTCTCTTGCTTGCTTCGTCATAGACTCAAACTGTCTACCAGTGAAGTGGTGAGGATTCAATCTGCTTTGCAGGCCTTTAATGCCAAATTGCCAAACACAGTGGATTATGACACAACCAAATTATGTAGTTAACCATAAATGTGAAGCACAACACAAAACCTTGAAGGAGTTTTTACAGTGCTTTTGTGGAACAGTTTATGTTTGGAAGAGTAAATTTAAATTGTCTTTTCAATATCTGTCTTATATCAGTCAATACTGTTGGATGGCAATTTACACACATGAACTTGCTGACAATGAATATATTATACCTGCAGTTTTGGTTTATGAATGAAATAAATACTGACACCAGTCTAGAAGACATTCTACTTTTTACAATAAATTTCATTTGTAATTTTATATGTTCCGTGGCAATGCTTTTGTGCATTACATCCTCTAGAGGGAACATAGAAGGATACCAATAAAATTTTGTAGCTGAACAGTTATTAAAAAGAAATGCTGTGGGATTCTTTTTTCTTACACAAAAGTAGTAAACTTCATACACTTTTGTGTGTGTTGAACACAGGAGGTGTAGTTAAAGAGAAGATAATGACTTGAGATTTTAACAGAAACTGTAGAAAAGTCAAATTTATAGAGTATTTTATTCTTAGGATGTGGATCTGAATGTTCAGGCTGAGTTGAAGTGACAAATGTAGCGATGCTTTACTTGCTATGTCTGAGATTTTCCTAAGGCATGCCCTTCTCCAGGCGCTTAACGTGACATACAGACTCCCAGAGTGGTAACATCGAATGCTGTATGATGAACAGGAGGTTGGTACTGGGAGAGGCACAGTAACAAAAGGCTGCATTAGCCCTATAGGATACAGGTGAGAGGCTGTCTTTGCAACTGATACTACTTATGCTACAAAAGAAACAACCTTTTGTAGCCAAAGTACTTTTTGAAAGTCTCCCTAATCTCTTACTTTGCATATTTATAGAAAGAATTAAGCATATATACATTACCTCATCCCAAATACATACACTATAATATTAATCTAGAATTATCTGTTTTCAACTACCACGCTGATTAGATTCAAATTAACTTAAAACATTTCCCTGACAATGCAACTGTTTAATATGTGATTTTTTTTTCCATTGGTACAGATAATATCCTTTCAGTGCAAGGTTTTTAATTTACAGAGAATATACCCTTTTACAGATACATTACAGATATTGAAATCTAGTTTATGAAGTTAAAAGTGCAAATAAATGTTATTATCAATTAATGAAATTAATTAAGGGTGCATTACTCTGGATCAGAATGAGGTTCTTTGGAATATTACACATTCTAGCAGAAAAAAATACATCTAAGATGGCAGAACTTGGAACTCAAAAAGATTTTGCTACTTCTTGCAAGAGAATAGAACAAATGGCCGGGCTGTCAGAAGTCCTTGTTAGTAAACAGAGGGTAAAATGAAAGAAATTGATACAAAGTCTTTTAGTAACGTATCCTTACATTAAATCTTAATCTGTGTCATTAGTGTAAAAGCCAACCTGTTTTTCAAAATGGTAAGGAATAATGTATAAAACTACCATTTTATGTGCAAGCACAGAAAGAAAAAAACCCTCGTTTAATTCACTTAAAATTTTAATTCAAGTAGTCTTACATTATTTCCAATTAATTTCCATTTTATTAATTTCAATTTAGTTACATTACAATTTCATTTTGAATTGTAGCCTAATCTGAATTTAAAGTACAGTACACTCTTAACTTTGTTTCTAGCTAGGCCACAGCAGCACAAGAAATGCAATGTTTCATAAATACATGTAAGCAAAATAAAATGCAAGTCCTGAAACACTTCAGAAATCCAAGGAAAATCTTCTGTTCTTTACTGATTCCTGTCTTTCCTGATTTCACCAAATATTTATAAGGATTACTATTTCACCATCACACATTCAGAAAATTCCTCAGACCTTCTATATAAGGAATCCCCCCCAGAGCTAAAATTAGTAATTTTTACTTATAATCAACCTCTAGACGAACTTCTGTTCACTACTTACAGCTTTGTTTTGCTGATAAATAATGTATCTCAGTCCCTTTTCCATGTGTCAAAATTTTGGCTTGCTCTTGCATTGGTAAGACCTTCTCAGTTAAGATTCTTACTATTTTCGTATTCATCTCCAAGTCTTTCCTTTGCTATGTCTTTGGCAACTAGAATAAATAGAAGAACTAGTGTGATTTTACTACTAAGTACCTTCTGTAGTCTTTTTAAATAAACAAGACTACGATGTATAAAATGAACAAAAAGCAAAATATTGTCTTCTGTTCATAGAAAGTAAAAGTTACAATAGAAATATGGGGCAATGATAAATAAATAATTGGCTTATGTTATTCCTTGACTAGGTAAAAATACTAATATGTCACAGTAAATTATCTGAGGGTTTCTTTTTGCCTCTCATGCTTCTTCCTAAAATAATTCCTCAATGACTATTTTTCTCTTTTTGGCTTGGGGTTTGGTTTTGGTTTGGTTTAAATATTTTTCTCTACCAAGATGGAAAGTTTGTTGCTATACCCAAATAGAATATAAAAATAAGAAGAAGCTGAAAAAGGTTTCAGTGAGACATCATTTAATTGCTACGCCACACATTAAGTGTATTTGACTGGACTAGTGCAAAACCCTTGTCATTACTGTGACTTTGTGCCAAATTAGAAGTGTGATACAACTTTCTTAACCTACTTATCATGAACTAGTTTCAGATTTTGGAACCTGCAGAATCTTGGAATAGTGAGAGTTTCTATTTTACCAAAACTAGATTCTGTAATGAGAAATATAAAAAATATTTGATAAATTATATTTTTTTAAAAAGTGAATAGTGAAAATAAAAAGTCACAGAATTGATCTGGTTCTTGAGTTCCAAACAAGAGCCAACAGTATTTCCCTTTTGATACTTTTCCAATTAAAATCTTTCTATGTTCTCAAAAAGCAAAAAGAACTTCAGGGTGTGTAAAAAAAGAGAGGTCTGAATAAATCAAAGCAGTCAAGGACTTGATCCATAACAAAATTTGGTAATAAGTTACGAATGCAATTGTGGGGAAGAAGGAACTGTGTCTGCATCTATGTATACTCATTTCCATCTGGACATTGCAGATAATATTTAGTGTATGCTGTACACCAGATCCTGACTGTTTTTTCGCTGTCCATTTCCCTTTGCATTCACCAATGCTGTTATTACCTGCCATTATAAACTGAAAAAAAACCCCAAAGGAAATTATAGTAATATATGGAACTGTACCATGACAACCTAAAATAATATTCAGAACAAACTTTAGTGACTACAGGTATAATAACCAGGTAGATATTAATTATAACACAGTGACCTTCCTGGTTAAGTGAAGGCAACTGTTACTTGACATAAAACTCTTATAACAGTATTTTCCAAGCAAAGAAAATTCAGATCATATCTGAAGTCTGGAAGCCAAACTGATATCTAGTTCAATTGCAGGAACAAACTGTAATAAGGATAGGAAAAACCTAGAAACCAGAATTAGGTTTGCCAGAGTGATCTAAATCTCTGAGTGACACAATTTGGAATACACAGGCTGAATTGAATCACATCAAAAATACCATGAAGATGAATAAACTTTCATTTCTCTCATTTCTTGCTGAAAAGATACAGGCAAAAAGAAAATGTGTTCAAGTTCTAGTGGTGTAGGGGAGAAGTGTAGTCGTATTTCAGGATGTTTTTTCCTTTGCCACAGAACAGTTATACTTGTACAAATATTTGGAGGAAGAGCCTTTGTTTCCAGAAGTATACACATATTGACTGTATTTATTGTGAAAGTGCTTATTCAGCAGATACTTCAAGTCAGTAAAGAGGCAAAAGCCAAGAGAAGCCGGTTTTTCCCGGGCTGAGTAAGCAGCCAGGCAGCTTGAGCAGGAGGGAGGCCAGAGATATACAGAAGGATGCTAAAACTGTCAAAAGGTCATTTACTTGAAAATACAGCACATACTCCAGGTCCAAAGCAAAACATAGCAGAGCACCGAGGAAGAAAAATTTTCAACACCCACATGACTACCTCACTGAGCTACACCTAAACTATGAGCCCTGCGTGGCAATAGAGCTATGACAGTGGAGATAAATGTGATAAGGTGAAGGGTCAGTCTTTTACAATGCAGCAGCTATTGCAGATGACAGAACCTGAACTGTAGCTTGTGCTAGCACAGCCACCTTTATGAACGGGAGCATGCTTTAGATGGGGCAATAGGGGCTCCTGTCTCCTGCCAGGACAGTTAGAGTGCAAACGGGAAGCCAGGAAAAGTGGAGAGAGGGAAGGAACCAGGATCTCATTTTACTAGGCTCTTAAAGAAGTGGAAGAGAACCCCTATGTTCTGTTGTACTTACAACAAGAGACCAAGATCACTTTGTGTGTGGTCAGAGTTTGGCAACAAAAAATGTCATGGCTCCTTTTTAAATGAAAATCAGTGATATGAGAGACCTTGATATGGTGTTATTACTGCCACACACCACTGACTGAGACCTACAGCACAGGCTGTTTCTAGGGCTGCATGACTGACTTTGGGTCTACTCACCCAGCTTCATGTTCTAAGCAAGAAATCTATTCTAGGTGTGACATAGTAATCTAATGTTCTTCTGCATACAGATATCACTTATGAAGCAACCTATGACCCTGGGACACAGCGTATATAATGTTCACTTACCCACATTACGGAGGAGCATATGGCTTTCTGAGACATTCTAGAGTCACACATTTGGGAGGGTGGCCACACCAGAGACTACACTGCTTTGGGAGCGAGGGCGCGTCAAGGAGCAGGAGTTGTAATTTCTTTCTCTCCTCACCAAATCAACAACATTAAGGTGCAAATTAGGATTAAGGAAACAGTTTTACCACCCAGAAATGGTGCAAATTTTTCTTTCCCTACAGATTATTTCTTGGATGACAATGCACATCTAAAACTATCACTGCCTCTTGTCAACACACATATTCCTCATAATTTTATGGCATGTTTTAGTACAACATATGCATATATGAAAGAGAAATACAGCCAAATGCAATGTTAGCAACGATAACTGGTGTGGGGTTGTCTGCTCTCTGGACACGGATGCACTGGTTGTTGTATGCCTGCCTACGATCTTCTCTTCAATGTACAGCAAATAGAAAAGAGGGTAAAACCACCTGGGAGGCAGAGATGGTTTTGCTCTGAAACAATACTCCCCCGAGGGTGCCTAATCTGGAGAGTGACCACCTTTCAAGCACATTACAAGACATTTCTCTTTTTTAAAACAGGCTTTTTGTCATTTCTCAGCTGACATGAAAGTGGAAGGAGAAGAGGAGGATCAAAACAAACCGAGGTGTACGCGTATCAAACTATGATTGTTCTGAGGGGGAAGGGGGAAGAACAAAGAATCTTTGAAGGCCTTTTGGGATCTCATCGCATCTGTGTAACTCACTCTAAGAGCATTTTGATACAACAGGGATAAATGCAGCAGCAGGCCAGAAATACAAAGATGAGCTACAATCGCTTAGCATGAACATGACTTGACAAAATTGACCAGAATTAGTTTTCAACACACAAAATTTTGTCTTACATCTCTGTCTCAGCAGAGAAGAAACTTTAAGCATTAAACGTGCATAAGAGAACAACAAAAGATAATTAGTATTATAAATGTGTAGATATTCATTTATGTGTCCTTTTTATTGAGCCTCCCCACATCCACTTCATTTTTTCAGTATGTCAGTTATGTATTAGGACTTGACTTCTTTGGCTACAAAATTAAGGCATTGTACCATGCGAGAAAATTATTGTTGTGTAAATAAGATTACCAAATATTTTTAAATAACTCTATGTCTCGCATACAAGTATAAATTTTCCAAGTAAATCCTTCCTTACTGTTAAACAAAACAAACAAAAAGAAAAACCCTAGAAGTAATAAAATGTAGTTAAGCCAATTTCCAGAAGGACATGACAGGTGATATAAGATGTATAGATCTTGCTCAATTAATAACATTAATTCAACCAGTTCTGTTTGCAGAAGCTGAAAGCAGTTCATATTCTATTCTAACAGTGTAACAAATTTATCACATCATTTAGTAACAACGTAAATTGCTTTGGTGCATATAAATGTTAAAATACATGCCATAGATTAAGCAGTAATTCTACACTGTGTTAGTGATCTGAAAATGATTCTTTTTTAAAAAAAAAACAAACCAAAAACAAAAACAAAAAAACCACCACACCACACTGGTATTGTTCCATTGATGTTCTGTGAATTTAGTTCCTCTATTGCTTTCCAATGCTTAAGATTTCACCACCAAAATCAGTATTTGTTGAGGGGACTAGATTGAAAGCATCAGATATGAACGTTCTTGTTTAACAGCAGGACATCAGATAGCATCACAGCTATCTTTTTATATTTGGATCTATAAAGTTAAGAAGAGGACTAAGCTACTAAGCATTTTAAAATGCTGACTTGTCAACACAAAATAGAAACTGGAAAGTATTAGAAGTTTTATCTGGACTAAAAGTCTCTAGACAACCAGAACTTAGTTACAGACATGGAAAATTACCAAACATTTATTTTCATGTATTATTTCTCAGCTTTAACAGTTTAAAATATCAGTGTTATTTCTAATAAGGCTTAGGTTAAATGGAATATATTGATGACTTTTTTTCCTTCATCAAGAAAGGCAATGTAATCCCTGTCATATTATCTTATTCGAATAAATTGGACTACTTCTATCACTTCAGTTCATCCCAGATATATTTGAAATGTTTTATGTGATTACTTATTAAAATAGCTGGATTATACACACACCACACACATACTTATTCCTTGAACTTGACTAGTTATTTTTTTCTTTAAAAGGCAACTTTTAGTGTCTTTGATAAGGTTGGGAAAAGCTATTATATAATAAGAGCTCAAATACACTGAGCAGTAATCCCCCTGCAATTCCAGATATTTGACTTTAAGGTTAATAGATGTCATTTCCACCTAAGCTCTCTAGGAACAAGCGAATCATGAGGAGCTGAAGTTGCTTTGTAAGCAAGGTCTTCGTCACACTGATACATGAGGTAACACGTTTCAGATCACTGCAGCCATCCATACTTACATGGAGACATTCGTCTAGTAAATCTTAAGGCATCTAAAATGAAGGGTTTAAGATAGGAGCATAGGCTTCTTCTATTTTCAATGAAGCTCTGAAGGGAAATTCAGACATCTTAGTAGCCTACACCTGCCCAGCAGCTATCCAAAGATCCCAGTCTCCTAACCTCGGTTAGATGTATGGTGTTGGACAGCCTGAATAGTCAAGCTTTGCATAAAAATAGGCAGAAGTCCTAAGGCTGTTATTACCCATTCTGTTCAACCTAGGGCCATTCCCTAGGGAAATCTGCAAAATAATTAAGAGACAGGAGGGAAGGAAGGAAGGGAGGAAGGAAGGAAGGAAGGAAGGAAGGAAGGTAGGAAGGAAGGAAGGAAGGAAGGAAGGAAGGAAGGAAGGAAGGAAGGAAGGGAGGGAGGGAGGAAGGGAGGGAGGGAGGAAGGAAGGAAGGGAGGAAGGAAGGAAGGAAGGAAGGAAGGAAGGGAGGGAGGGAGGAAGGGAGGGAGGGAGGAAGGAAGGAAGGGAGGAAGGAAGGAAGGAAGGAAGGGAGGGAGGGAGGGAGGGAGGGAGGAAGGAAGGAAGGAAGGGAGGGAGGGAGGAAGGAAGGAAGGAAGGAAGGAAGGAAGGAAGGAAGGAAGGAAGGGAGGAAGGAAGGGAGGAAGGAAGGAAGGGGAAGGGAGGGAGGGAGGGAGGAAGGAAGGAAGGAAGGGAGGAAGGGAGGAAGGAAGGAAGGAAGGAAGGAAGGAAGGAAGGAAGGAAGGAAAGCAGGCAGGCAGTGATTAAAAATATCCCAATCATTTAAAAAAAGCACAACAAAACAAAGAAAAGCAGTGAGAAGCCATTAAGGGCCACATTTAGCCACTGCATAATTATGCAGGAAGTTTCCTTGGTCAATGCATTGCAATTTAGCATGTTGTGATGTAGCTTAATGTGAACACTTCTGCAGAATCAGGCCTTAAGGAAATATTTTTTAAAACATTAGGAGAAAATATAAAATCTTCTTATGAAATATGATATTTGGACTTATAACTGAGTTTCCCCTGGTAAGTTCTGGGAAATTTCCCTAAATCAAATTAAACTCGGGGAGCTCAGCCTGCCTCATAAATCACTAGTCTGAACTAGGCATGCTTCAAGTGATGCATATCCAAGTCAGGAAGCATGATGATAAAGTTACTGACATGAAATGAGCCTGTTAGACCAGGATAAAACTGTGAACAGGCACTTTTCATACCTTGCCTAGACAACTACAAATGAGGCTAGTTTTCGTAAAGTATAAGATGAAGTGTCCACATGTGCAAGCTATATTGCTACAGTCCCATTTCATAATCAAAAACTTCTGCTCAAATAATTTTGAGGGTTACTGAAAACTTTGAATTTGAAAATGCTCAAATAAGTATCAGGTCTTGGATATTTACTTCTCCAATGTTTGTGCTAGCAGTAAGGAGGCAACTAGAGAACAAGCAAAATGCAATGAATGAAACCCCTTCAGCTTAAGGAGTTTATCACTGGAGTAAGAATGACATCTTCTTTGTCATTAAAAAAATAGCACTAATTCACAATGTAAAGCTACACTATATGACTGTGCAAGGCTTCATATAAAAACAAATAGATGCAGTGGATGGCATCTGTAACCAGCTTCCCCTGGCTAAGAAAGCAGCAATGGAACTTGCCAGGTAATTGAACTTCACTTGGGAGCTGTTTGGTGGGTTCATAGTCTTGCAAGAAAGAACCTGCCTGGTGGGTGAAAGCACCTGTGCCTGCCTCCTAATTAGTATTTAATTGGCACTAAGGGAGCACAGTGACCTGGACTGCTGCAAATAGGGGCTGCCAAAAGTGATGTAGCAGTTTGCATGTCAGTTTGGGTGGGATGGGGCAGTGTGGCACACAAAATGTCCAGGATGCTGTTTGAGCTACTTTGAGGTAGTGAGATCTGTGCTGGTGTTCTGGTAGAAAAACAGGTAATCATTTCAGACAGTGGTGACACAACACAGGATACTGCATCTATAGCAACACTTGGATTGTTCTTATATATCAGGGGCATCAAACCAGATAGAGCTCCTGTGTGGAGATGTCATTAATCATTCCCGTGATGCAGTCCAGAAAGTATCTGGTGCTCTCCCATGAACTGAGATGGGGGCAGACCCTGTCTGTGAAAGGTGTTGCTTCAATCATTGAACTGTCAGATGAAGGGATGCAAGAAGAGGTTGGTGGATGATTCTCTATATGGGAAGTTGAGCAGAAAATCTATAGGGTGCTAGCAGTGATGCTGAAAGACAAGAGCTGAGACCTCAGGATGCAGAACAGGGTGGTCAAAAGCAAGGCTCAGGCAGGGGCAGGGCAGCAGGACAAAACAAAGCTTGGTATCCACAGCATCAAGACAGCTGCTCTTCCCTTGTATGGAAAGAAACAGGTGGAGAAGAGACATGGGGTCCTAGCAATGGAAGGTGGAGAGAATGAATTAGTTTCTTTTTTGCAGGAAGAAAGAGACAATTAGGCCAACAGTTCATGCTCAACAGGTCAAAGCCAGTAGGGAGAATGAGCAGGGACTACTAGGATGTTAGGACTGGAATACTGTGTCCAATTCTTTCCAGTTCAAAAGAGACATTAAATGACTGAAGATGGTCCAGTGGTGGGCCTCTAATGTGATTAGAGGGGTAGAAATCTTGGCAAGGTTGAAAAAAGTGTAGAAAGGCTCTGCACAGGGATCTGGACAGGCTGGGCTGACGAGCTGAGGCCAATAGTATGAGCTCCAACAAAGAGAAGTCCCAGGTCCTGTGCTTGGGTCACAACAACCCCATGCAGTGCTGCAGGCTGGGGGCAGAGCGGCTGGAAAGCTGCCTGGAGGAGAAGGACCTGGGGATGCTGGTTGATGACCGGCTGAACAGGAGCCAGCAGTGTGCCCAGGTGGCCAAGAAGGCCAACAGCACCCTGGCTTGTATCCAAAACAGTGTGACCAACAGGACTGGGGACATGATTGTCCCCCTGTGCTCAGCACTGATGAGGCCGCACTTTGAATCCTGTGTTCAGTTTTGGGCCCCTCACTGCAGGAGGGACACTGAGGGGCTGGAGCGTGTCCAGGGAAGGGCAACGAGGCTGGGGAAGGGGCTGGAGCACAAGGTCTGTGAGGAGCAGCTGAGGGAACTGGGGGTGTTTAGTCTGAAGAGGAGAAGACACAGGGAGGACCTTATTGCTCTCTACAACTACTTGGAAGGAGGTTGTAGGCAGGTGGGGATCAGAATCTTCTCCTAGATAACAAGCAACAGGACAAGAGAAAAAGGCCTCAGGTTGTGCCAGGGGAGGTTTATACTGGATATTGGGAAAAATGTCTTCACAGAAAGGGTGGCCAAGTATTGGAACAGGCTGCCCAGGGAGGTGGTACAATCACCATCTCTGAAGGTCTTTAAAAGATGTGTAGCTACAGTGCTTAGGGACATGCTTTAGTGATGGATTTGGCGGTCCTGGGTTAATGGTTGGACTTGATCTCAAAGGTCTTTTCGAATCTAAACAATTCTATGTTTCTAAGTGGAGTTCAGACCCGAGAGGAAAAGGATTGAGGGGGAGATTTAATCCCAGTCTTTCAATAGAAGACTGCATAAGAGAAGATGAAGGAATGCTGCCTAACATGCAGGATGAAAGGAAAAAAGGTGATGGACACAATATGCTTCAGGGGAAAATACATTATAAGGAGAAAAATCTTGATCATGACAATAAATATTGCAATGGGTTGGACAGAAGAGTGATGGAATTAAGCCTTGCCTTGGCAGGGTCCTGGATAAGCTGGCCTTGGTCTCAAAAGAAGGATTTTCAGACATCCTTTCAGTGATCCCAAGCTGGAATTTTCTGTGTTTCTGTAAGGCTAAAGGAGTTAAATCTTACAGATTCAGCAATACATGTCACTTCCGTTACAGAATTTCTGATTGCAGCACAAGATGAACTGGCCCAGTATTAGAAATGTTAAAAAATATTTTTTAAACTAATTTTAAACTGGAAATAGAGTTTATGAATTTATCTGGCTTGTATTGTCAGTATTGGATTCTCCTGTGATGCATCAACATGAATTATCCCTGTAGTACATTCATGTTGTGAACCCAAGAAACCTGGAATAGCTTCTAATTCAAAATCCATGATTCACTAGCTTCAGTTACAAGGCACATTTCAAAGGAACAATCATTTGTAAAACACAGTGAGAAAGTGTGGAAGTTCTGCAGAGAAAAATCTGGAAGGTTTTGTAGGAAGATTTCTGCAAAAGTCCTGTTGTCTGTAAGGTACCGACACAAGAATACATGTGAAGAAAAAGGATAGATCAGCAATACATTTTTTCTTGTGTAAAGGCATGTTTTCTTTGGAAATCACAAAATTTTACAGAAGAATTTTTCTTCTCAGGAGCAGCTCCTAAAATCAGGACTCAGTTTTTGCTGTAGGTGGGCATCTTCCCCCAGACCACAGCTTCATTAAGGCTATGTGTAAAGACCTTTCTGCTTTTGGACAAGAAGAAAGAGCAAGTGTGTGAACATCGTGGAAATGTTCATATTCCAAGAAAATTTCAGACCTGAGGGAAAAAGTACAGTGGTCTGTTAGCTGAGAAAATAATTGACAAATTGTCAATTACTGCACACATGACAAGCAACTTACAAGTCCTCAGATAATGCCTTTGCTCTCCACTTAACAGACAGCTTTCCTTAAATCTTGGTCAAAGTATGCTGGCTGGAGAGAATGAAGCTTAAGTGTGGGCAGTCAAAGACTTACATACTCAAAATCTTAACATAAGGACACAAAGCTGAACGCTACTTGAAGTAGCCACTTAGTATGCAAACCTTCTTCAACAATACTAAAAGCCAAAGACCCCCAAACCCAAACAAAAATCAAAATGCAAGTATTCCAATGAAATCAATGAAATCCATAACTTTTTCTTTGGCTTAAAAAATAAAAAAAAGATCAGATGGCTTTCTCAAACAATATCACTCTGTTCTGCCTATCTGTTTACTAAACAATCAATCTGCAGTCCATAAGCTATATGTATTACTTTATCAAGAATTTAGGGCATGGTGGAAAGAGACATAATCTATGATTTGTGGTTATAAAGTACTGGTTTCAATCCTGGACTGTAGGTAGATCAACAGAAGTGTGTGCACCAGTCCATCAAAATAGCTACAGATTCATTTGAAAGTATCTGATATTTTAAGATCTGCCCAATCCACAGCTTGGATGAAGATACGAATCTGAAATCCCTTTATGATAATGATGGGTGATCTCCCTCCCACCTATACCTAGAAAGAGAGCAGAAATTCAGCCTCATAATTAGAAGGTAATTTTTAACTTCTGCTTTTACAGACACCTTATTCCACTGACTTTCAAAACCTTGTGATACAAAGTCTGTAAGTCCATCAGAAGTGTTCCTTTGACCCAGTGAAGTGCATTACAGAACTTTTATACAAACTCATCTGGGTCAGTGGAGCCTTCCCAAGGAATCCAAGATAGCAGAAAACCTTACTACTTTATGCTCTAAACCACATCAATTTGAATGTCTTCTGAAGAATCAGCACTACATCTTTATGCACATACCTACGCCTGGCTGTTAAAAAGACACACACACAAACATGAAGACAGAAATCTATCTTCTTACTCCTTCCATAAAAAAAAAAATAAATTAAAAAAAAATTGCTAAAATCATGACTTCTCCAGACAAAGTACTTAATTGCTCAGACATAACAGGAAAGGGCAAAGAAAAAGCAACCTATAACTAATTATTAGTTGCTTCTGTTAATATTCAAAATCTTGTTATAAACAACAGCAAAACACACATTATATGTAAAGCAAGGGATTTGTTGTCAGCATATTTAAAACCTTAACAGAATAATCAGAGAACTAATATTAGTTAAGATCAAATTATTAGAATAAAACCAGAGTAGAATACTACTACACAGAAAATAATAACAGGAACAACAACAATAGCTAAATGTATTATTTGGCTTCAGGCAAATGTATGTGGAGAGAGGTACAGCAAGTTACTGACTTCCCAATTCCTTTTCTGGGAGGAATAGGGTGAGATTTTCCACCACGCAGCCACCCCCAGGACATGATTGGTATTTTCACATGTTTTCTAACAAGTTTATACACCTTACTCTTCCTTCACTGGTGTGAAAGTTCATACTACATGTGAATCCATTGCATATGGTGCATTTTGCATAGGTTAGATATTTGTGTTTTGTTCTCTTTGTAACTTCTAAAATGATTTTGTCAGACTCCAGGTCTTCATTTTTTTTATTTTTTTAATTGACTGTAGGTGAATTTTCTAGTGCCAACCTATCTCTTATCCTGTGCTGGCTTTCTCTACCCTATAACCTGTGTCACTGTGTCTCAAGGCTTCAACTATCATACTGAGCCTGCAGTTCTCCACATCATATCATTATGTTCAAGCTGTGTTCTGCTACACCAAAAACCTACTTCTTAATACTATTTATATAAACCCCCTGATTGTACCATTGAAAGATAAGCAAAAGGAATTAGCGATAACCACCTAGCTGTTAGGGGGAACATAAAAATGTTACTGTGAAACTGAGTAAGATCAAAGTTACTGCCAACTCAATAAAAGTTCAGAGAAAGCCTGATAAAGCTCAGTACTAAGGTTTTGCAAGCTCAGTACAAAGTTTGTGAATCGTTACTACCATTGTCAATACCTTATTGCAGTGTTATGTTTCCTACTTGCCTAGAAAATCACTATGAATACACAGTGCAATGTAAATACCTATATCTGTCTGAAGCTTTCAGAGATACTAATAAAAACCAAATAAATTATTTACTGTAACAGGATTTTCAGGATACTCTGGTCTACCCTATTAACCCCAAAGGACACATTAAAAGCTTAACACAATTTCAGATAATCCAATGGTACTAGTATGATGGTCTAGTTTCCATTTAGAAGGACATTGGCTTGCCTTTGTTTTCATTTCCAGAGTGCTTCATTAAGTTTACAAATGTTCATTAAGTTTTATTAAATGCATTAAGCTGAGAGTAAGGAGCTGCACTTTGCACACTGGATGAAATGGACTCCACAGAAAAAGTCTACTACCAAGAGCAATCAAGAGTGATCTATGAATGCTTTGGCTAATTTGCGGCTTGAGGGAGGGTGAGTTTTACTTGCTGTTTATTTAAGGGAATGAATTAACATTTTTCCAAATGGATCATACAAATAAAATAAATCACCATTTTTATTAGCTTTTTTTTTTTTTTAATTTATTTCCCTCTAGAAAATGTATAGTGTCCCTGTTAGCAGGCAGACTGATCTGACTCACTTAGGAAATATTGGTGTTTTGCCAACTCAGGGATTTTAATGTAAGCCTGCTGATGATATCTGATTTATGTTTTAAAGTCCAGGTCTTGGAAAGCTGTCATTAAATGACTCTTCACTATGCACACACAAGTTTCTAGTCCTCAAACTTGTCTAAAAATAATTGGGAATATAAGAAGAATACAGTGGGCCATAGCCTTCCAGATGGCATGTCCCATACCAGGCTCAAGCTAAAAGAAAATTCTGAAGTATTTCAAGCTGCCAAAGCTGTTAAACTTTCTGATATATAATGTTTCCTGTTTCTGTAACAGACAAAATTCTTCTCAGTTCTTGCTCTAATATCTGTGGCTGAAATGCCCTGGTATGAAAGATCAAACCAAATACACTAAACAAGTCCAAGTCCTCAAATTTACAGTGCAGTCTCATGCTCTTTAAGCCTGATTCTGAGGTTCAAATGCTTGTTGTTTTTGTTATTATGCTACGTATATGTAATTTATGCTAATATATCTCTCTGATTACTGTGGGGTTTTTTACTTGGAAGCTCACAACTAATCAAAAACCGATTTCTATCTAGGCTGAAAATTAATTATTATATTCAAAAAATTTTACATGCTAGAATGTTCTTGGCTCCTTGAGAAGAAGGTACTGGTTTTGGAGAAGAGTAAACTCTTCATTCAACATAAAAACATATTCAACGTTTTTGTCTTAGTTCATATCTACTTTGTGCTAATTAGGACAGGAACTTAAATAGAATTAATTATTATATCAATGGAGCATCTAATCTGCACCACACAGAACAACTATTAAATTTATTAGTGAAATACTACCATGTTAGTATTTTGAAAATAAACAGAGTGAGGAACAGAGTGTGATAAATGGCCCTGTGACACCCAGGCCAGAGAAGAAGGGGGAGGAGGGCCCCGGGCAGCGTCCCCTGCGGCTCACGTGGATCACAGTGGGGCAGATAGCCACCCTGCAGCCCTGCAGGACCCCACACCAGAACGGGTTTACCCTGACGGACTGCAGCCCAGAGAACTCATGCTGAAGCAGGGGAAAAGAAGGAGGAGGAAAGACCTACAGAATGGAACTGTTATGGAACAACTGCAACGTCCCCAGCCCCCCTTCACCACTCCAGCAGGCAGGAGGTATAGGAACTGGCAATGAAAGAGTGAAGTTGAGCCTGAGAAGAAAGGAAGGATGGAGGGGGGTGGAAGTTCTTGGTTTGGTTTTGTACTATCCAACTCTGATTTTAATTGGTAATAAATAATCAGTTTTCCACAAATAGTTTTAAAATCAGGAAATACACGATCTGACTTCAATACAGAGAACAAAGACCTGGGGTTGTCTGTGTTTACTAAATCAAGGTATAATTCACCAGTAGGTCACTTTGCCAGAAAACTTCATCTCAGTCACAGAATCAGAGTAATAGAATTATTTAGGTTGGAAAATACCCATTCCTTAAATCTTGCTGTCAAATCACATACAACCTACAGATAGCACAGGATGGCTACTATTTACTGTAATATATTACAGTTCAATGGGGACATGTGTGTCTGAGCAAAGTGAAGGGTGAATCACATGAAATAACTCCATAGCCCATGCAGAACTCCCTGACAAGACATGCTTTTTATCTTCCAGACTGATAAAACTCAGAGAATCTAAAAGGTGGGACATGCCTGAACACTTTTCAACTAGTTGAACTGTGTGGTGAAGCAGTAGATTTTCATTGGTTTTAACTATTATGAGAATGGGTAGAGAAGTTTTACTTGGAATAGCTGTAGCCCGACAAGAGCTAAATAAGAATCTGGGAAGAGCTCAGCTGTTACCTCCCCTGACATCAGTGGTACTATGTTTTAACCACTTATGTGATACATACATTTGTGTACTGTGACTGTAAAGCCCATCTGTAATGTAAAACATATTTCCTTTTTAGTTTCTATGTTGTTATAAATAAAAATATCCATATGTTGAAAAGATCAATGCTACAACCAGTAATAAAGACATCTGTGGTCTTTCGCATTGTGCTTACAAAGATTATAAACATTTCTACAGCATGACAGACTGTTTGAACACAATGTGCCACAGCCTTACATAGTGTACCTCCATCTAACATTTGAGAATTACATAATTTGCAAATTATAACTGATAGAAGATATATGGTTCTCATACTTAAAATACCTGTATCTATCATTTCTGTGTCTTACATCTTACATATTGCACCTTACTTCTTATTAAGATATATTTCTACAGGTAGCTGGCACTTGAGCTAAATGGAAGGTGTTAAATTAGTACTTTTCAATCATCATCATCCCTGTCAACTTTTTCTCAGCCATTCATTTTCAGACGAACACATTTTCAACTCATAAAACCCTGCAGTGATCTTAATAAGAGGACTATGAATACTGAGGATGGAGCCAGGGAGCTGAAAGTTTCAGAATCACAGAATGGTTGGGGTTGGAAGGGACCTCTGGAGATCATCTAGCCCAACCTCTGCTAAAGCAGGTTTTCCTAGAGTAGGTTGCACAGAATCATGTCCAGGTGGGGTTTGAGTGTCTCCAGAGAAGGAGACTGCCCAGCCTCCCTGGGCAGCCTGTCCCACGGCTCTGTCACCCTTGAGGCAAAGAAGTTCTTTCTAATATTCAGATGGAACCTTCTGTGTTTCAGTTTGTGCCCCTTGGCCCTTGTCCTGCCTCTGGGCGCTGCTGAAAAAATCCTGGCCCCATCACCTTGACACTTGCTCTTAAGATATTTGTATACGTTGATAAGATCCCCTCTCACTTTTCCCTTCTCCAGTTTAAGCAGTCCCAGCTCTCTCAGCCTTTCCTCCTAAGGGAGATGTTCCAGTCCCCTAATCACCTTTGTAGCCCTCTGGGTTCTATCACATTCTAAATTATCCTCAGATCTGAAGGTTTGTAAAAGAGTAAGAATGTGTCTTAGATTCACCTCTAATTGTGAATGCTCTTGCATTCTCCCTTTGGGAGACCCATGCACCATCCCTTTCAGACTTTCACAGGGAGTAAATTCAAATTCAAGGTGAGTCTCTCTCACTTTCCACTTCCTCTATGAATCACTAAGCACCATTTGAGCCTGCAAGACTTGCTTGAAAGGATCTGCATTAATTACTACTCACCAGCCTTAAATATGGTGACAGCTCCTATTAGCAGCACTGTTTATTTTGTGACCACCTTTTCAGCTCTGCTGTCAAATGGAGATTTTTTCAAGTTCCCAAGAAAAGAACCTTTCTCTGTGACCAGCTGGTGAGAACAATTCTCCTATCCCTCCCCTTTCCAGTTCTGCATTTGCCATCCTTATTTCCTTGCTAATGAAATTCTATCCTTATAGATAGGGGCCAGCCTGGAGTTACGCATACAATTTTAGGCTGCTCAAAGGAGAAGAGCTATATACTGCTTCTCAGCTAGTATAAACCCAATTCTGCTGAAATCAGAACTCCTCAATGACACATAAGACAGAAGCTAAACTCTGCTATGCCTTGCAGATCAATAGCAGATTTTATCTATAATTATTGTTTGATATATTCAGTACTTGTTAGAACAGAAACATTTTAACTGTCTTTTTAAAATACCTGTAAGTTTTAAGCCTTACTTAATGAAAAGAGCTTGATTCTCCATTGCTGTCATCTTTTGCTTTGCATCTTCCCAGGATTAATTTAATTTTTCTCAGTATCTTGTCTGATCTGTAGGTATCTCCATGCCTAAAATAGAGTATCTGCCTTCTCCTATAGGCTGTCCAGGCAGTTGGGAGAGGCAACAACACTGGCAATTAGGCACTGTATTTTTAGCAAATCTAAACAAGGCTTGGGTAAAAACAGATTGCTACATGTATGTCACAGTAAAACAACATCCCCGCATGGGAAACACATATTAATTTAATTTCAGTAGGTAAAAACTGAAGTCTAAACAGAAGCTCAGGGAATGGCCTCTATTTCTGCTTAATATCTGAATCAAAAGTTACTCATTCAATACCATCAGATTTATAACAGGTTACTACCTACCACAGGTATAAGAAAGCTTATAGCAGTCTACAAATCATCTGCCCCTACTGCAAGGGACATTGTTGAAACATCTCACCAGTTCGTCGCCTGCAGGGGACACTGCACTTGACTTTCATGTCGGTTTTAAGCCATGACTTATATCATATATTGCTGCCTAAATCCTCTGCAACCTTTTGATAGGTATTGAGATCCAATTTTCAAGAAATTCTTAATTTTCTGTTACTGTGGTTTCACTCTCTACAGAGATATTTCTTGTTTTAAAGGTTTGTTTCAAACTTTCTCTACTAACCCACTCAATATGAAAATCCTTTATGATGGAGATGCTATTCAGTAATTGCTTATTATTTTTTGAGTAAACTAAGTGTAGAAAAAGTGCCTGAAAAGCTATAAACCAAAAGGTTTTATTTCACCATCCTTTTCTCCAGATTCCTCATTAGAAAATCTTAATTCTCCCAATTTTCAAATATTAACATCAACACCCCCGCCATAATATTAACTGAGGAATTATAAATAACAATAGAGATACTACATAAGGTAGAACTTTATTTCTGGATTTCTGTGAGATATAGAAGTTATTGTGTTAGAAATTTCTTAGCATTATTCTTCCCACAGGACCACTCTTGTAACTTAAAATATGGTTATGGATGACAGCAGTTTATAACACTTTCAAGTAGTCAAAAGTTCATCCATGAAGAAAGGACCAGCTCTATTCATCGGGACACCTTCTGTTTCTAGTGCAGCTGCTTTTCCTGGTCTGAGATCTATCAAAGGTTTCATCCTAAATATAACATAGGGTAATTATTATCTGAGTTAAAAAACCCAGTCCCTGAATGAGACACCTCTGAAAAAGAAGCAGCAAAGATTATTAGGGAATTAAAAGGTTTCAGAGATTAAACAGCAAAACTTGCAACTATAATTTTTAATTTTGTATGTGTTTTCACTTACATGATACAAAATGATGCACAAAATGAGAGAATTCTTAGGGCATAAAGCATATGCTTTTGGCCAGCTCCAGAAGAGGAAAACATGAGTGAGAAGGAGTGGGGAGGGAAGGAAGGAAGGAACAGAGGAACGAGGGAGGGAGAGAGGGAGGGAAGGAGGAAAGGGGAAGATAAAAGTCAGAGAAAACTCTTTTAAAGTCAAACAGGGAAATACCAATTCTTTATTCTTATACTTATTTGCATGGGTACAGTGACAATTCAAAACAACACAATGTTTTTTTACCTTTAGAAACCTTAAGCTTCTGTCCTAATAACACTGCGCAATTCAGGTAAACCTGGTAGAACTTCCATTAACTCAAACTGCTTTGGTCATTATTTCTAGGTTACTAAATAATGATGCAGAGTGTCAGTTATAAGCCGGTCATAATGTCAGAAGCAATCTGGACAAAGAAGGGTACTTATATGAGACCAATTACCTTCTCATATCAGTACATCAAATTTATAATGTCAATTGTAACTAAAAAGAAAAGAAAACCCAACAGTTAAAATGTATTTCAACTACAAGTGAAACAAAGACTTCATAACATAAATAATCAAAATAAAATAAATAAGGTAATCATTGCTAGCTCTTTTTAATAACCGGTACAGCTTGTTAGTCAATTGGACTTCCAAGTCCTGAAATTACTAAGCAGCTGGTGGCTGGCAACTAGCATTTTTTATCCTAATGGATATGAAAAGATTTTTTCCTATGTGTTATTATGGCTGTTAAAAGACTTTAAAAGGCTTCTCTTTCAGTGGGAAGAATTACAGGGTGAGGCTGCAGACAGCAAATCTTATTAAGCTGTTGCGCTGAGCAGGGAACAGCCTGGGCACAGACCTCTCTTGGCACTGAGATCTGGATCCCTGTAAACATATGATAGATGAAATCTTTGGTGGTAGAAGTTTAGCCATTATTAACTTTTTGTTGAAAGTGGGGAGGAAGAGAGAAATATTGAGTTTATATATCTGTGTGGCTGCAGCCCGTTCACCTAAGTGACTTAAATGATTCTTATATCAAAGTTAATGTATTACACACACTCAATGACTATAAGCACAATAGTTTCAGTTGAGATTTTTCATAACAGCAATGCATATGGCACTAAACATAGTGTATTATCCTTGTCTATGATCTGGTCATCCTTACTTTAGTCTACACAAAAAATAAAGTATATCTACAGAACGAGTACGAGAGTATTATATCAAAGTATTTATGCACTAATTTTTAATCATTATTTTATAAAGAGTTATATACTATATTTAGTCTTATTTTATATTATATTTGTTTTTATTTTCCACATTTTTTCATTCCCTAGAAGGTACAAGGCAGGTTTATTGTTCTGTCTTCTGATTTGTTTGAGTTGGTACCATTGCCTTAAGATACTGCTTTACTAAACAACTTGTGATGAGATAGATAGAACTGTATACTTGCTGTAATTTACAACAACCTGAGAGATTGGTGCTATAAATATATTGTTGTTACTCAAATCTGTTGAAGTGTAACAAGACTCTATTTTAATTCTTTGGGAAAATTTCTATTTTTCCATGTGTACTTCTTGTATGAAGGGAGAAAGAACTTTAAATATTTAACGTTTTCAGCATTAAATAGAAAATTATTGACATGGGATGTAAACATCTCTTTTCATTAGGAGACCACTAATGTCATCCATAAGGTACTTTCTGATCTGGATTTTGTGGAGACAATTATAAAATTATATAAAATCAGATGCCTTCAGAAATGAATAATTTTGAATATTTGGGTTTTCTAACCCTAAGTGGAACTCTAAATTAGATGGCTCAAAGGAAAGAAAACATTTATGCACAGAACTACAGAAATTAAATGGACTCTGTAAAAATCATAATCCTGAATGTTAAAGAGAATGTTGCAGAAAACAGGAGCTTGAGAAGCTGCAGGTTGTTTGGTTTTTTGGTGGTGTGGTTTTGTGGGGGTTTTTTGTTTGTTTGTTTTTCAGTTGAGTCTTTGGGGTTGTTTTTTTTTTTGTTTGGGTTTTGTGGGTTTTTTTTCTGCTCATGATTTCAGGGAATTATAGCAAATACTTTGACACATTCTTCTATAGTAACGTTTCTTCATTGTTTGCATCAAAGTTTCTACACTTCATATTTTCAGTAATTCAGAATTATTTCCTTTGTCTTTGTCCTAAGAAAAATTTCAGCTAGCAGTATGAGCAGGAAAAAACCCCCAGTAAGTATCTTGTCATTCCTTGGCAGAAAAAAAAAAAAAAACCAAACCAAAAACCAAACAAAAAATCCCCAAAACCAAAGAAACCACCAACATTCTGGAGGAGTAATGCACCAACATGAGACGGCCTTATCCTGCAGTACTTTAGTTTTAATGTGTTTTTACAATGAGAACTGAGAATTTAATTTGGGTTTTACCACAATGATGCATTATTAATTTCCAAACACCTCTAGAGCTTTTCCATTTCCCTGGCTTCATTGTTAAATCTTGAATTAGACTTCATTAGCCTTTATTTCAGGTGCAGCATCTACCCCAGTCTTACGCAGCTGTTCTCTTCCTTAAGACAAGTGTCCTATTTCTCCTTCTCTCTTCTTCCTGATACTATTTTTCTTTCTTGAATGTTTGAGATAAAATCATCTGTACTAATCCTTACTTGCACATCTGCAAACTAAGTTAACAAGGGACTGCAGGAAGATCCTATTCAACAGCTATGAGAATAACAGAGACAAACAGACCAGAAATATAATTTAGTGATGTTTTAAATTCTTTTTGCATTCCACTTTGGAGAAAATGTTAAAACTCAATTGGCTTTCAGAAAACCTTGATTTTGCAAATGTCTAGTTTTTGCTCAGAGAGGTTTGGTTTTCATTTCATCTTCTCCTCAACCAGTAGATTTACCAGTGGTAAAACTTTCAGTGAGAAAGGCTGTCAAAATAGACACAGCTCTGAGAGATATTTAGCTTTCAATGTAATGGAATTTTCTACTGAAAAACTTTCTGACCAACCTCAGTGAATGATAACAGCTGTGACAGATCTCTCTTACGTGGGCAGATTTAAGAGTGTGTATGTGTCATATGTATATTCACCTCAGTAACTCCTTGTTCTTGTAGTAACAAGATCTTTCTTATTCCCTCACCAGGCTCTACATCATCACCTGCAAGGAAAGCTAGGTGTCAATGCCAAACTCAAATCAATAAAGAGCTGAAGTACCTGTAATTGTGCCAGAGGTAATGTTTCAATTAATCTTTCTGAATTAATGCCTGCTTCATTTCCAGGAAGTCCAGAGGGATACGTAATGGACCCGTTTTGTGCTATTAAAATAGTATGAGAAAAATGTTGCTTCTCTAATTTGGATTACAGACCTGCAGGAGGAATTAAGTAGGAGGAACACCACCATGAACCAGTTTGATTTTGGGGAAAAGCAGAGAAAAAGTACGGCCCCATTTTATTCTCTTTTGCATCCAGATGGAAAAGCAAAGAAGAATATTATACTATTATACTATTACACTGTACTACCATGAGGAGTGCACAAATTTGTTGCTGATTCAGCCTAAAAGTAATCACTGGCCCTGGTGACTAGTAGATTTGTGATATTGCAGGCAGACCTCATCAACTGAGCTCCTCTTGCGGTCTGGAATATTTGGAGTGGCCATCTAGCATCAAAATCAATTGGAGAAAGTGGATGTTGCTTAAAACTGCTGGACACATGCAAATTCATGCCAGTGACTGCAAAAGCCTGGTCCCCATGAGCTCTGTAATCTCCTCAGGGAGAATGAGTGACTTGTGTTCCCTTCCCCAAACACAGGGCACAGGTGCCTGCTGCCTTTCTTTCCTATGGCCTCTTTTATGAAAGTCAGGCTGTTATAATCTGGCGGTATGTAATGGCGATGAAGCTGTCTAACAGCACTGCTGATAATGCTGTTATTACTTGGTAATTTCTTCCATTGTGCATGCAGAAATGCAATGATTGTTTGCCTGATGCTTGATTGTGATTCTGTCAATATGGAGCTTTCAACTGCCAACAACCAAGAAGGTATCTGATTAACTCTTTTTTTCTGTACTGTTAAACACATTTGAGTCTCTCTGCCCTCCTGCTAGGCCAACTAGCAGGAGGTGTCCTCATTACTTCATTCGTTGTTTAGTAACAAAACAGCTGTAGGAGTTCAAAAGAATGGCTGAGTGGCAGAAACACTGCTATGTTGTTCCAGCACAGCACCTTTTCTACCTTGTCATAGCAAAATATACATATATGCTGCCTGTAAGCAGCATACAAGATTGCCACTGCGTGATGGCAGTCAAACTCAGTAATTCAATACAACTCATGATAAAGTTGCCACAAAAGAAAGGCAAACAGATCTGAAACGTTAGAACTTCTCTGCAATATCTTATTCATTCATAATGAAAACTTTCCATTAATATTAGAAAACCATGCATTTCTTAAAACATTTACAGCTTCATTCTTTGAGGTTCTGTGTACTTCTGGAGAAGTCACAAAGAATTTAAGTGGTACAGGCGTCCCTCAGAGTCTCTCAGCACCTCATTGCTGGGGGTGCAAAAACTTTACAAACTGTAAAATAATCCTTCCCTTCTCAGCTTTTTATATGTAAAAAAAAAAAAAAAAAAAAAAAAAAAATCCCAAAACAACAGGGAAATTATTTAAGATAATATGAAAAATACATCAGAAGGTTCCAGGATCTTACCATTTGAAGCTGTAAAAATACTTACATAAGCAGAATATTCTTACTTAAAATTAGTTTCCATCAAAAAGCTGTATGGAAAAGATGCCAAAGTCCAGCATGCTAAGGACTGATGCTGGGTGCTTGCAGAATACGCACAGAAGTTTTGTAAGAGGATTATCTGTATGAAGCATTTCCATGGACGCTGAGACTTTTATTAAGGACCAAATCTATAAGAGGGTTTCCTTTCAAGACCACGTATTTCTAGAGGAATGACCCTGAGCCATCATTTTTTCTACCTGACAGTCTCGGAGTCTCTGTCAGAAGTAACTGTATTTCAAGTGGTGACATGCTTGTTGATTAGAGAGAGCCCCGTAGAAATAAGAGTTTATGAAAGCTTTTTTTGGTTGTGGTTTGGTTAGGTTTTTGTTGTTGTTGTTGTTGTGCTGTTTTAAGAACTTTAGTGAATATATTTCGAAGACTCAGTGCACTTACTAACAATTTCTGTTCAAGGCATTGACATTTATGAACACTGTAAATGAAGTGCTCTAATTCAGATTTATTGTAACAAGAATCTGAGCAGGTTTAGGAATAAGCTCAGATATTTGGTCATCAATAAATAATAGTCATTGAAATATGGGAAAAACCCACTCATTACTTATGGCCCAGACTGAGCATTAAGTGTACCTCTAAGATTGTCTTACATATTTTTCTTATTTATCTTAACAAATCTTGGCAATATATATATAAATAGGAAAAATATTTTGGGGATCAGTAGCATCACTACATCTAGAAGATAATTTCCTTTTGCTAGTCCCATTAATCAGGGTGGGACACAATCTTAAGCGTACAAATTATAGATAAGAAAATACAATGGAAGGCAGACATCAGCTTTATTATAGTGTGTTCAAAAATATACTTAGAACTTACCAGCATGTTAAATAGTCACTCAGCAGGTATCCCTCTGTGTCTCAGATTTTCTACCTCTTTTTGTATGCACAACTGACAGAAGTATCTAATGAATAATTCATTGAAAGCACCTGCAGTGCATGGAAGATTAGGAAATGAAATCAATCAATTGGCACCCAAAACTTCTATTACTATGTTTCAACATCCAATGATGAGGGAGAAAATGGTCTGTGTCCCTCATTCCGTGATAACTGTTGTACAACCTAGGCTGGAATTCAGCTCAGTCCTAAAACAGCCTCACACCTAGAATTAGCATAAGTCCAGTAGCATTTCTTCAGTTATGATGTTGCCACTGATACCAGAAGCTGGCCATAAGCACTCACAGGAAACCTGGATATGATATAGCTCCACTGTATCTTGCAACCCATAAGGCAACAGACACCTCCTCCAGCACAGCTTAAAAATTCTAACTCTCACAAATAACAGTGTTATCACCATTCGCTGAGGGAAGGCTAATAAATTTTAACAATAACCACAGCAAAAATAATGCCTGAAACCCCAAGTGAATGAACTTTCAACAGAGCTTGATGAAAACAAAGGAAACATTAAGCAGTGTAATTACAGTACAATGCAGTACTTAAAAATTTGGGTTACTTCAATCCTTCAAGACCCAAGAAGCTTCCAAGTTGTCTCCCCTTTATGGGAACAGAAACTCCCATCAGATCTCATCATACACATGCAAATTCATGATAGAACAAAAATATTGACAGTTAAGAACCAAGGATACAAAATCATATTGTAAGAAAGAAAGAAAGATCTGGTGGTTTGAAAGGTTTAAATTTGATTTAGACATTCAAGAACTCTAAATATACACCATTCCTCATACTACACTAAAGCAAAACCATTGCAATGTGGCCTCCTTACCCACAAAAAACATTGAGACATAACTTTTTTGAGGGGTAAAGCTTATCCAAAATCAGCCAGAGAACATGCATTAACTCTTCCATTGAGTATGCAATTGCAAACAGGGCCTAGTGCTCTTCTAGTGAAATGCACCAAAGGATAAACAATTATTTTTTGGGTCCTTGTATCTTGTATATAAAGATTTATCTCCTTGCTTGTATATTTTTATGCACTGTACAATATCATAATGACTAGCACGTGCAGACTCACAGAAAATGGGACTGGCTGGAGCGCCATGTAGTCCATTTTCTCACAGCAAGGCAGCACTAACTATCCAAATGCAGTTGCTGGCAGATGGTGGTCTACTTTGCTCTCACAGAACTTCAGTAACTGAACCCCTACAACCCTCCCATGTAATTTATTCCAGCGCTTCACAACTCTTACATTAGCTAACAGAACGTGTTTTTAATATCAAATTGTAGTGAGAAAAGATTACGGTTTAAGCCATATGTTTCTACTTCCTTCACAATGGACAGGGAAAGTAGATAATTTCCTTTCCCTTTGAAGTTTGTTACAAAGACCGTTGTTTTCCTTCCAAAGCAGATATGCAGAAGAAAGTTACAGAGAATTAATGATCTCATAGTCCCTCTAAGGACTTTGAAATAACCTAGGTAGCTCTCACTAAATTAATTATTGAACTTTGTCTAATTAAAAATTGTTCATAAGAAATGCTTCCTAACAACACAAGGGAAGCTTGACATGCCTAGTGAAAAACTGCACTTCACCTTCAGTGTTTGATTACCAAAGTGAAGTTAGATGAAAATCGGCAAAGGCCTCACAAAAGCCGAAACAAAATTTCTCTGCAGATATAATACAGTACTTTTTTCTATTTTTTCATCCCAGTGATCCAAGACAAATTTCCTTTTCTAGTGGTTAAAAAGATGCTTTCTCACCATGCTAGTCCTGTAAATTATTTGCACTGCTGCAGGCTAACAGCCCTGCTTTTTCAGCCCCGTTTCCTATTTCACTCTTCTTAGCCCAGTTTGTTTAGAAATTCATGATTTTGCATGTTGTCAGCATCAGCTGTGCTCCTTAGCAGGGAAGGGTGGGGGGCAAAGTGGGAAAGGGGAGGCTAAATCTTTTATTTAGCTCAAGTTGTGGAAGAAGTGGTACGGCACATATCTCTGCATTTTTAACTGTTGCAATTATGCTGAATTCTCTGAATTATGGGCAGTGTAACAGCTCAGCTCCCACCAAAAACTGGAATTCTCTCTCTGAATTGTTGTTCAGCCTTAAACAAAGCTAAAGTAGTATGGCAATGGTAATGGAGCCAACAGTTTCCTTAGGCATTACCATGATGCAAGAAGTTACATTCTGGTTTTTGTCATTACTGGTACAAGTATAGCCAGAACCATACTGGTTGCACAGATTTGGAGAAGTAAGAAATTTTGGAGTTATAATTTTTTTGAGAACTGGTTTTAATATTAAGCAACATAGAGACTAATATAGAGGTCCTATCCTCAGCAACAGAATTCATAGGGAAGACTGAGATTTAGACACCTTTTTTTTTTTTTTTTTTTTTAAGTTTATTTTTTACTAGTCTATTGCTATAGTACATTGATACACCGGGAAATCAAAAGAAGGTGGCTCTAGCTGAAAGGCTGTGATTGGCTATAAATGGCCAGTCAGTGCTTAGGAATATTGCAAAGAATGTTACTACTTGTTTATTTATAGTATAGAGAGGTGGTTGACAGCCCTTATTTAGGAAGGACTAATGTATATGTACATTTGACTGTTCTAATGTTATACTTCTTAGAGAAAAGATTAAAAATACAGATGAGGATTACACTGAATGGAGGCTGGTAGCTTCCTCAGAGTAGCCACAATGGACACATTTATTCAATTTGAATAAATGTAGGGAACACTGTCTTTTTGAAAAAGATGTCCCTGTTGCTAACATGTAAAAAAAAAATATTTAGGAACAATTTACATGAAAACCACTTTTAGTTATCCTATATTCACAGCTGGTTTGGCTGCTTGGTTTATGCATGCTGTAGATGTGACAAATAACTGAGAAAAGCTCATTTTTTTGCTTTAGCCATGGAATTATTCCTCTAATACACTAAAAAACATGTCTAATAGGAGAGCGAGAAAGCTATCAGGTTAAAGAATTGCATTTCTTCTTCAATTTGAAGATAATTACATCTTTTCTGGATGTCTAAGACTGATATCTTTTAGGCTAATACTAGTGGTAGAATATATATCATTGGATGCAAGGAGGCAGCGAAGTAGCCAAAAAATAAACGAAAAAAAATAATATTAGTAAGCACCAGTATATTCATGTCTGCTTTCTAAGTTGAATTTCTCTGCTACTACCTTAAATGCAATTTCTCCTGAAGGAGAGCTCTAAAAGTCTGCAGTGATTTTATTCCTGAGCAACATAGCTAGCACTTTCTCAGCAGCAATCCTTTCATAGTGGTACTCTACTCTCTCTGTCTATACAATGAATGGAAACCTCAGGCAGCAATGGCTTCAATGTATCGCATAAATCATTTTTTTTTTTTGGTTTATTATCCATATCTTCAAGAGAAAAAGATTGATACTATTCACATCACAAATCCCATCTTTTATATTATAAACCCTCTAGTCTCCCTTGGGGAGAAGCTGTAGCTTGTGAATGTGCTTGCCAAGACTTCTAAAGACATGAGGTACAGTTACAATTTAGATACCCAGGAGCATTGTCCTGACTGAATAAATCACAATTTAGGCTTATTACCCGTATTAACTGGAGAAAACCTTTCTGAACCAATATGGGTTTGCAAGAGTATTATCAGTACAAAGGTAAGCGCTTCCTGCTATCCCATTTAGCTGATTCCTTCCTCTGCAAAGAAAATTTAATTCCTACAAATTATTTGATCCAACAGTATCATTAGCATTTAACAAAATAGCACCAGTAATCATGGCTTTAGTCTGCAAATTGTCTATATAAATATGCATATTAAATATGTTTGTTAAAAGTTCAGATGAAAAAATAGAATACAATTTCTCAGTCTCCAATACTACACTAGTAAAAACATTCAACTATTGGAGAAGGGTTAGTAACAGAACTACAAGTATGCAAACCTCTGTTTGATGGTCTAAATTCTTCCTGAACTATTTCCATTTAAAACCTCATCAGATTTGGTCAAACGAGATGTCAAATTAAAATAGGTGGTGACTTCCCTAAAAATCTCTGGTTACCAGCTCTGTTCAGGAGCTTCCCTGATTACTAGTGAACAGAAATTCCCTGTTTACTAAAGAAATCAAACATTCATATTAAAAATCATACCATTGAAAGATTATGTATATTTTCTAAAAATCCCTCTCATCTTCTAAGAAGAATATGATTAAAAGATATACAAGAATTAAAATATTTTTCCACAGAACTGAAAGGAAGGTGTCGGGTTTTGTCCACCAGCAAATTTCCAAAAGTTGTCATTCCAGCAAAATGTTGTTTTAACAGTTAACATTTGATTTTCAACTGGTTTAAGGAATAGGTTTAGAAAACTGTTTAGAAAAAGACTTTGAACTTGCATTTACATTTTATATTCTTTCATAATTGTTCAGTAAGTAACAAGATACTAAAGATGACATAGCAGAATAATACAATAACAGTGCTGAATGAATTAGACTGTCATATATTGAATATGTTACCTGTTCCAGATAAACCTTAATACAAAAAGAGGTTCCTGTCAGTGAAGCAGCAGCTTTTTGCTATTTTCAAAATACATAGTTTGACTTATTATATCATACTATGCCATTAAGTCATAGTATGCACCATTACTATTTTGTCATGCAATGTAAAAAAATCATTAAATCACAGAATACTAAAAAAACCCCACCAACTTTATTTTTAAACCACAACTTATTCAGAGGTAACTAACCAGGGTAGTTTCATTTTGCAAAAAGCTATGTTAGCAAGATCTTTCATCCGATCTGAAATAATCTAGTTTCTAGTGACAACTTGATGGAAATGACATTCTGAGAAGTGTCTGTCGTTCCTATGCACAAGTGATCTGCAGTAGCTGGTGAGTTTTGTATGGTAGCTTTCAATATACCTTAAGGTATTGTCTTGCAAAGCTGCTGCTATATATTTTGGTTTAGATATATCTTGAAGTACATAAAAATGCATTCATAACTTTTAGGTTTCTTGATAAAGAGAGAACCTTTCAACGTTATTAAATCATGCACTTCTTTATTAACAAGACTTACATGCATTATGTTTTAGGTCTGGTTGAAAACAGTTTGAAGTCAATAGGAATAATTTCATTGACTTTAAGTAGGATTGGATCACATACTGAGCAAAATCGATAGACATTAAATTCAATAGAGTAATTTCTTCTTTTTTTTAATATTTAGATAATTTTCATTTACTGCACTTCAAGTTATGTGAGCTGAAAAGACAAAGTCATAGTATTTTTTTATTCATTTTCCTGTGTTCTTAATTCATTTCCCTGCATCCAAACTTCTGTTTGGCTTCCATTCTTCAGGGTTTCATTGAGATTTGTACTGATGCATGGCTGGAATGGTTTTGGTTTTTTTTCATTAGTTTTGTTTTGTTATTTTAGTCATAGGATTTTGTGATGGAAGGGTTGTGAATAGTTTGAAAACAAAATTTCCTTTGTAAATAATGTCCCATGATTTATTAGTAAGTCAAGAGAAAGTATATAAAGAAGACAGCATTTTATGGAAAATTCACACTCTGTCTTTCGTGTTTCAGAAGGCTGATAAGGGTATAGAAAGGATGATGGATGATGCATAATAGGTAACAAGTTATTTGTGAATTGGAAAACATACAAATGTTTACAATATTATTATCACTAAGTTAGACTGTATATGATATACAGTTATTTTTAAACAGACTCAACATAAAGTTATCTTGTTGAGAAAGGAAAGAAATGACAAAATATTTAATTGCAGAAGAAAATGTTAAGTTACTTTGGTAGGAAATATGAGGGGGTTTTACTTTTTATTCTTTTTACTTTTTCTTGGACCTTAATGTTGAAGCAGACATCCAAATTGTAACTGCTTCAACAGTAGTAATTTGTGACCACAAATGATCTGGCATGGAGGGCAAGAAGGGCCATCCTGGAATATGGGTGCTCAGCCACCTTCAGGCAGCAGAGCTGGGCTAGGGGATGGACCTAAGGCCAGGCTGAGATGCTTCATATACTGTTGGTGCTGGTGCAAATGTATATAAGCTCATGATGTATCATAAGAACCACTTATGGCAGTAGTACTCTGTTCAGTGCATTATTCTTTTGTTTTATTTTGTTTTCTCTTCTTCGAGGTTTTTGTTGGGTTTTTTTTTCTAATATTTAAACACAAATGTGTGTTTAACTTGCCTCAAGTGGTACAAGAAAAATCCCCCCAAAACATATACAGAGACTCTCATTACATTTAAAATGGTAAAATTAACAGTAAAGAAAAGAAAAGAAGATGGAATGTCTTCTTCTGCTTGTAGCTAAAAAATCTCTCCTCAGAAACAAGTAAAAGATAATTCAAAATACTATGCTTTAATCTGAGACAGTCTCTTGCCTCCCAGTTAACTTTTCTGCCTCAGTTAATTAATGTTTCAAATATTTTTTGTCATTGTTCTCTTTCTAAAGAAACCAAAACCGTCTCTTCATAAAACCAAAGAAATTAGAATTCTATTCACTGTAGAAATGGCTCACTTGGGGTAGTGATTTTTCAAAGTAATATGAAATGTACATGTAAGAACCATGACTCACTGTAAAGGCTCAGAATTTAAAGACACAAACGATCAGATACATACCATATACTTGGATCAGATTTACAGGGTGTAACACAATGTGAGTGCAAGTTAAGTTCATGAATACTTCAAGATTTTTTCAAAATATTTCAAATTCATTTAATGATATTTCAATATGGTATATAATTTCTTATAAAAACAGAGAAATCAGAACAAAGCAATATGAATCAACAGTGAAAAGCAATTAATTCTAGAGTTTATGTTTGTATAGGATTTCAGAACAACTCAGGATCAAAACTTAGAGTTGCAGTTACTTAGATATTTAGTGTTCATTTCCATCAGTGTGGAAAACTGTGAAACAGTTCTCATCTCTATTTTATAATCACTCACCCTAACCTTTGTATTGGTATTTTTTAGTAATTTTATTTTGACTATGTATGGTCCTTAGCACAGGATTTCTTTAAGCAATCAATCCAGAGAATACAGGAGATAAGTTATTTTTAAAAAAATAAAAATACAAACGAAACAAAAATAGTCTGGAAATGTAAAATTAAACGTATAATTTGCTTAGGTTCTTATTAATTTCTAATGGTAAAGTTCTACCTTTAGCATAGATTTGTTTAGTAGGATTTCTTTTAGGCACATTTAAAAGGGAGAGGGTTTTATTTCCAATTTTTTATTAAAAACATTTTTTTAAGTAAAACAAATTCTCATTTCAGCTATGCTACAAGTGGTTCTTTCGTTATTACAATACACAAAGTTATAGTTTCCTCTGGCTTTGTGTTTTTATGTTCAGATTTCTTGGTATCCACAGTAGGTGTAACCTTGGAGTGAAACTTACTCATTAGGATGAAAATTCCTGATATAATTATTTTATATGGATTCTTTGGTGCCTAATACAGTGGTCTTCTTCAACGAGGCAGTAGTTAATTTTCTGTCTTCTGTCTTGTCATCTATTTTAGGAATAATTTAATACTCTCTGCTCTCTGCCAAAAACTGCTTAAGGCTGGCCAACAGATTACAATATAGCATGGACAAGGGAAGTCATAAACACCTACATGCAAAGGGACAGTATAGTGAAATAGGTACATTTCCTGAGAGAAGAAACTAAAACACTGATTTTAAGATTTGAAAATGTTTCTCCTTCTTCACCTCTTGATGCCTACTGGAATGCACAGTGGGGATTTAAATGAATAAGAGAAAAAAACAACCAAAAAATGAAGGGTTTTTTTTAACTGTCTCTTATTGAAAAATAACCCAAAACAACCTATGATTTTCCCCTCTGATAAGTAGAAGCATTTTTTTTTCTTTGTTTACTCCATCTTTATTTGACAGATTCACTATTAGTGTGTTTAAATAAAATTCTAGGTAAGAAAGAAAAAAAAATCCATAACTTTATTGTGACAACTCGAAACCTACAAGGTCTTTGCAAAAATATGTATGAACACACAGGCTTCTTAGTACTCAGAGATTAAATGCATAATGCACATGTATTGACTTCTAATTTTGTATATTCATTAGTTGATCTTAGCTAAGGAGAGGAACAATAGATGTTGTAGTTAACAAATTATAACTGTGAAAATCCTTATGTTTTTCTCATTCAGTTATGCCTCCTGGGCAAGGTTTGCTCTGTAGGAGTGTAGAACCACCATGATACCCACTAGGATTGAGTGCCTTGTAGACTGAGTAGGTGCCCTATCACTTTAACTTGAGTCACTGTGTGACCAGGTTACAGCAAGGGAGACCTACAGACCAGACTTTCCTGCTTGCTGGCAAGGAGGAAACAGTTGATGTTAAGACAAATTAGAATCTGTAAATTAGCCATACCTGTGATCAAGGCTACTGCTTCAGTCTTGGGTACACTAAAAAACAGAGGCCATCACTTGTCCTAACACTGTTCAAATACTGGGAAAGTTATAAAAGGTTCTAGATGCCCTTTGAGTTTGCAGACACTTACAGGTTCAGCATAGTACTCTATTTCTTTTAGGGAACCACTTTTTTGCTTGATTTTAGACTCTCCTGCTTATTTTCCATCTAACCCAGAGCTTCAATCTAATACCCCTTTTAGCTGAGTGTCCTGGTTTCAGCTGGGACAGAGTTAATTTTCTTCCTAGTAGCTGGTACAGTGCTGTGTTTTGGATTTAGGATGAAAATAATGTTGATAACACACTGGTGTTTTAGTTGTTGCTGTACAGTGCTTACACTAAGTCAAGGACTTTCCAGCATCTCATACTCCCCTGCCAGCAAGAATGCTGGGGGTGCACAAGAAACTGGGAGAGGACACAGTCAGGACAGCTAACCCAAACTGGCCAAAGGTATATTCCATACCATATGACATCATGCTGAACAATAAAAACTAGGGGAGTTGGCTGGGGGGGAGTCTCAGCCTGCTGCTTGGGGCCTGGATGGGCATCAGTCAGCAGGTGGTGAGCAATTACACTGTGCATCACTTGTTTTGTATATTCTCTTATAATTATTATGATTTTCCCTTCCTTTTCTGTTTTATTAAACTGTAACTCAAGCCATGAGTTCTACCTTTTTTCCAGTTCTCTCCCTTATCCCACTGGGACTGAATGAATGGATGTGTGTTGTTTAGCTGCCTGCCAGGTTAAACCACAACACTGGGTAATTACTATTTTTTTTTAGGAATAATGTTTTTGATTCCTGTTGCAATATTCAATAGTTGTATAAAAAGATTATACAGACTTTATTCAAAATGTTCCACAAAGAAAGATGTTTAAAATGCCAGGAAGTTTTTTGAATTTAAGCATTTGAGTTCCATTCCTGATTTCTTACTTCTGCAGAAGAGGAACTTGAAGTTACCTGGATTTATAGTACTTTAATTTCTGTTTCTTGTTTTCTCTCATTGTAGTACCTGTCTGTTTTGTTGTGGGTTTTTGTTGTTGTTGTTGTTGTTGTTGTTGTTTTGGGGGTTTTGGTTTGTTTGGTTTTTTTGTTTTTTTTTTAAATCAGGTTCTTTACCAAATCCGTAATGAACAAACTCTAAATCAAATCTCTCTTACAGGAAACAAAAAAAAAAATAGAATATTTGCTTGTCTGGAGCACTGTTCAACAGTGATAGCATGTAATATATACGGACAACTGCATTTTTCCAGTGCAGTACTAGGCAAACACTGATCTCCCCCTGTAAAAAAAAAGCAACAAAAACACACAAAAAAAATCCAATGACATTTTTATTGAACTGAACACATATAAGATATTAGCACTGTAGAAAGATTATGACTTTGTTAGACTCCTTTTAAGAAAAAAGAGGTTCAATAATCCATGATGGCTGTGACAGGAGACATTTCCAGGCTCTATCAACAGAGAGCTATTCTCCTTTGGGATGCTGCATGTATGTGCTTTAATCACTTGTATCAACATCACTGGTGACTCATACTGCTGCTTTAATGTATTCTCTCCTCCATTCAGGACTTTGAAAATATGTGTGGACTCTACCACAGTGTCTCAACATCTTACCACATCTCAACCACATCTGCCTCATCTCAACACCAACACACTTGTACTCTGGCTTCATGTCACTTCTATGAAGGAACAATTTTTTCCAATTCAGGTAACTCAATCCCTTAGTCAGAAAGTCATCCTGGTCTCATGGAGTTACGCACACACTTCCCATTAGCTCCAGTGCTTGTATTTGAGCTTGAATATAGCCTCCCAAGTCATACTGCTTACTTCTGTCAGAGTATTGACTGCATCATTATGGACTTGACACGTGTCTAGCAAAGTGCTTCAGGCCCAGGGGAGACTGCTGGAAATCCATACCTCATTTTCCCAGGCAGTCAGAGTGTAACAAACCAAATCTACAGGTAATACCAGAAAAGTTATAGGGAACTGGCCAGGAAATCCAACAGTATCCTTCACAAATGCCTACTTTCCCTTGTAAACACAATACTCTCACTTCATGTTGAAATAAAAAACAAATACCAAGTTGAATTTATTACAAAGAAACCCCCCCCCCCCCAAAAAAAAAAACCAAACACCAAAAAAAACCAACCCACAAAACCCTCAACGAAAAAACAACCCCAAAGTATCATGCAAGCAACTAGTTAGGAGACCTAAGAAGTGTAGAAACAATACCTTACTTTTATTAGAGTGATTGTTAACAGCCATGCCACCAAACCTGATCATCAAAGAGATGTATTTGTTAGCATAGGTCACACTAGTTTGCTGCATAAAATTGGTTAACTAATAAAAACTCACTCATTTTTCAGACACACTCTTTAGTCAATCTGTTATTTTCTAGCAAAGATGCACTTGACAGGGAAACGATTTTTCACATTCTTGTTTGACATACTTCAGGCTGGCAAAACCTTCAAGCATAGCTCAAGCCAGAAAAGCATGGGAGAATATTCCCTGAGCAATGTATAACTGAAAAGAAAATTAATAACTTTTCTTTAAATAAATTCAACACATGACAAGAATTAAATATTTTTCAGTGGAACAGCTAAAGGAGCGATTCAATGGCTTTGTACTATTCAAGGACCTTTAAAATAGCCAATTTATTTATTGTTTAGTAAAAGCCAATGCAAGTAGCTTACTGCCTTTAAAGAAAATCTTCACATATGCTGACACAAACTGAAATTCCCTCATAGCCTAAGCCTATGGTTCCAATTTGGACAAAATGCCAATTGAGTTAAAAGGCAGATAAGAAATACTCTCATCCCTATGTTTGGTATAAGAAGGAGCAGTATTTTACAAGGTCTGTTAAAGCAGCTTCTAGTTCCTTGTGCAATATTTCTGACATATGTTATTTCAATGTGATGTTTCCATTGGCACTCTAACCCTTCAGCCAGGCATGAAAAACTGAAAAATTACTTTGTGCAATCGAAATGACAAATACAGATCTACAGGATCAGCCTTCAGCAAGAGTCAATGATCATAAATTCCATGTTTCCATTGTCTCCTTCAAAAATTTATGATGTAGTTTGGCTTACTTTTTAAATGAATGCTGAACACACATTATCAGCAGAAGTATTCCACAACTCTGTAAGAAATAACAGCTTTTTTTAGATCCTGAAGATTTGTCCCAGTGGGAAGGTTTGAAGTTTTACAGAAGCTGGTTGGACAGCAATTCATTACATTATTTAGGTCCTCTATTGTATTTTTATTGTGGTTTAGTTATTTATGATTTATTCTACACAATCTAGAAACATGCTTCTAGAAGATGCTGCTAGACCAAAGTCATGCTGTGCAAAGAAATATGGATGTTTTAAATTGCCCACATCCTAAGATATTTACACTATAAAGATAAGAAGCAGGAAGGGAATGCATATGAAAATAAGATAGGATTTTAGTTTGACAGGAAAAGAAAAACAAAAACCCAAACCAGAAATACTCCTAGATTTCAATTCCCATCTCTCCAATAATACTAATAATTTGTATGAATCAAATCACTTAGTCCCTTTGTGCTTCAGTTCTCTGTGTAGGAAACAGGAATAATGGATTTTCCTCTGTCCCAACCGCATATTTATGGTAGAAAGGAAGGAAGCTCTAAGGATTTTTGTTTTCTTTACTAACCTTCCTCTTCAATTCCTTTGCAGAGAGACAGGGAACTCACGGATCCCCCCTGATTCCTCTAATATCACAAGAAACAAGGGAAAACTGGGAAGAATCTGCAAGATACTCAAAACCAGAGAGTATGTGCTTCTCCCCAACAGCAGGCCTGCACTACTGAGGCATATTGCCATCTCTGTAATCAAGTAGAAGATGAGGCTCTACCTCTCACCAGTGGGGTCTTTTTTCTGATCTCACCAAGTAACTCCTCTTCTGCCTCAGAGGTTTTGCCCCATAGTTACTAATTTGACAGAGCCTGATAGGGACTGCGAGTAAAAAAGGTATACAGTTCTTTATCTCTTCATCTTTACACTCTCTATGTCTTCATAATCATACCTATTACCTGATGTCTTCCCTAGTCATTAATTTTTATCTCTCCTTGTAATCTGGGGGTGGGGGCACCATTTTGTTTGGTTCTGCAGTCTGCTAACATGGGGCATCCTAATCCAGACTTTTACTTTAGTATAATTACTTTCTGTTCACATTTAAACTTTAATTATTATATTGGCTCTTATTACCTAATGTTTTATCCATTTTATACCTATGCTTTTATGGTTGTTGATATTTCATTTTCATAGCTCTATAAATATATATATACACATTAATCTAAACATATAAATATTTACATATTTCTATAACATTGTGTTTCTATGTAAAAATAAAACTGTATGCTATTTAATATTTATATTTACTTTTTAAATATTAAATTTATAATGTATATACACATTGCTACACTCCACATATATTTAATATATGCACATATTGTATATAAATCAATCTATGTGTATAAATGTACCTGTCTGCATATAAAAATCTATCTATGCAGGGATTGTATATAAATGAACATAATTTTATGTCTTAGGCCAGGAGTCATCAAACTTTTTACACAGGGGGCCGGCGCAGGTGAAGTGGCAGGCAGTCACCTGCGGCTGCTTGGTTCCCCCCCCCCCCCCCCCCCCCGCCCCCCCGCAACCCCCGGCGGGGGGTGGTGGTGTCTGTAAATACTGGGGGTCGGATTGAGGACCCTGGGGGGCTGTATCCGGCCCGCAGGCCGTAGTTTGAGGACCCTTGTCTTAAGTCCTTCCTGGACCAAAGGACCGGGCAGCCAGTTAGAGGCCTTCCTAAGAATAGGTGGGTATGACTGTGTCAAGACATGGCTGTCACAGAGCAATACCGTATTCAGTGAAATGGCGTCTCCCTGCCATAAAATGGTGGACAAAACAAAATGGCATCCCCTGAGTATGTAGGAGAAGGGCCTGAGGTACTCCTGGGTAAGGGGGCGGGCGGGGAGGGGGGCGGGGATCCTGCCAGCCAATCGCCAGTCACCACTGGCCACTGGACCAGAGGAGAGAGGAGTGGCTTTGGGGGTGACTGGGCTCTGAGCCTGCTGGAAGGGAGCAGGGCTTCCGCTGGAAGGGAGCAGGGCTTCCGCTGGAAGAGAGCAGGCTTCCGCTGGAAGGGAGCAGGGCTTCCGCTGGAAGGGAGCAGGCTTCCTCTGGAAGGGAGCAGGGCTTCCGCTGGAAGGGAGCAGGGCTTCCGCTGGAAGCTGGGGTTGGGGTGCCTTGCACTTCATGCCTTTTAAATCAGTGGCAATTGAACTACTTACAGCCTTACAATATTTTTCCATACTTCCCAAAGATGCTTAAAGAAGTTCTTTGTATATTTCAATACTCCAGTGCATGCTTCTAATTTGTTCTTGATTCATAAAATGATTGTCTTTAGAAGGGCTTCCTCTGTAATTATTTCCTTTGATTTAAAACAAAGCTGGTCATGACCTTCACTTTGTGTGTTTTTAGCTTTAAAAGCAACAGCTTGCTGAATAGTAATTTTACCAAATCAAAGAAACACATTTAGAGTATGCATTTTATGGAGCTGTTTCTGTGACCATTATTCACATAGAATCTATTATCCAGGATGGAAGTAATGAGGTAAAAAATTTCAGGGCCATATTCAAAAAGGCACAGCTATCGTGTCCATTGAAGCTGAGGACGCTTTTTTAATGTTATCATTGCCAGTCCTTTGCTGAGAAAGGCATCTCTGCTGCTAATGAGAGTTAAAGACCTGTCACTGAGTTGCACTAATCACAGGAGGGAAAAAAATTGTGAACAGGGTGAGGGGGAGAGGATAGTTAGGTTCACTGAGAAGAAAATAACTGTATTGAAGGCAAAGGGCAGGAAAAAGCTGGAAAAGCAAGGAGTCGAGCAACCAACCAGCCATCCACAAATAAGCAGTTGGCTTACAAATGGTGATTCGGGACTCAAAGCATTTTGTGGAATGGGTATCTAGAGTAACTTTTATTAGTTATATTGCTTATTTATGGGTTTAATTAGTTGGGAAAGGTGCAAGTATCTGACCTCTACTGTTTGCTAACTACATCCTGCTTAACTTGACATCTTATGCTCTCTCATTTCTGATGAGCCACTCCTTCTTCCATAGCTTCTAGGTAAGATTGGAAAATGCATAAGAAAATAAGTTATAACTGTATGCTAAACTGACCAGCTTATATGGAATGATTCCATAATGAAATTACCGAATAAAAACTATGCATTTTTCCTAGTGGGTTAGAAAAGAACTAATTCTACTTTTTCTATATATTCAAATACTGGATTTTTTCAAGTTGTTAGACTCTACAAAGAATAAACATCCACATGGGTGGCGTTTTTACTTCTACCCATGAAAAAACCAAAATCATAAAATAAAAAATACTAAGCAAATCGTAACAATAGTAAAGCAGACTATTTCCCTCTGTGAAATGGTAAGGGCCTTTGTAAAATTAAAAACAAACAAACAAACAAAGAAGAAGCTTGGACAGATTTGGTTCTATTCCTGTCTCAAAAGAAATGAGAAAAAAATACATCGCTTAAACCTTTCTGGTGTTTTTTTTGCATAAGGGAAATGCAGAAATATTGTTGTTCAGAAAAGGGTAGGCAGGAAAGTCATCATCCTGGTAGCTGGTGAATGTTGGTTTTGCTGAGGGTTCTAAAATCCTCTTAAGCTTATTTCTTATGAAAAAAGAATATTTGAAAGGAAAGAAGGATCAGTAGCTATGCAGGAGAAAATAATGGTCCTTGCCAGCAGCAATAAAGCAAAGACCACACCACACTTGAAAAAATTTACAAGTAGGAAAAAGATATATCAAAGATAAAGTAATTGCAAATAAAAAATTAACCAGAAACTGAAGTAACTAGAAAACATTTCAACCTTGCTTGCACTGAAAATGCACTTTGTTGGGATTGGCCCTTGAAATGAGTTGTCTGATCAAGGCTAGAAATCAAAAATTACTAGGATTGGCACACTGATGCTTATTTTACTTCAGGAACTAGTACTGGAGATATTTACTGGTTCATAATTATGTTACTTTAAGATCTGTCTTATAAGATCTGTCCTAAATGGTGTTAAGTATATTTTGTATTTTGGTTGACTTAGCCAGCAGTGTGCCCAGGTGGCCAAGAAGGCCAACAGCACCCTGGCTTGTATCAGATACGGTGTGGCCAGCAGGGCTGGGGCAGTGATTGTCCCCCCATGCTCAGCACTGGTGAGGCTGCACCTTGAATCCCGTGTTCAGTTTTGGGACCCTCACTACATACAATAAAGATATCAAGGTGCTGGAGTGCATCCACAGAAAGACAATGAAGCTCTTGAAGTGTCTAGAGAACAAGTCTTATGAGGAATGGCTGAGGCAACTGAGGTTATTTAGCTTGCAAGAAAGGAGGCTGAGGGGAGACCTTATTGGTCTCTAAAGCTACCTGAAAGGAGGTTGTAGCAAGGTGTGTGTCAGTCTCTTCTGCCAAGTAACAAATATAGGATGAGAGGAAATGTCCTCAGGTAGCACCAAGGGAGGTTTAGATTGGATATTAAGAAAAAAATATTCCCTGAAAGGGTTATTGGTTATAGGCTGCCCAAGGAAGTGGTTGAGTCACCATCCCTGGAGGTATATAAAAGATGCATAGATGTACTGCTTAGGGACATCGTTTAGTGGTGGACTTGGCAGTGTTAGGTTAATGTTTGGACTTCATGATCTTAAAGGTCTTTTTCAGCATAAATGACTCTATGATTCTGTGATTCTATGTTCACAGATGCTTTCCAGAATATTGACATTCTGCTTTAGCTCTTAAGATAGCACAGCCACATGTAAATACATCATTGTTCACTTTTGACATAGCAACATGCTAATCACATAGAGACATATAAGTTTTTATAACAGAAAAATTAAACACTAGAAAACTTTTCTGGGCATAAGACCTCAGTCCTTGATGCTGTTACTCTGGTAGAACTGCGCGTCACGAATGTGGCATGGGCCTCATAGTAGTAGCCCAGAGGAAGCCATGACCACTGACCAGAAGTTAACACAGACAAAGGATCATTATTTAGGGCAAATTCAACTTATTTTAGAGCATAGTTTTATACTACCAAGAATGCAAAGACAGAAAATTGCCCTGATTTTGTTTAATCTAGTAGTGTAGACTATTTTTCAAATATTTACCCATATAGTCAGAGTTCCAGACATTTTGAATACTTATATCCCGTATGAAAAATTATATTAAATCAATTGATATTTTTTTTTTATTTCTTTCTTCATTAGAGCTCAAGTTGCCTTTGAGGTTGTATGTGACTTGATGATGACCATAAATATAACTGGATTCACTCACATCAACTATCAAAACAAATTTTCCTCAGTTCATTGAAACATCCATGATATAAACTAGAGAGGTAAAGGTTAAAACTTTAGAAACAGTATCACAACCAACACTTCCAAGCGTTGCAGGGCTCCTGCAACTGCTACTATAGTGTGTTGGGGTTTCCTTGTAATTAAATTCAGTAAGGATACACAGATGGGAAACTGAATTTATGAGCCAATTTCCAACAGGTAGTCGTGATCTTTAGTAGAAAAGGCATTTAATTTAAAAGAAGCTTTAATTTACTGCTGAAGTTATTTCTGTGAACAAGAATAATTCCACAAAATTATTATGAAGAGAGTATTTTGAGATGTGATGTTCATAGGACCCTACTCATAGGACCTACTCATAGGAGTTGTTTCTGTAAGATTCTAAACTAGGATTTCTCTTGCTAACCTCGTTGGGATCAACTTAGGAGGGCAATCTAACTTGCCTAACTTTAAGTGTTACTACTAGCACCATTGATGGCAGCATCTGGGTTTAGGCATTGCTAAATCAGGTATTCTGGGCAAGATAATGGGACTGTCTATAGGTTTTAATCAAATAAGCACTTAAGGGTGACCCAAAACTTATTCTGACCAAGGAAACCACAAGGTGATAAATTCTGTGTAAAGGGAACTATATCATGTCAGCTTCTCAAGCCCATAAGGTTGAGGGATCCTGCAAAGTCATCACACGTGAAAAAAAAAATAGAAAAGGGTAATAGGAGAAGTTAGGGTTTTGGTTTTACTGCTGCCTTTCTGCCCATCATCAATACAATTCCTTTTCTCATGAAACATTGCTCTCACAAACTATGCAAAAGACTACAAATACTGGAATAGCTTAGCAAATTGAATTATTTTATCCTCTCCTTTTCACAGTACACTGTGTACAGCAGCAGTTGAAAGATGGTAGATTGCTGATAATTTTGGGGAGTGGGAGGGTAGCAGTATGTTGGTGTAATATAAATGAGAAATATAGTTACCTCATTCTCTTGTTTTAAATACAAAAGGAAGCAAAGAAAAACTGATATATGGCACATACTTTCCCTGCCATATGTTCACTTTTCACATAAGCATTGACATTTTCACTGTCTTTGCTCCTATACTGGTTTCTCTGATAACAATGTAGACAGAACGAGGAGGTTCCAGTATTGCTGTAACAATCATTCTCTTGCTCTTTTTAGTTTATGAAGAAAAAGTGAACTATTGGAGCTTTTGATATTTTCATTCTTCTCTGGCTTCTAAGTTGGGGTTATTTTTTTTTATTTCTTTTCTCTTCTCCTCACAAATTATAAATTTTAGTATTATTCTGATAATTCTATTTCCAAAAATAATAAAATAGGAGTTCATAATGATAATAAGTTGTTCTATTTTACCATGTTGTCCCCTGTGTCTAAGGAAGTTCGTTATGAACTCAGAGCAGTCAGTGAAGGGTATCATAAAGAAGCAGGACAAGTGTCTTTAAAAAACTCCTCTGATATTTCTTGAAAAGATTCTGTATTTGAAAAGGAGGATAAAGCAGAAAGCACAGATCTCATAAAAACAAATTATTTTTTGTGTGACTTGGCATTACTTGTAAGTGTATTATAGATTAAAGACACATAACTCACTTGTTTTAATGGGTTGCTAATGTCTATCACTTCTGAATGGGAGGCGCAATAGGACATTTCTTTTTGCTGTTATGTATTTTAAAGCAAAAAAGCAAACTACATTTGAAAAACCCAGTAACATACTAAATTTGAAAGGGATGAGTTCTCTTCTAGGGAGATGAATCCTGTGTGATGGATATACATAGATGGACTGAGAAACTCAGAACCTGGAAATGTTAAAAAAACTACACAAAGATTACTGAAACAATCACCATGTCTCCCATGTCTCTATGTGAACTGTGAATTCTAGCACTAGAACAGAGTTTTCAGCTGATTATCTCTTTAGACTCTTAAAATGAACTTTGATCCTTTTTACTCCTTTCTGCCTTACATCAGTTTCATGGGAATGAATGGAAGAATGAAACCTAGAGGAATTCTTCTACAGGGAGCCCTTTAGAAGTTTTCTCCATTATGGGACAAGATGATTAAATAAATTTGTTCTCTTTTTTTCTGTCCTTTTATAATATTTATTAATTTATAATATGTAACATTTTTTAATAAGATACATTATATTATATAGTGATATTAATTTTGACATGTCTATTGTATATGTAATTTAGAAATACCTATATAAGTTTTTCTTACTTAATTCAGTGTAAATTAGAAATACAAACTGTTATGCTAAACTGGAAGGTTTACAGTTAATAGAATTCTCAATCAAAACCTTTTTTTTTTAACCAGCTGATGCATATGGCAGATAGCATTTTACATAACAGTTTATGTGACCTTTCATTCCCCCACTGTTTCTGTAAACACATACCTAAAATAATCTATTTTCATACCTTGAACAGATGTTCCCTGTGTATATGTGTGCAAACCAATTGTCCCAGTGAATGACTAGAGGTGTACACATTTTAACGGCATTCCCTGACACATAGCAGTATATGTGCTGAGACATTTTTGAGATAATACCGCTGAGCTGCGTATTGCAATTAGTGTGCAATAACCAAAGAAAATGTATTATGTCATTAGTGAGAGAATTTGTGTAAGTACTTGCAAGGTCGTAACTGTGTTTTAAAAATATTCAACAAACTAAGACATTTGGAAAGATCAGAGCAACACAGAAAAGCTGGCTACATAAAATAGTGATGGCCTTTGATATGAAACCTGCTGAACGTAACTCTAATTGGGTGCTGAGACTACAAACTGTAACCTTTGAGGAGTTTATGTGTTGTATGCTCACAGCTGCTTGGAGAAGTGCACAGATGGACGTACAAACTGTTGTCCAGCTAGGCTGTGGTAATAGCTGCAAATTAAACATTTGGTTGCCATTTGCAAATATGGAATATGCCTGTCAACTTTCAAAAGAAATGGGTCTTTATGTCCAGGCGGCCAAGCATTCATAACAACATCACTTTTTGATCCTTTGATGTTGGCTCTTCCTATCATTGCGAAGCAGAATTCACCAGGCGTTGGATTGTTCACCCACTAATAGGGAACGTGAGCTGGGATTAGAGCGTCGTGAGACAGGTTAGTTTTACCCTGCTGCTGATGTGTTGTTGCACATCATGGGCCCTTATGTCCAGATCCCATCGCTGCGTATGAATGGGGACGAGCTGAGGGCAGGCTGGGGTGTCCACCTGTGCAGAGGGGGGGCAGGATCTGCCCCAGTGAGGAGCACCAGGGCCAGTCACAGCCCCAGGACAGATGGCCAGGGCTGCGGCAAGGCAGCAGCCTGTGCCTGGGACCTGGTTCAGCAGGGCCTACGGTCATGCAGGACACAGTGGGGCTGGCATGGGGTCTTGGGTCCAGGGGTGGGTTTGGGGGGCCACGTGTTGGGCTAATCAGGGCTTTTGAGAACTATTAGTGCTCTCAGGTCCCTGAAAATGGCCTTTCAATGCTGCAGTCTATTTATTCCATTACTTGGAGGAAAGAGAAAAAGAAAATAACACCTTTGAATAGGGCAGTCATCAGAACAAAACATCCCTCCCTGACAGGTTTGCCCTTCATTCTCAACCTAATGGCCTTTTTCATCTTCAAGGTCTTTCTCATTCTCAAGTGTTTACAATTAAAATTGAAATTTCAGTTAATTTCTGCTAATTTCACTGTATCTCAGTATTTATAAAATTCTTTCTCTTTTTCATTATACTACTAATCAGAATACTATTTTCCTATTTGATGTTTCTTATTGATCTAGGAATACATTGCCTACATCAGTTGTTACAGTCCTTATTATTGTCATTATTATCATTAAATATTCCAACCACGTTGAAGTCCAAAGCCCTCATACTAGGGCAGGAATCATTTGTAGTGGATGATGTGAAAAGAAAAAAAAAAGTGTTTTCTGGAGTTTCCACTAAAGTTGCCTCTCTGCTGATTAGCTAGACTCTTTTATCTTGTCAAAAGATAATATTTCTGTTTGAAAGTGAAAGTAGATTTGATGTCAAGAATATCCCACCTGAAAAGCCTTAGAAGGCATTCTCTAGTAGTACGCTTCCTTGTAACTGATCACACGCACAGTTTTCATATACTCTAATGTAACAAACACAACTCTTAAAAGTACACCAACAGCATGAGAATTCCCTTATGATGATAATATAGCTGAAGAAGGGAAAATTTGTCTTGCATAGTTTAGAGCTTGTATGGTCTCCCTAGAAGGCATTTGAAACGTTTTTGTTGCTTCTTCATCTTACTGTCTCAGAATCAGGTACACAATATTTTTAAGCAACGCTGAATGTTAAGACTAGCTTACATCTGGAGATGCATTCTGTGGTCTGTCATATAGAGACTGCAGTACTGCGGTACTCTGTGCAGCAGACAGCTGTCCTGCAGGTGTCTTGACTGATCACTGGAAGATTCATAGAAGAGTCATCCCTTTGAAGATTAAGATTTGGCAGGAGAAGGCACTGTGGTATGTACCCTTAGAATCTCACCAGTTCTTACCTACTGGCACAGTCCACTAAAGCTCTCGACAATTATTACGGATTAAAATAATCACGTTTCCCTTACCACTGCTGTAGAACGAGCCAGTTCCTGAACACATGCTGTTCTGGAATGAATTTAAAACAGCCATTGTAGTCTTCTCCTCAAGGTACACAGAAATTCCCATTTAAATACACTGCACAAAAGATGAAGTCTAAAGTTCTGCAGATTTAAAATAATTAATGAGAAAAGAACAAAATTATTTCTGATTTTAAATATTCGTGAACATTGGGTTCTTTTTATAGTAACAGGAGAAAGACAGGTTTCCTGATAGCATAAACCAGAGAAGGAAACTTGTGTACTTTAGCATGCTGGCTTTTTAACTGAGGTATCTGTGCTAGGAGTCTAAAACTTGGCAATATGAATGTCTACTCCATACCATCTTGCTATAGACCATTAGAAAAATGGTTAAAAAAGTACATTAAAAATCTCTCTGTGACTGAGGACATGTATCAGTAACTCTCAGCTTTAGCCTACTATTCTTAGGCCAATGATAGCATTATAGAATTAAAAACATTGTAGTATTGCAAACAACAGTCCCAGAACAATGCATCCTTTTTGTTTGCATTTCTTGCAGCCTTCTGGAGTCTTGTTATTTGCCTGGAGACAAGGTCAGTAACCTTAATGAAATACCAGAAGATATGTTTTATATACAATGCTAGCACTTCTAGTTTAAGAAAAAGTGCTGTAAGCTTCTCACTGCAGACCAGATTATTGGCTGTTTGTAAAGGATTCCACTTGGGAGAGCAGCTGGTGCGTCAGTGAACCCCATGCCTTTGACTTTGTATATAACTTATCATTCTGGGATGCTGTTTTGAGATACAAATAAAGAGCAGACACTTTCTGAATTACTACCAGGATTAATAACCACTGAATCTCAACAGTGATCCAAATATTTCACATATATTGCTCAAAATATTTCACCCACCTACTGTAAACATATGCATGAAATCATAAATAATCATATTTGCTGGGTCAATACCAACGTTGGGTATGTGCAGCTTGCCCGGGGAGCTCACAGTACGCAATACCTCTCTGGCTACTTTGGGTCAGCTGCCCTGTCTGTGTCCCCTCCCAATTCCTTCTGCCCCTCCAGCCTTTGTGCTAGCAAGGCCTGAGGAACTGAAAAGTCTTGCATCAAGGCCAAAACACAGCACCACACTAGCTCCTAAGAAGATCATTAAGTCAATCCCAGCTGAAACCATGATGATCAATTTGTCTTAAAGGCTGTAATCAAGAGCAGCATCCAAATGGCCTATGCAAACATATTGTAAAATGTACTCTCTACCCTTAAAGTGTCTGATGCAGTAGAAGTAATTTTGTTGAGCTGCTTATGAGTTATTACAGCTTTCTAGCTGAGCATTTCAAATGAGTGATTCTCTAACTTCATGGAAAAAAGAATTCATATTTCTCATATGAACTCTTCATTCATTATGAACGATTTTCCAAGCTCTGTTCCCAATTACTAGTGCCCTGGAAGTCATAGCAAGCACACCAGTGACACAGCTTAATTATTTTGATGAAGTCTTTGAATAATCACCTTTGCCACTGTATCCATCCCCCACCCCAATACTCCATTTTTTCATATCCCACGCCACTCTCCCCCTGCCCTGCCCACAACCCCCTCCATTCTTTCATTATTTTCTGGATTAGGACCAGATTCTTTGTCAGCCAGTGTTTTCCAAGATCTCACCTATAACACTCTGTATTGGCATACTCCTTTGATACAAAATTAGGTCTTCGATATTATTACTCTCCTAAGAACATCGCTATACCCTTCTCTAACAAATTTCAGTAGGCATTTTATGATACATTGTCCTGTGTTAGCATGTTGCACAATGAAGTGAACCCCACAGATATTAACCGATATAGGGAAATTTTAATTTTATTTTATATTGTATAAACTTTTGAACGAGTTGGTTTTGATGGCTTTTTTTGTTTTGGTTTGGGTTTATTTTATTATTATTTATTAAAGAGAAATGCACATCTTAGCTTCTTGGCACTCTATTAAATAGATAGGTCCTGAATTTTGAAAGGCCTGGAAAAGAAAAGTGTCCTTTTACAAAACTTGTAACCACCTCTTGGAAAATGAAAATCAACAATAGATTTTTTGAATAATGAATTATTTCTGGGAAAGGCTAAGAAGCTGATTTGTTATTCAGAATGACTGACCTACTGCACTTATTCAAACTGAGCATGGAAAAAAATATAATTTGGCTTCCTAACGATGGTATTTAGCATCAATATACAGTTAGAGCCTTCGTTACTTAAGCTATGGATAGAAGTGACATTGCAGCACTCTATTACCACACTGCGGTTCTGCAGAATATTTTGAAGTTTAACTGCAAAATAACAAAACAATTCAGTGTATAGAAAATCCATTAAAGCTGTACAATACTTGAATGAAGATGTGTTTACAAAGGCACTGTTCAGAACATGGCATACTTTCCTTTAGTCACAATTCAGAACCCACAGTCAGTGCATTTCTGCACTCTCTTTTAGCCCCTAACCTTGCAAACATCAAAAGAGATTTTCCTCTTATGTCCCTGACTCTCCAGTCTGCTTAAAACTGTGCCTTCAAAGTACACCAGTGAATTTCACTGTTTAAAAGAATATGTAACTGCTGGGTTTAGCATTTAGCCTCGTTCATAAAATACAGTCTATAATACATCCTGCATTTTAAATGCGAATAATATTTAAAAAAGGCTAATCTGGAGGGCATTTGTGTATAGAGTGGTATGTGGGAAGGAGCTGTTTAAGGTACAATAGTTTACCACTATGATGTCCACATAGGTACAATAGTTTACCACAGATGATTTCACATCAATCATCTCTTCCACATTGTTCAACAATTAAAATGATTCATGGCTGCAGGGACTATGACAAACTAACTTTGTTATTTAAATACCCAAGACAGTACCTTTGAGTGTAAGAAGCTGATAGAAAATGATAAAATGTTAATTATAAGTTTTAAGCAGAATGAGATTTCTCTATTCATCAGTGACCTGATGATTATAAACAAAGCTTGCTTATACACCCAACAATACAACAAAATATTCTGGTGGTGGAGGTTGTTCTTACTCAATGATTTTCAGTATAAATCAGACATGGCCAGATCTGCTGGTTCCTGGGGGAAAAGCATTTTTACTTTCCTTTCTCATCTTAGTACAAGGATATAGTAGAGTAACTGTCCCTCCATCCAGAGAAGATATCAAAAAATTCATCATTAAAGTGAGATTTTTCATCCTTTCATAAAACAGTATTACAATGGATATGTCATGATCAGCCATTTCTCTGAAATGAGCTTCATGCTTTTGTCCAGTTCAAAAAGGACTGCTGACACTTATTTTTCCATCTTCCCAGATGGCTTCTTAGCTTTGCAGTGTCAATTTAAATTGATGCTGACACAACCCAAAGAAAGTATTTTTTTCCCTGTCCTGCAATCAGGATAGTGATTCTGAATTGTGTTTAAAATGATTCTCCACTTTCCTTTTCCTTGGCTGTAAACCAATTCTCATTATTTTAGAGTACACTGTGATCGTGTTCTAAAAAATATCATGAGTCACTTGGATGGTCTATTTTATATGAACTGCAGAAATGAACTGTAATATTATAACAGGAAATAGAGATCTACAGAAAAATTTTCATTAGAATTTAGGTTTAAAATGGGAATATTTTTTTAAAGTAAAAAAGTAGGCATTATTCTAAACACATGTATACCTGTTTTCTATAAATATAACCTAATTTGCTTCAGGAATCTATTTCTGGTACATATTTCCATGTGCAGTTCAATAAATTGATATGTAATCTATATAACAAAGTGCCCTTTTCTTTCTCCTAAGCAGCATCTGTGAACTAATACTCTATAACTTTGCCTTATTTCCTCTTTTTTTTTTTACTTTTTTTCTGTACTTTTTTTAATTAAACTGCCCCTTGCCTCAATATACTTCTTTGCTAACAAAAGTACCTTTCTGCCTATGATCACTTTCATTTTCCAGTTTTTCCTTTTTCTTTCTACAATTGCTTTCCCACAACCGAATCAATACCTGAAATATAAGCACTAACACTTCCATGCTGCCAAATCCATGAGCTGTGAGCTACCTGTGAAACTTAGTTTCTTATGAACAAAATGATAAGCCAATATATGAGTTTTAAGGCATACACATTTGAAATCAATATAACAGTAGTGGGAGTTTGAGGAAGAACAGTACAATGAATGAGCTAGAAAAGTCAGTCTACAACAAAACACTATTTCAGGACAATATAAAAAGGAAATGAGAGCTCAGAACAAAATGGAGAGCAATCATTTCCTTACTTTATTCTCAATTTTTTTTTTGTCCAAAGGAAAAAAAAAAAAGTAAAAAAAATAGCATCTGAAAATGAAATGTAGTCTGTTAATAAGGGAGATTTTTTTTTACAATCATCGATCCTTTTAGAAGTTCATTACTTTTATTTAAAGTACATTTCATATCAAAGCTGCCTTTTAATGCTGCCAAAGTTTTCACCTTAAAGTGTTTTGAGATGACTGTTACAAGGCCTTTAAGTTGTTTGTCTGCTGGATTCTTTGGGGGAGGAAGCCAGATTGATACGTCAGGTGTTTGTTCTTTCATTACTGCCTCTTACATGTTGGTTTGATATTGTTATAAATCTGGTAACAGCAACTTTATTTAACTATCGATGGAATTTGTTGACATCTTAGCTAATCATAAACCTATTGTCCTAAAAAACAGAGGGAAAAGTAATTTCCACAATTCATCATTCCTACTTCCAGCAGCAACTGAGAAAACGTGAGTTTACTGATGTGAACTCAAATGTAGGAAGTATGCATAAAAATGCCAAGTTTTGCAGACAGGAGAAATTTGATCACAGAAAGATGTTGCAATAAACTCAGCGTCATGTAAGTTGTTCAGTGTCCAGCTGATACAACTGAATATTAAGGCACTTGTCTAACACATGGAATTAGTTGTTACTTAGGCAATTAAAATAAATACATCCTTGGACAAAGACTACTCACAAAATGTCCATAGCACTAACTCACTGGTCTTCTTGAAGTCAAAAGGAAAAGCAGGAAAGGTGAGAGAATCTGGCTGTCTTTGGAGGTTGATACTAACCTATTTTATGAACTAGCAATGCTAGGGATTTTGAGAACTGGGTTGGTTTGGACCTGGGCAGAGAAGTTGGGATCATTTCTGCTGCACAAAACTACTACTGTCTGCAAAATGTGCCCTCTGGACAAAGATTGCTGTTGCTTTAGCCAGGGAATCATGAATGTGACCCTGTGCCATTCATTGGTCATTATTGGAGCATTTAATTTGGGAAAGACTATTCTGAGTACATTAGGTGAACCACTTTGTATTGATAAAGAATTAGATCTGGTTTTGTTACGGGCAAGTTGAAAATGAAGGAATGGATAATGTAAAGCACAACGGATTTGGGGGGTTTTGTTGGTTCCCCCCCCCCCTCCCCCACCCCCCGCTTCCCCCCCCCCCCCCCGCAAGCAGCTCTGAAATCAAAGATCATGTGGATCCTGTCCCCCCCCCCCCCCCCCGCAAGCAGCTCTGAAATCAAAGATCATGTGGATCCTGTTTGGATAAGATTCTCTCGCAGAGCAGTAGTTTTTTCTTCCTTTGGTTTGTTTTGGGTTTTGGTTTTTTTTTTATTTTTACCATTCTTGTTTTTTTTTTAAATATTCAACAAATCAAAAATGTGTTTATATTCCCTTCTAATTCTGAACTTCTGCATCAGAGGATTGGCTATGTCATTTAGCAGTGGATACCCCTACCAGTAAAATAATTAAAGGAAATTACTCCTCTTTGAATGTTATTGTGTCAGTCACAACAAAGACAAACTAACCTTAAGTGTTGTATCAGTGCAACAGGCACTTCAGACTATGCTCAGAAATAAAATGTTTATTACCCTCACAGCATATCGATGAAACCAAGTTAATTGTAGATATGCTCTAAGAACTACCTTCTGGAATACTAATTTTGAATGAAGTAACTTTGCTGGTGTCACTTAGTCATCAAATCATAGAATACAGTCATAGAATCATTTAGGTTGGAAAAGAACCTTAAAATAATCTAATCCAGCCATTCACACCACTAAACCATGCCCCCAGGCAGCACCTCTACACATATGTTAAATACCTCCAGGGATGGCGACTCAACCACTTCCCCAGGCAACCTGTTCCAATGCTTGACAACACTTTCTGCCATATACTCCAGACAGAGCTGTAATATCTTGGACATCAAGCTAAGGCGTAACAAGCCTCTTTTAATCTCAGTATTAGTTTCTGAGAAGAATATAAAATCTACTTTTCAAAGGCAATACAGAAAAATCCAGTAATTATTTTCTATAAGTTTTATCTTTCCAGTTTTATGTTCCAGTCTTACTCTGTTACATAAAATATATTTTTGGTCCTCATCTGCAGGCATCTATTATGTTCAGAATCTGAAAATAGCTACTTCACAAATATTTGTTCCCTTTTGTTCTTGGCAATCTGAGCATAAGTCTCTAAACATGCTTTGGATCTTGTTCAGACTGAACAATGAAATCTAGTGTCTCTAGCTGTCCAGTGAGGCCACCTTGATAATGAAAGGAAGTGAAGAATTAGGAAAAAGTTGTTCAGAATTTGTGCATGTCTCTGGTCTTAGTATGATAAGAAATTCAGCTTGCTAAGTAATCAGGAACTCCATTACATACATGGAGTATGTGTCAAGAGCAAGTGGGAATCCAAAGAAAAGCTCTCATCTGTCCTAAGCTCACTTAAGTTAGCAATCAGGACACTTTGCATGAATACAATCTTCTGGTGCATACAGTTACATCTGAAACCAATAGTTAAATACAATGTTTAATACATTCTCTTTTCACCAAACCACACAGAATCACTTAATGATTCTAGTTGGAAGCAAGGTCTGGAGGTCATCTGGTTCAACCTCCCACACTGCTACCCCTACCTCCCCCGACTCAAGGAGAGCCACCTAGAGCCAGTTGCCCAGAACAATGTCCAGACAGCTCTTGAATACCTCCAGAGATCGAGACTCCACACACTCCCTGGGTAACTTGTGCCAATACTTCATCATCCTCACAGTGCAAAAGTGTTTCCTGATGTTCAGAGGGAACCTCCTGTGTTTCAGTTTGTGCCCACTGCCTCTGGTGCTGTCACTGAGCAGCACTGAAAAGAGCTTCCCTTTGCACCCTCCCTTCAGGTATTGACATCCATTGGTAAGATCCCAGAGTCTTCCCTTCTCCAGGCTGAACAGTCCCAGCTCTCTCAGCCTTTCCTCATAGGAGACATACTCCAAACCCTTAATCATTTTTGTGGCCCTTCATTGGATTCTTTCCAGTACGACCTTGTCTCTCTTGTACTGGGAAGCCCTGACCTGGGCACTGTACCCAGATGTGGCCTCACCAATGCTGAGCAGAGGGGAAGTATCCCCTCCCTCAGACTGCCGGCAGCACTTCCTAATGCAGCCCAGGGTACCATTAGCCTTCTTTGCTGCAAGGGCACAGTTGGCTCATGCTCAACTTGGTGTCCACCAGGACCTTCAGGTCCTTTTCTACCAAGCTGCTTCCCAGCTGGATGGTCCCCAGCATGTCCTGGTGCCTGGGGTTGTTCTTCCGCAGGTGTAAAACATTGCATTTCTCCTCCCTGAACTATATGAAGTACCTGTCTGACCATTTCTCCAGCCTGTGGATGTCCCTCTTGATGGCATCACAGCCCTCTGGTGAAATAGCCACTCCTCCCGCTTTTTTGTCATCTGCAAACTTGCTAAGGGTACAGTATGTTCCATCATCCACACCATTAATGAAGATGCTGAACAAGATCAGACTCAATATTAACCCCTAAAGTGCCAGATATTGGCTTCGACTAGATTTCATGCTACTGATCACCACGGAAGTTGGTTGGCTTCCTGTGCAAATGTCTTCATATGTACAAGCTTGGCTGGAGGACAGGGAAGGGATGTAAGCAACATTTGCTTTTGTAAGAAGCATGACAAAAAAGGGAGCAGTACTTGCCTATGTAAGCATACCTGTTGAGACACCTGAAAGGTCTTGGGAGAAGAGCATTTTCCTTTGAGTAATCTTTCATGATAGTCACAACGTGTTGCTCCCACTTTTACATTAAGTTAATGATAAAGTATACAAATTCAGAAAAAACTAAAATGTTAAACCAAACCAATTACTTACAGTCTGATAGGGAAAAAAAACTAAGCTGAGAAGGATCTACAGCAAAAATATAAAAATCAAAATATGCTGTAGTCATAAGGGAGCGTCGCTGTTTTCACTATGCTGAATATTTATGAGCTCTCTAGAATGAATGAATTATACGAACAGTGAATGAATTCTACAGACAGTGGCCGTGATCCATGAGTGATCCTGTGATTTCTTCTTGTAATCACAATGTTAGAACATGAAATGATGTGACTGTTGTAGCTCAATACTCATCAAATTTGACAAAAAGCAGTAACCAAGGAATTATTTTTTTTTCTTTCAAAAAATGCTTTCTTCTTAAGCTACCCTTTCCCAAATGGCTTGGTGCCCCACTATAACTTGTAAGCTATCTTGATGCTTTCTTTAGAATAAAAGCATTTTCATATGACAGTTTTTTTTCGTTTGGCAAAAATGCCTCTGTATCTAGGGCACCTGCAGATATTCCATAATTTCATGTTCCTTCATAACTGACAAAAGAACTTATGGGGGTTTTGCCACTACTGGCTCCCTCCACTACTTTGCTTTCCAAGCCAATGATGTCCTAAGAACCTCTGCTTTGGCATACTCCAATGAGCTGGAGATGCATAGGCATTGAAAATGAGAGATACCTTTTTGACATTAGTCCAGCAAGCTAGAGATGCCGAACTGGTGGAAGGGCCTTTGGGTTACCAGAATATCAGAAAGATGGAATTGCTGAAATGTAAAATTGTACTCTAGTGTTACAAATGCTAATCTGGTAGTAACTGGTCAGAAAGATTCACCTCACTCCCAGAATGCCATACTCATGCTTTTGACTTAATGGAAGCTTCTACCATGACATCAGGTCACCAGAATGAATGACAGATGCACAGAGACTTTAAATAAGTCTAATGTGACATTTTCTGCACTAGGAAAATGTCAATAAGCCTGTATAAAACACCCCCCAGCCATATAATGTCCACCAACCCTCCCCAGCCCCAAAACACATGCAAAATGGGAGATAAGACGTTTTTAAGAGCGACATTATCTCTATTTCTATCTGCTGTGGTGTTTTTTGTTTTTTGGTTTTTTTGGGGGTTTGGGTTTTTTTTGTTGTTGTTTTTTGGGGTTTTTTTTGGTTGGTTTTTTTGGTTTTGTTTTTTTTTTTTTTAAATATAATCCACACATTCTTCCAAAAGGCATCCATTTGTGGTTGGGAGAGCTGAAAATGGGCTGCCTTTATCAGCCCTTTTCCCCAGGAGTTTTCAGTAATGCTGAGCACTTATCAAACATTTACTGAGCAGTGAACAGAGTAAATGTTTCTCACTTTCATCTACATTTTAAGTGTGTTAGAGATTCAAAAGGAAAACAAGAAACAGACAAATCAGCAATTTCATTTTTAATTCCCTAAGTTTTGCAAAAAAGCTTTAAAAAGCTAGAGTTCTAATGAAAAAACATTTTACTAGCTCTAATCCTGTTGCTTGCTTTCTTCTCGCTTCTTCTAACCTCCCCACGTTCCCCCATTTATTTTAAACTACACAATTCTACATTAGTAAAATCTCATGAGACTTTCAATGAAGGACCAAGTATAAAAATGGGAAGCATGCATGATACAGAAACCAAGTGCAACTGTTGGGTTATGTGACTGAAGGCTAATCACCATAAACAGAAATCCCAGCAAGGATCAGAGGAATGATGACAGGCAGGGGAACCCTAGGAGCTTAATCAGTGTAAATGGATCACTGCCTTTCCCTTCTCCCCTGGGGCTACCTTGGGAGAGGTACTGGTCCTTTGTCTCTTCTGGGAAACGCACCAATGTGAGCCAGCCAAAGAAACTCCCATAATGTGTTGCAGACATGCAGGGGCTATTGCCAACCCCTTTGGGTTGCAAGGTGCAGCTGAAGAGTGTTTAGGGATTGTACAAAACATACTGTGGGATATATTATGAATTTTGTGGGAATGTGGCATAGATTTGGGGATATTCAGAAGGACAGAATGCAAGGAAATGGAAAGATCAAGATGTACTGGGAGATGGGTGGGTGAGAGGCAAGCAGCATGGGAAAGTAGCTGAGAAATGTCTGTTTCTACTTTCTGTGTGGGTGTTCTCTATTCTGAATGGGTATGGGTGAGTGCTAGTTAACATCAGGCTGGGACAGTCAGAGAGTGGGACAGGAGGTCTCAGTGCAGCCAGAGTGTGGCAACAAACACTGGAAGCTCACGTGTTCAGATACTAGGAACTGGGGAGCGTAGGGGTCAGCTGAGCATCCGAAGGCAGCTGGTGGAGTGATACAAGTTGTATATACATACATGTATATCCCACAAGTGGCCCTCGGTGCTGGTCAGTTAGCGGGAAGGAACAGGATCAGGCCATCCATGCTGTTGGTAAGTATGGCGTATGTTTACATCAGTGCCAAAGCACAGTTTTCTGTTGGTGTTATCAGTGTGGTTGGCTGCTCACACGTGTGTATATGCACCAGCTGGGAACCTGCTCAGCCTTGCTACAGACTCCGGCTGGAGGCACTGAGCTGCTGTAGCCTCACATATATCATGCTAGTAAACTGAGCAGCCCTTAACAATAATTAGTATAAGCTTATCTAGATCTTGCTCTTGTTGCCACACTAGCCCGTAGAGATGTGGTAAAATAGGTTACCTAACCTCAAGGTAACTGCAACAGCACATACTATTAGAAAGTGTATGCAATGACCCTTCGTCACACATGGAACACACTACAGTGATTCCTTTGTTATATCTCAGCTAAGAAATTTCGAGTGTCAGCAATCCAGCAATGGCAGTGATCTGCCGATGCCTATTTCAACATCAAATTGTCTCACCAGCACTGAGAAGTTTCCTTTTAGCAGCAATAAACCCTTTTTTAACTTAATGGACCCCAACAGCAGTGTGAGGAAGCCTCAGAAAGCTGCTTTTGTTCCTCTCGCCATCTGCCCACTCTTGAAACCAGTCTCTTCAAATCCCTACAATTATTGCCTATTGTTACTGTCTCGGACTGTCACAGGTCCTAGAGTCTACTATGAAAGTTCTTCTACAGGCTACATTACTTTAGTTTCTGGTTTTGTACACCTGCTGGATGTCCTCTCCCTGTCACAGAAGAGCTGAAAATTAAATAGGTAATCAAGTATCTTTAAGACATGTGTGCCAGATTAGATTAAAACTTCTATTGCACTCACTTATTTTTATGAAACAAGTCTTTGAAATGACTCTCAACTACTTTTATAACAGTAATGACAAGCCTATTAAGTGATTAATGTGATCATTTAGCTAGAAAGTCAAAGTTTACCAGGCAAGGAGACACAGAATATTGTGTTTTAAGAGAGATTTCAAGTTTACAAAGGTGAATGTTTCTATGTTGTCACTGTTTACAAACATGCAGCTTTAAATTTAGACAAAAATAAGGTAAAAATGTCTTCTGTAGAATGGTTAATCCCAACCTGGATGAATAAAGAATTTTCAATTAATTAATGTGAAGAGAATCTTATTTAGTGCCATGATTCCTTCCTGAAAAGTTTAGAAGTACTTTACAAATTACCTAATTTGCTATGGAGTAGCTTTCTTCAGATAGAAGCACTTTTCCACCCTGTTCTTAGCAGTATGATTTTCTCAGATTAGGACAACCTTTGTAGGTTTCCTTTACCAAGGAAGAAAACCAGGTACTAATCATGCTACATAAAAAAAAAAAAAAAAAAAAAACAAAAAAACCCCCAACAATTTTCGTTGAATTGTTCTGTTTTTTCAGTTGTCGGTAGCAATCCCTAAACATGGCAGTTCAGTACAGTTTAAAAATCGTATTTCTGTTAGAGAATTACTACTATAAATGATCAGAGATACAAAAAGAGCCTTGAGAAAGATGTTTCAGAAGGCCATTTTCTTGCATCCCAGGCAGACTCCTGGCATATAGCCTTCAAAAGTAGCTGCATTAGAAATTGATGTGTTTCTAAACAAAGACCTCTGGTTGTTTATTCACCCTTCATAAACCCAGAGGCATATTATTACCTCTCCTGTTCAATCTTCCAGATCCTGCTCTGGCAAAACATAGCTTGTGAGTTGCTGTGCCAGGGAATGAAGACAAAGTCTCTTTAATGGTTTTAGGCGTGAAATTTCTGGTAGTTCATTAATGTTTTGACTTGCAGGTTTTAAAATCACATCACACAAGATTCCTTCTATAAAATCACTTTGAACTTTTTAGCATAGAGTGGATGATTTGGAACCATCCTGAAGAAGACATTGACAGTTAGATTCTCTCGTATATTGGATATGCACCTTCTGTCAGTCTTTTGTTTTAAAAAAAGTTAGCTTTGCTGGTCAGTAAGCATGAAGCTGTCCTTTTATCATTAGCTATATTTGTTTGTTATTAGATTCAAAGAGAGAAATACACACTACCTTTCTGACAGACAGTTTCTAAATATGTGGACTTGTAGAGAACGGCACAGTACTAGAAAACGGTTACTAGCAAAACCGACTGTTTTGATCCTTGGCTCCTTCTCTTCTGTGTAGTCAGAAAACATTTTAACCAGAAAGCCAAGCTCTGAATTTTTTATTCAGAGTTTTTATTTTTTTCCTCCACACATTGAAATTTCATAGATGATTTAAAAAACTTTCTCAGTCAAATATTTTGCTGAGCTCTTTTTCCTGTGTATTTTTTGAAAATTGCCTGAAGCTGAGCTGTACACCTCTGCTTCTCAGGAAAAAGATCTATTGGCAAATGAAATGTACTCTAATACGATATACCATGTTACAAACATTAGTTTGCAGCAACTGAACTATAGCTGAGAGAGGAAGGGTGTTTTTTGGGTTTGTGGGGGTTTTTAGAACTGGAATTTTTTGAAAGTTTTCTATAGCTTCTAGAATAACTTAATTTCTCACTAAGTCTTCTAAGCTTCAGCTATACACAGTCCTCATTAGACCTTTCATAGAAATTATCACATTACTTAAAAATAGGAACAGGAAAAGAAGGTTGAGCTTACACTCAAAGTGAAAGTAAATTTTAAATAAATTTATCAGCTTATTCCTTTTTCTTCTCTAGTTAATTTCTGCCCTCTTTCTTTCCTGCTAAAGGTCTGCTCCAAAAGCCATTCCAGTCAATAAGTCTTTCCACTGATTTCACTAGACAAAGCTTCAGTTAAGATTGTTGTTGATTTATTTAAATTTTCTGATCTAAATTAGTTGCTTACAGCTAATTTGTTGCAGTCACAAAAAACCAACCACTTCCCAATTCTTGGCTTTTATAGACCAGCTAGCATTTGGAATTGAGAAAATAAGAGCTGCTAAAGAATCAATTGGCTGAACAAGTAGAACAAATGAAAAACACATTAGGAAAGCTCAATCTACTGCATTAACATTAAATGCTAATAAGAACAGATACAGAAAGCACATTCCATTTTTTCTTATGTATAAGGAAGACATTACATAGAAACCAAAGGTATAAGAGGTTTAGTTTAAGCCCATTAAGTCTAAAACCAGACAAGCCAGGAATCTTCCACATATTGTGACTTTCTTTTTCTGCTTGTGTAAGAGAGAAATATAAATTAAAAATCCTTAAAACTCCTTTTAAATATTGTTTCTAAATTTTATTAATATACTTGTGACTCTCCCTAACCTTACAGGCAGCTACAGATCCATGCTCCTTACTTTCCGTTTAGGGCAAGACAAGCTTTTATACATTCCTTAATTAGCTTTAATGAGCTAATAGCTATAGCCATCTGCTCTGATTAAGTGAATCAGTTACAAGAGCTTCTTGAGCTCACCTCCTGTTTGCTCAGTGGTCTTAGGTGTTGCATTATAAGAGCCCTTCTCAGAGAGATATTTTTAGCTCTCCTGGTGGAAAACATCTAGTACAAAACCTTTTTTTGTGAGAAGTTGCGGGCTCTCATGCTTCCAGGTTGGGATTACAATTAAAGCAACACGGGAGCTGCTCAGCTTAAAAATCACAACTGCCTTAGCTTGCCTTTTAATAGCCATTTAAGCACCAAAATTCCTAGTAGTTTCTAAAAAGCCTTTGAAAATCCATGCTTAAATCAGTTCTGCCAATAGACTTGAGAGTCTAGGAACTGTTTTGTCTATAGTAGTGAGAAAAGATAGGACAATGGAGTTTCAAAAGTCTTTCTCAAATTTTTAACATGCCTTTTTCATGGTAGATGAGTAATAACATGATAAACCTGATAACCTTTTCTTAATTCAGATTAAATGGTCACATTTATACATTGATTAATTCTTTTTCAGTTTTTTCCATATATTGTGTGCTTGATTTCCTTATCTAAAAATTACCTTTTACATATTTATATACAAATCCTATATAAATTGTACATTTTTTATACTTAATAGGAAAGAGATAAAATTGCCAGCTACAATTATTTAGGAAATGGAGGTAAAGTCTAAAAGGCTTCATTTCATTCCTGTCTCTGTTAGTGGCCTACAAAACATTGCATGAGTTGCTTTCTGTGCTTTAGTTTTCATTCTTTGGTAAACTGGGTTAACATTTAATTCCTCTGTAAAGTGCTTTGCTATTTGTAGAAGCTTATACTGCTTATCAGGAAACTATGAGGAAAATGTCTTAGTTGCATTTCTTTTCTGGGCAGGCCTTGCGTTTCTTCCATATCCAGAATGCTGGAAAAACTGAAAGTTGACTAGATCCCTGGAAAATCAAGGCAATTTATAAATTAGTCTTGGATATGTTTTTTTGTTTTGTTTTTTTTTTTTTAGTGAAAAAGGTGGAAAATATTCATCTCCCCCCAAAAAAAGTATAATTTGTTGGTAATTCGTGTTTCTTATTATACTAAAAGTAGGATGATAATTACCAATTAATACATCACCAATGACAGTTTGAAGCTTTCCGGTGTGCTGTATGATTTACAGGGTGGCAGATATTAAAGAGTCTAGAACTATATTTCTACAGAAAAACATTTTATTACAAGATCGATAATAAGTACAGAGAGGAATGCAATTTTTATTATTTTTATTTTATTTTGACAAAACATGTTCAACAGGAGAAATAAGAGGTTACACTAACAACTGATTCTCATTACTTTATTCAAAATGTATTTCTCCAGACATTAGCTTCTGTGGTCTAGGTTGCCATTACTGCATATAATTTATGAATTAATCTTTATTGAATATGACCATTTAAGAATCTAAATTACACATGTCTAATACATATGCAACAATGCTCAAATGGCAGACTTATTGCCTTCATTACATGAGAGAAATGAGGTTCATGGACTGTATGCACTGAAATTGTAACAAGCAAAATTCTGCTTCAGGGCAGTTAGTATAAAGCCAGATCTCAATAGGGAGGAAATTCTTGTTTGTCTTGGTTCATCACCTGTAAAATAGGAAATTAGAAACCCTCCTTTTTAATATGCCCTTTTAAAAATATTTGATTAAGTTACAAATAATTTGGGACAACCTTTATCTATAATTTTCACAGTACAACCAATTTCAGGTGTAATCAGTAGATGCTGCTCTGGAAAACATAATCCATGGAATGGTTTGGCTTGGAAGGGACCTTTAGAGATCATCTAGTCCACCCCCCCTGCCATGGGCAGGGACAACTTCAGCCAGATCAGGTCACTCAAAACCCTGTCCAACCTGACCTTGATCACTTCCAATGTTGGCACATCCACAACTTCTCTGGCTCTGCCAGTGTCTCACGACCCTCATCATAAAAAAATTCTTAATTGCACCCAATCTAAATCTACATTCTTCTGGTTTAAAAATGCTGCCCCTTCCTGTCACTACAGGATCTAGTAAAAAGTCTTTCCATCATTATTAAAGCCTATGTATACATTGAAAGGCTGCAGTAAGGTCTCGCTAGGGCCTTCTCCAAGCTAAGGAACCTCAGCTCTCTGTCTTTCTGGATAGGAAAAGTGTTTCCCTCTGATGTCTTTTGTAGCTCTCCTCCAGACCCATTCTGACAGGTCTATGTCTTCCTTTAATTAACATTCATTACACAAATTTTATTTACAGATTTGAAGGTAGAATGTAAAAAACGTATTCCATAAAATTCTATTTCCTTCCTTAATCATAGATAACCTAAAAGGAAAATAGGATGCTTCCCATTATCAGCTCCAAAACCACCAGAAATTTGGAGAACCTTGTTTAAAAAAAGAAAAAAAAAGTGTCTCCCCTCACTCTAAGAACATGTACAACTGTAGTAAACTGGTAAACTGGTTTTGAGTTCTACTATTTTAAAATGACTTTAAAAATAATATTACTCATGTAATTTTGCAGAATCAACCACTGAAATAGAGCTAAATATATTATCTGGCAATCTATACAATTAATGTTATTAGCAAAAAAATGGATGTTGATAGACTTCATACTGGTTTCTTGTCTGAGAAATAGTTGTTCTTGAAAAACTTCCAATGCAAATCACTGTAACATCAGCTAAAGCAGCCTGGCTGAGCTTTTAACAAACTGTATAAAAATCTTGATATATGGCTAACTGTATAATGAAGCAAACATTAGATGTTAAGTCAGGTGACAAATAAAAGCTACTTGATAAAATGTAATGCTAAAATTGAATTTTAAGGTTCTCTTGGGATGATTATCACCTGGAAGAATGTATGAGACTATTCAGTATTTTAGGTGACTGTTAAAAATAACATCAGTGTATGGAATATCCTCCTCCTTGCCTAATACAAACCAGCCAGTTCATCTTTCCAGTCCTAACATGATACTTTTCCTCAGCTGAGGTTTTGAAAACGTCCATTGCTGAAGAGTTTGCATCTATCCTAGATGAGATAGGCAGCTATAAAAAGCAGGGTCATATGTTATAAATAACTCTAAATAGAGGGGTACAATAAAAACTTCTCTGTTTTCATAACTATATTAGCCAGCTTCTCTCCTATTTCTCTAAAAGAAGAATGTGTACAAGGACAGAGAGTTACGCATTTACCTTATTATAAAGGGATATGTTTTGGACAGAATTCATAATTAGGAATCCATTTGGAAAAAAACCCCAAACACCTGCATTCATGTTATCGGGAAGGAACATTAAACCACTGACACAGTCTCATTGATAAATACTTATTTTTAAAATAGTAAACAATGAACCTACTAAATGTACAAGAAGATGAAGATTGAATTGTATTTCTCTGACAGCAATTAATGTGGTGATAACTGATTTTTGTAGCCCTGTTGAACATTAAGCCAGTGGATACATTTGTGAGCAAGATTTGTGTAGGTAGGGTCAGGATTTGACCCTAGAACATTTATTATATCAAGACAGGAGGCAATTTGTTTATCAAGCGATATTTCATTAGACCTGGTAGCAGCTCTGTCTCTACAGAACACTTACATTGCAAAGGCTCATGTATTTCAGAGGTTACATATTTCAAACAAAACAGTTAATTTCAGTGTGATATAAAAGCTCCAGCTAGTTACATAATTACAGAATCTTTAAGGGAGAATAATAATTGGAAATACTAAATAGATTTCTTAAGTAAAATGCTTGTAGGAACAGGTCAGTGTACCAAGGTGGCCTTCATTTAAGTAAGCAACAGTCCTCCAGGATGGTGTCAAGAAACCAAGTCTTTAGCTCCTTGCAGAAAGTAGCAAAGCAGAAGAGAGATAACAGGTATATTTTTTCCAAAAAAATATGTCTTAAAAAGAGAAAATGTGTTCCCTAATGGTTTATCATTAAAAACATGCCAATTGCTAAATAATTCTTACAATACACTCTGTGAAATTCAGACAGAAATAGCACTCCCTTGTGGAAACGGAGGAAGGACATCTGAAATCAAATAAACCCTAGTGATTGAGTAATTTAATACAAATAAGTTTTTGATTTCACATGGCTACAAGGCAAATCATAACCTCAGAAAAAGTTTCGATGAATTAATTAAAATAAACATCTTTAATATCCGTTGAATAGTATTCTGCTGACTTTGCTTTAGTATTCTCTTGGCAAACGACTTGATTACTTAAGGTTAAAGCCAAATACTACTTCCACCTTTATTTGACACATCAGTTTGGGCACTGTGTGTACTGGTTGTTCAATATAAAATAGAAGCAGGAATAAAGTCATAGGGTGGAATTACTGCACATTTAAGATGGGCTTAGAATGTCAGCACCTGTCTTTAAAACTGAGATCCAGATTCTTCCCACTCCAAATGCAACAAAACCCACCGCATACCTAAATAAATCTGGCACCTACCTTTTGTATCACAGGGTTCTCTGTGTAGTTATATGCAGGTTTCTATCCATGTTGGTCCTGATCTAAATTCCTTTGCAAACTGGGCACCAGGGAGAGTTATGCCTGTTGTCCATTTGTATCCCAAAGAGGAATGTTCAAGGAATGTCCAACACAAAGTCACTGTTGCTTTCACTGAAAACACAGCCCATGGTGGTTTAGACATTTCTGGAAAGGCTTCTGTCTGGAAGCCCTAAATACCTGCATCCTTTGAAACTCATGTACACCTTACCCTTTCAGAAACAACGTCGTCACCGAACTATCAAGTGGTCCGTGTAGAGAGAAAACTAGATCACTATGCCAGTGTGAGGACAGGAAGGAAAAGGGAGCCGTTAACTATGAGTTAATGATTACTGCAATTAAGACAAAGGGCTCTTGGCTTCTGGGTCTAGCTCCCTAGGATTACTTTTTAATTTGACTGCCTACCCTTCAGAATTTTGGAAAGCAATAGAAGCCTTCAAATAAATGCAGAAGAGGACTATTAGAGGGCTTCAGAAATTTTAAAAGTGATTGGCATTTTATGACAATTCATGAGAAAAGGGATGTTAATGTGACAATATTATTGTCTGCAGTATGGTATCCCCCAGTAGAAATACTACTATTGATATGCTGTAAGCCCTTGGAAGAAAAGTCTTGACTTTTTAGAACAAAATATAAATTTAAGCAGTGAATGATGCTTTTTTTTTTTTCAGTTTTGGCATAAATTATTTTACTGTGTATACATGAGATTTATTTAAATCAGTAAGAAAAATATGACATGAGAACATACAAACTTTTTTCTTTTTTTTTTTTTTTTTATAGAAAGACACTTATTGTTCTACCGTATTCTTGAATCGGCTGCAACATTAAAAGAGTAATCAGCTGAAGTAATATGCTATCAGGATACTAAACACAGCAAGTAAAATGAAGCAGCTGCTGTAATGATCAACAGGATTTACATTTGTGTCACAAAACTAATCACATATAAGATAAACTTAGAGAAATTTAGAGAAAGCTAAACCAGTTTTGTTCAGGTTTTCTTTTACAATTTAAAAAAAATCACACTGGCATTACTAAGTGTATGATTTTTTGTGTAAAAAATTAGCATCATTGTAATGCTAACTAGTAAGAAATCGAAATTACTGCATAAATGAATTTCCAATATCTGACTTTGCTAGTGGTCTGATAGTGTAGTGCTCGTGATGTTTTAGAGATGAGGTGTTCTCTGTGATTTCTTTATATTCCAATCAGATATTTGAGTCCAATTAGTATATCTAACAACCAACATCCTTTAGGATTCTGTAAATTTACAGGATACAGAAAAAAATAAGTACTTGTTTGTTTTCTTGACAAAAACCAATCATGATTAATTTTATTCACAAAGACTATCATACCTTTAATTTAGTCACATGTGACTTTGAAGATCTATGATTAAAGCATTATTTGGAGTTCAGGGGAACAAAGCTTTCCAAGAGATGATTCACTTACAGTTTTCAAAGACTTGATTTGCACTGCAAGAATCCTCATTAGGTGGTTAGACAGTATGTCTTGCCTCTCTGACAGACAGAGTGCCACAGAATCATGGAATAGTCAGAGAGTATTGTGTCAGTCATAAATTTAGAAGTACCTTTACGGGTTTGCTGGTTAAGATGAAGAGTAGTACATATATCCTGCAGAAACTAAAGATACAGAATGTTATTAATTTAAGTATACTGAGAAAGGTGAAACAATGCTGGTATCAAGTCTTCTGAAAATGCCAGGAAGGATTTGCTTTTGCAGACTAGATACTTAAAATGTGTAAAATTGACATTTTCATTTAGGTAAGGGCAGCCATCATCGTTAAGTGCACATAGTCAGAAAGTGCTTGCAAGGTTCTGCACAGTTGCATAGTCCACACTGCCCGTGTAGATATTGACACACTAAGAGTGATTTCCTTTAATTATTTAGCTTTCATAGGACTAAGCACTGTTTGCTCAGAGTTAAAATATTTCAAATTGAAGCTTTCCCTAAACTCTGTTCTCATGCCTGGATGAACATCCTGGCTTTCACAAAGAAGCATACAATCCAAACAATGACTTCACTCTTTTCCTGGGACTTTGAACAGTTAAGGGATTGGGACTGGAAAACGTGTTGTATCTTGTATTTTAAATGTTGCATTTGTGACCCTGTCATTATGTCTAGGTGAGCTAACTATCTTGTGCTGGCTGCAGGTTCGTTGGAGTTATGACTCTGAATTGAAAATTCAACATCAGTGGAATGAACTCGCTCAAAGGTAGAGGACTGTGAGTCCCTGTCAGAGCTTTGAACCATTCCCACACATCCTGTCACTGGATATCAGGAAAAAGAGATCAACACTTCCCTCTCCACTTCCACATCTGTTCTTGCTAATTTTCATGCCATTGATAATTGCCCAATGCTCCCATCTATCTAGATCCTTCTGAAAGGCCATGTTACTAATTAAAATGTTACCTATTAAAATTCTCTGGTCTGTCCTTGGAGTTTCCAAGCACTGCAACAACTATTGGCATACAGAAATATACTGCTTCCTTTTGTGATCCTAAACATCTGAGTGACATGGAAAAGCTAGGTTACAGGTAAGAAATGTTACACTAAAAAAATATATCTGTTTCATCTTTGACTTCCTAATAAATAGGTATGTGTTTTGCATCTGCTAGTTGAGAGAATAAATAAAGCAATAATGTGGAACTCATTGAATACACTGATTTGTTATAGGCAAAACAAACACCTGTTCCTATACACTGGCTACAGTCAGGCATGTGAATAGCCTTTTCTTGAGAAAACTACAGTTAAATACTCATAGGTAAATTTAATGTCAGAGTTTTCTGATATTTATTTGAATACTTTCAAAAAGTACTTTGAAAATCCCAATAAATCAAGGATTTAATGTGCTTCCCAGGTACATCACTATCAGCTTTCACGACAGCTTCAAAGAACACCGAAAACATCTAAAAGACATCATTTCTCTAAGTAAGGTCGTTCATAAATTTTATAGGTATTGTCCTGGTAGAATACATTTTACATTATTCACCAAAAAATAATATTGTTTGGGACATATATTTTCTTAAAATTGAGTTTAGTAGAATGTCTTTTTGAGGTATTTTTAAAACCTTAACCTCTTTAATTTTAAAAAGCATTTGAAGTATCTCATTAGTTAACAAGCTCAAAACCCCTACATTCTTAGTCTGTTATTTTGTCAGTTTGTCCAATGCTCATTGGAAAAGAACAGAAAACGTAAGGTATTTCTCACCTATACATCTCTCTTTGAGTCCTTCTTTGTCTTTTCTCTACATAAATCCATTGAATATTTTGTCTGATTTTGTATGATGGTTTACTGTCCTTAAAATAAACAAACAACTTTAAATACTCAGTGTACTGTTTGTCTAATAAAAAGTGAGTAGGTCTTCACTGTTTGTCAGAAATGTTTTTGCTCTCTGCAAGGTGGTGATTCCTCTCATTAAAATAAATGCATATACTTTGAAAACATAAGGCAAAAAATGTCTTGCATTGCAAAAGTCTTGGAAAATATTTAATCTGCTTGTGAAATGCTACATAAATCTAGCAAGAACCCTAGAAATCATTTGAATAAACCTGGTCCTATCGTTTTGAAGGAAAGCAGCATCTAACAACATCTATAGAGAGAACAGGATTTATCATTTATGTCTTGACGGGAAAAAATATTACAATGATATAATTAGGCAGATTGTTAAAGTCCCTAAAGAGAACAGATATTCTAACCTTTGCAGGAATTTTTACTTGAAACTAAAGAATTTGATTACTGATAAATGCAGATTTGAAAAAAAAAAAACCCAACAACTTAGAAAAGCCAAAAATACAAAAAGTATTTGTAAGAATACCCAGTAGCCAGGAGAATTTGGCTTTATTAAGAATTAACAGAATTTTGAGCACTACAAAAAAAAGTTTTATTATTAGGCATGATTCAGCCTTCTGAAACCTTGAATACTACAGATACTTATGCACATAATGATGTAGTAGGTAGCTAGTGGAAAATTTCATAAACTTCTACAAAAGAACTTCAGAACTCGAGGAGAGTTCTGAGCAGAATAGAAGCCCCTAAATAAAAATTGTATATTTCACATGTGTATATATACCTGAGATATAAATCTGAACTCCTCCAAGGTCACAAAAGACCAAATCCTCAAAACCTTATTTAGGCATGCTGGCAAGGACTGGTAGAGATACGGAGCTAGAGTTTTCTATACAAGTGTGTTTGCTGTGATTTAGACACATAATGAAATGGATTGTAAGAGCACTTCAAGCAAAAACTAAATCTCAGGGCTTAGTCTTCCAAAACAAAGCTTATTCTCTCTCACTCCTGGTCTGTTTTGTTTTGTGGTTTTGTTTGTTTGGGTTGTGGGGTTTTTTGTAATTGTAGTTTTTGTTTGGTTGTTTTTATTTTTGGTTTTTTTTTGGGGGGGCGGTGGTGCTGGTGGGGTGTTGAGGTTTTTTCCTAGTTGCATTTTTACATCTGTGAATCTAATTTTTAGGCAAAATATAACGACTTCCTCAGAACAGGAGAGGCTAAGTGTATCTCTCATATACACAATGAGATCAGGTGCAGCCTAATGGCTGGCGAGCTCCTGTGGCAGTCACATGCTTGAAACTCTTCAGGCAGTGAAAAACTTACCCTGGATCAACAAGCTCCCGAGTGAAAAAATCTAAGTGCTCACTTACAATACAACGGTATAGTAAGTGGGCTGCCTCTGACCATGTTATTCAAATAAGAGTAGTCTCCAGTGTATTTCTGAGAGGCTTGGGTTAAATATTTATTTTAGGGAGGGAGATTTAGCATGAGGTGCCTTTTTGTTGTGCTCACGTACTAGTGATGGGACATGTCAGCGAGCAGAGATGGGACATCTGGGGGACTTCCCATTTTTTTGTCCGTGGTGATTTAGAAATGTTGAAGGGACAGCGATAACTGCACAGGAAGGTGACCGTGTATTAATGGAAACAGATATGTAACTGGAACTCTGCACAGCTGAGCTGCATATATAGGGCTTTTACTCTCATCTCCTGTGTATTGTTCTGTGCTAGAGATTGCATGAAATTTACAATTTTTCTTTCCAAAAAGAAAAAAAAGGAAAAATATCGAAGAGGAGGGCCTAATTTCTTTGTTCTGTCCTGATGTTCTGGCAGTGCTCTTATTATAACCACTTGATAACTGCAGTGACAATTTTTATGACTCATATCTTTTCTAAGAACATAGTTCTGCTGGGCAGGAGTGACACAGTTAAAGCAATTCATGATATAAAAAAGCTATCAGTTTTTCTCATATGTCTTAAGGTCCACTTGATACTTAGTTACACTAGAAAGCAGATTATCAATTATATTGATTTATCTGTCAACTTGATACAATGCCAAGGTAGCTTAGAACCGAACACAGATTGTTATCTTATCTTAAAAGTGTTATAAGACTGGTGAAATATTGACAATAATGACATCATAAATATCAAGGTGAATATTGCTATCTCTCTTTATTGTATAAATATTAATGAGTTAATGGCCATTTTTAGCTATTCCTAGCAGTATTTTATGTTTGAATAGAGCAATCAAAAAACTGTCTTCATATGTAAAACATGAAAATTCCTCATACTGTAAAAAAAATCAGCACACTAAGGCAATTTTGGCAATTATTTCCTTGTGGGAGAAATCTAGCTTTGTTCCCATTTAAATGTTCTCTAAATTGGAATCAAATGAAAACAACCATGCATAAATTCTGATAGCCTTTTTCTTGTACAATCATGCACTTAAAAACAAAATATCAAGCTTTGCATTAATATTATCAGATGATAAAACTAGCTCTCAATTGAGTAAGAATTTCCATAACTCATCTAATTTTTACCCCAAGCTGAAATAGCAATAAATACATTAAAAGCATAAGAAAATAATGTTTTGATCTCTCCAACTATGACAAAATTTGTAAATATTCCTTGGCAAAGTCACAAGGGAATGAAGTGACATATAGGCAATTCAGAACAAAGTGCACCTCATAAGAACTGCACGAAGGCTGGTTCATAATTTTTTTTGCTCTGAAAAAAGAACTTATCATAGCATCTATAATGTTATTATCTTGAGACTTTAATATGCAGCCATGTTCGTATGCTGAAACACGGAAGTAGTTTACTTCTGCAGTTATACCTGAGAAAAATCTTACATTTCTGTCACATCAGGGTAACTAAAGAATAGTATCAGCAATAATGTGATTTATTTTTTTTTTTGTGATACATGAATATTAAATTATCCATGAGTCCTGGAGTTCAGTTTCTCAGGAGGGACATCAACAACATTTATGGTAGAATCTATGGTTAATGCTTATTATTCTGTAAAATCTGTAAAGTATTTATAACCGATACTAGAATTACAGAATCATGATTCTGATCCTTATAATCGTTTCTCTAAAAAACAAGTACTGGACTCGATTTAATATAAAATTGTATTATCTTCTGCCAGTGCTGAAGTCTGAGAAACATATTTCTTCCTGTTTGCTACAATAGCATCAAACACAATGCTAGTAATCTTGTATGTATTTATATAAATATTTCTTGAATCAGGCTCATTTAAGATATTTCCTTATGTAATTCTGTTCATAAATCCTCATTTGCCTTTGCAAATTTTAGGAGAATAAAGATGAAGTAAAAATGTACTTGTCCTTTGTCCTGTGAGTTATTAGACAGCATTCTGTTAGATTATGAATAATTTTCATATATGCACATGATATTAAATGTAAATAAGTTTATTTTATGCATGTGTAATTAATGTTGCAATTTCTCAAACTTACATGAAAATATTTAACAATTATTAGGAATTTATTAACAATTTTAAAACTATGAACTTGTTTTATTGGATGTAGGGAACATGGTATTTCTCTAAACAGCCACTGCTCCATTCTAAAGTGAGTATTTAGTAAAGTCAGTTTGAGTAAAAAATGTTGTCAAAATCAGACTTTCTCAACAGTTACCTCTACTGTTGACTTATTAACTTCAATTTCCCTGTATAAAGGAGACACAAACTCCATTCTCTGTCTTGTTCTGCTTGCATTTTTAATGGTTCAGAATTGCATTAATTGAATAGACTAATCTTAGTAACTTCAGTTAAATTTTCCTCCTAGAAAAATCCCCAAATTCTCACCAGAATTATTTTTGAGACATCTGAAAAAAGAAATAATTTGCAAATTTTTTTACAGTTCTGTTACTGTACTTTTACTATTATGTCATAAAACCATAGTAACAAACAGATTTCCTTACTGAGTCATATTAAACACTTTGAATTTGCCTGATTTTCATGCTGAGATCTGACAAGGCAATAACTCTGGTTGATATCTTGAATCACAATAGGCTTAGGGGAAAAAAAACCCCAAAAACAAACAGCCAAGGAATTGAAAAAAAAAAAAGAGAAGATAAAAATATTTTTCTTGACTATTCTCTGGGGAAACAAAGAAACAAAGAAAAGGCTTTAGAGTATTAGTTAATAATTTGCCTGTGAAGTTAAGGCGTTTAAAGGTGTCATCCTGCTTTCATGTCAGTTCTTTTAATTTTGAGCTAGGACCCTTTATAGTGTATCTCTCTCCCTGCCCCCCTGCCGCCTCCCCCCTCCTCCCCCCTTTCCCCACTCTCCCCCCCCCCCCCCCATTTTTTTTGGGGGGTGGGGAGCAGGGGAAAGTGTTTCGGAAAGTATTTTATTTTTTGGTACATGTAACATAATAGTAAAGAACTATCATGTTTCTGATAAAACCAGCCATAACAACAGTGAAAAATAATAATAATAATAATAATAATAATAATAATAATAATAATAATAATAATAATAATAAACAACCGTAAGAATTCTGATTAATTTTGCATGCTGTGCAAAACAAGCTACAATTTTATACTATTTTTCTATCAGAATCATATAAGAAGGAGGAAAAGATTCCACTAAGAAGGAAAGAGCATTCAGGAAGAATATTTCTGCTCAGCTGCAATGAAAGCCTAAAAATAGGGTTTTTTCTTTTTATAAAACCAAAAAAGCTGTTAGACCACATACATTTTTGTTCATGTGAGTATATAAAGGTTAGACTGAGTGATGAATACATTAAACACACAGCTGTATTTCTTTCAGAAAACAGAACTCAGAAGTTTAATACTATATTTCAAGTTGTCTTTTGCTTTACTTGCTTTATGAGCTTTTCCCCAAATCCTCTCTCCTCTGCACACAGCTCCCATTGCAATTAATTAAAAGAACGCAAATTTCAGCAAACCAAAAAACTGCCTGTAACCTAAAATGGAGTAGAATAAATTAATCTATTGCTCTGATTTTTTTTTCTTCTTTTATTGTTTGTTTGGGGTTTTTTGTTTGTTTGTTTGTTTGTTTTTGTTTTTCCTTCTAATTTTAAAGGTTAGGGATACATGAACAAGTGCTGAATAGTTTGTACATCTGAAATAACAATACGGTGTAGAAAAACTAACCCCAAATTTCAATAGGTTAATAAAAGATAAAGCTCTAAACAGACTTTTTTTTTTTGTTTTGTTTTTGAGAGATGTCTGCTTAATCTCCGCTTTTTTATAGTGGATAATTAATTAGATGGTAACAACTAAAGCAGAGCTGCAAAGCAAGCAGACTCTGAATCTTAATACTACATATTCCTTTTCTAAAGCTTTACTCTCTCCATGTTGTCAATAGGAATTTTGACTAATTCAACATAAATAGGGAGTGGGATTTCACTGTTTTTTGTGCACATGACTACCCTAATTTGGCAGACAGCAAAGCACATTAAAACCCCCCTCTCAACCAAGATCAAAACCTTAAGATAATACACAACAGGTTTTCTTAGATCCACAATAAGATTGATTAGTAATAGTCTTTTCCACATTACTTATTTTGATTGGGTGTAACAAAATGAAATTATGGGTATTTTGTTCGGTTATATGTCTTTAGTTCTTAAAATTCCTTTTAACAAGTATTGAGGTGCCTTTCTGATAAAGCCTGAAATCCCACTATAGACTTTATAAAGCATGATTATCCTATTTAACATGCACAGTATGTGCTCCTGGTAGGGTCATTTATTCTATAAGCAGGATCTTAATTACTATCTTTATGCTGATGAGATCCAAATATAATAGGTATATCAAACAGTTCATGATGACTTAGATAAATCTGTCTCTAGTCTGGAAGGATACTTATTAGATGTTAAGTGTTGAGTGTCTGCTAACATTTGGTGCTTAAAACAGAATTGATTTTATTTGGCCCATTGCCTGCTAAATAGCAATTCCTCATTTATGGTACCATTTGTTAGGAATATAAAATTGCCTCCTCACTGAATGATTTTGGTGTTATATTTGACCCTGAAACTTGTTCTGAGGGCCACATTGTTAAGTCTTCATATTTACACGTCAGGAATTTAGCAAGGTTAAGGACATTGCTGTTTCAGCAGGATCTATGGCTCTTGATTTATGTCCTACCACATCAAGGCTGGAATACTGTAATTCACTGTTTGCCGGCTTTTCCTAGCTGCTTGTTGTACATACTTCAGCTGTACAGAATTCAACATCTGCAGCATTTGCTACAAATCAGCTACAAGAGAATACCTGAGGAGTATGTTGGGTGTCTGTCAAAATGATTCTGAGGTACGTTTCCATGTGTAGAAATTATGCCACTCAGAAATTAGCTTGTTTAGAAAGTAAAGGTAGTTGATGCTATCTGAATAGCTAAAGTAGATTCTTTATAGAAGCTTGGATAAATTTTCAATGAGTGAATTTATGTGAATTTCTGATTCTTTTCCCTATGAATTCTCCAGAATTCCCTATTCTTTTCTAGAATATGATTTTAGTTATTTTGAGGAGCTGCTTATTTAGTAATTTATTTACTTCCTTAAGAAATCTTTCACTTGTGCTGACAGGAATTGCTACACCACTTAAGCTATTAATTGGAAAAACATTTATTTAATCTGACAGATCTAAGTATTTGACATGAATTTCCTTTAGTTTTTGTGAAACCCCATAGTTTTAGGAACTGAGCAATGGAGTTGAAAAACGATCAGCTGACATTCAGCTTTGAAATTCAGGAGAGACAAAGATGGATAGTGGTCCTCAGTGTCATTATTGATCACATAATGACAACAGTGTCAAATTATACAGTGTTATACTTACCAACAGGCAAACTTCACAGATCAAAATGCTATTCAATTTCCTTTTTCTAATAAGCTGAATCAATAGACTCCTGCCATTATTTCCATTTGGCCTATTTATATTAAATTATTCTAAAAATATGTCCTGCTGTCAGCACTGATCACTGTTGGATATGTGAGAGTAACTTTGCATTATTTTGATAAAAGATGTGATGCTGTGTGAATCAGGCCACGACTGCTTCACCCCCACACTCTGGGGAATCACTGTGCCCACCAAATTACGGGTATGTGCCCAAGTGCTGCTGACTTTGCTAATGAAGCTGCACATTGTCACAACACTGCTATGGACAAAAGGGAATTTACATTAGGAGCTAAGAAATGAGCGTTAGTCTGGCTCATGCTTTAACAGTCTACTTAAATACATATTGTTTGTCCAGTACAGTACTAAAACCACCCCTAGCCCAACTCAGTGCGGAGGCCTCACTGGTTGTACAGTTACAATTGTTCCAGTGAAAACCTGCCAACATATACACCTTTATTCTGATGTTATACTCATCCTTCCAGCGTCCTTCCAGATCCTGAGGCCAAAATTTCAGGGATCCTCCAGAAGATAAGGCTCAGGGAAGCGTAACAAGTTTTTGGCATCCTGATATCTTTGTCAAGAGGAATGTGATGTTCGTGGTGGTGTGAGTGCCTTCTTCCTCCGTCCTGGGTCCACCTGGATTACTTCGATGTATTCTTAACTCAGTCTCCTTCTTTCACATCCATGCCAAACTGAAATTTGCGAGCTGTATGCTAGCATCCCTCAGCTTTAGCTGATGTCAAGGACTGATGTTTGTTAGAGTCCCTGTGTTAGTTAGACCAGTTCCCTAGGTGACATTCACAGTGCTTATGCTTAAAAAGTTATAAAGTCATAGTCATTCGATCATTAGACAATTGTTACAATAAGCAAAATCAATTAAGTTCAAGGCAAGCCCAGAAAATCTTGAGATCCTGCATAATCAGGTCAACACAGAGCCCACAGCATTCTACTAAATAAAACGAGGATCATATTTACGGAACTACAACAGACAAGAAGGAGAGGATGGCTGCAGCCCGCTTTCTGAATGGTCTTGGCCAGAAAGCTTGTTGCATAATCAGGGAAATTCGTGCTTTCAGGGAGGTCAAAACTTTCAAAGCAAGACAGTGAAACAAAACATGACAGTAAATTTGGACTTCTTTCTTGGTATTCCTTTGACGGTATACAACCACAAGCAAGGCAGTATAAACTTCACATAAACTAATCAATATAGGGCGAACCTGGGTTGTCCTCACATAATGCAATGAATTTAATGAGTTGAGGCTTAGTTTTTCTGGTTGGTTAACTTATTTAGGAAATAAATAATTTCTGGAACTAACTGCACATGGAAATTCATTATGGAAATCTAAGGGAACGTTGAATTTAATTAATTGATATTTCGTTTTAATTTTTATTTATTAGCTATAGCAATGTCACTAGCAGTGCAACAAGTGGACCCTGAACATCAGAACAGTGTTATTAACTATCAACCCAAAATAAAAATCTGATACTGCCTTAAATAGTCTAAGAAGGATCAGAAAAAAAAAAGAAAAAAAAAAAGTTGTCTAAGCTAAGCTTTGGATTTATTGCTTATTCTTATCTCCATCTCCTGTGAACTCTATGGGAGTCCAACAGGCTTTCAGACAGGAAATAACAGGGCACATCAGGCTTTATCAAAACATTATTTGGTTGTTCTATAAGAAAATTGAGATGGGAAGATATTCAGTCATTATGGTTAAGAAAAGATGAAACAAATTCCATATGCTTACTGTTGTATATCTCCACTGTTCTAGTACCTGAGGATCATAATATTATTGGGGGAAGAATCAGCTTGGAACGTAAGTTCAATTTACATATTAACAAGACTTAAATTCACATGTCACTTTTGGAAAAAGCACATCTTGTAAACTCAAAGATACTATTGAAATTTTACACCTGAATTAATTTCCTCCTTGATATCTTTCCTGCATTCCCATGGTTTTTTTAGTCTGAATGAATAAGATTGACAATCCAAAAACATGTTGAGCAGGTTTTTCTCATGAGATTTTGTCACCTGTTATTCAACCTTAGTGTACCATAACTATGATCATTTTCTTGGATTTCTTCAAAATTTAATCTTGAAAAAAATACTTCTTAATTCAACACCATATGTTAGGTAATATGAGAAAATTAATATCTGTTTATTTTATTTTTAAGATGCATCAGAGACGGCCCAGGAAAAATGCACTATGCTTCACACACGTTTGGAGAAGAGTGTGAGACTGACATAGTCAGGGCTATGGCAGAAAGTGCTCAAGTACATGACAAGTTTTCTAAAAGTAATCAAATATTCCTGTTAGACTCTTCAGATTTACTGATTCCCCACCCCTCCTGCTTTGTGTGACATCTTTTCTGTTTAGTTTTCTTCCACCAGAAGGCTACGTCACAAGTAGACCCTGTGTCACTGTCAGGGAGTGGGGTCTCTCCAAGTCGTCCTCATGCAGACCTGATCCAAGGCTACACAGCTGAGTATAAGCACAGACAACTGAATGGCCAGGAAGGCAAAGAAGGTCTGCAAAGCCTTTTGGTGCACACAGTGTCCTCACTCTACCAACTCTCAAAACAGTCCATGGAGGTAATGGAGAGTTTGCCTTGCTCTCCTTTGAAGACATCAATTAAAAAAGAGAACCTGGAGACCTTGTGCCCAGCAACCAAGTAATCCCATAATGCAATTTACATGGTCAGCAAGAAGAACTCTTTGTTGAAGTTTTCAGAAGTTCTCTTCAACTGTTGAGTCTTCCCGTGTACAGTTGTGTGTCAGCTTGTATAGGTCTCCACAATAGTTGCCTACAGCAGATACCTGCCCTTGGTAACAACTTTTCCAGCATTATTTCTCAAGAATCTTTAGGAACAATTTTCCTGTACTTCATCTGTCTGAAAAACCTTTTTGGGCTAGCACTCAAGCTGGTCTAAACCAACCAAACAAGCAAACATTTCCTAATCAGCCCACCACTTTCTGTAACATCCCATTGACATGTAGAACAAAACCATCAACCATCAACATCTTATAGGAAATACTGACAATTATATACTCAAGCATTGCATCTTGTCTGTAGTTCTCACTCTCTTATCATAAAGAGGGTGCGATAGAACTGAGAAAAAAATAAGGTGAGGGTGACAGGTGTGGGATGACCTCCCTAAGAACCAGTGAGTAGATTAGGACTCTTCAGCAAGGAAAAAAGGTTACTGAAGGCATACTGAAGGTGTCACAGAAAGGGTAAACAGAAAGCGATTCTTCACTGTCTCTGCTAAAAGAAAAATCGAGGAGCAGGAAGTGGTGCTAGAAGGTATATAAACGCAGAAAAAGAGAAGGTTCTTCAGTTCAGCACTGATTAAGCTGCATAATTCCTTGTCCCAGGATTTTATAGATGCCAAGAGTTTGTATATAGGAAGTCTAAAGAAGTAAATGAAAAATAAATCTTTTGAAGACAACTGAAAAACATCTCTTCCGACTGTTCAGGAAATCACTGCAGGACACTGTTGTTGGGAGAGTACCTGATGAAGTTTCACTATGTGCTGTCTCTAGGCTTACACAGTTCCTGAAGTTTCTAGGTTTCGGCCACTCTTTAGAAACTTTCATCAGAGTGTTTTTATTACTGTCCTTATGTTCTTACTGAGATTTCCATTTTGACTTTTTCCTGCTCCTGAATGCTGAGTTCTAAATATATCATGGTTTCCCTCTGTAGATCGATCTCACCAGCTACTTCCCCAAAGCTTTTGAGAACTCCACTGGAAACAACCTCTTCTACTACTTTCTCACAAATGTTTTGGAATTGTACGGTATTACCACATAACAGTTGTGTCTCCTCTTATTGCCATTGTCTTTTTGTCCATATACTAGCATAATTAGGAGGTTTAGGCAGAGGCTTTCGTCAGAGTCCTGCATTATTTATGGGCTAGTTCTTGCAGTGGAACTTTTGTCTCATCATTTCTGGAATGAGTAAAAAATTTGTAAGGAAAGTCTCTCTTAAGTACTTCCCTTCCTCCCTAAGCTGAAAACTGGCAGGACTTCACTGTCCATCTGAGGTGTAAAGAGAAATCTTGAAGCCTGCTGCAGCTCTATGGGTGCTTAGATACCATATGACTGCTGAAGGTGCCAAATTCAGAGCCTGTCATAATGAGACAACCCTAAAATGTTAGTCTAGGACACTTTGAGTGCAACCATCAGTTCATTGTGACTCCTGTTTCTGATACTGCCTTGTAATTTCAGTGCATCTTTTTGATCTTTCTCATCTGCTGTGGCTTTATTTTATTTTTTAAATCAAGCAAAAATTCTTATGATAGGCTAGCTGCATTTAGCTGGGCTAAGGGCTAAGGGCCAAAACTCTTCTGACTATTACAAAAAAGAAATGTACTGCTGGATGGAGGAAAGTAATACCCCAAAATCTGTTTATAGTAACGTTGTTTTAGCAGTGCTTTGAATTCTGTTGCCTCATATGCCTCTCTCAAAGGAAAATGTTTTATACTCAGGTCTGTCAAAGTCAGCTCCAGACTGGATCATCAACACCTTCTTTAGCTCCTTCTGCAAGCATTCGGTTGCTTTTCATTTTTTGTAACCCTGCAGCGTCCCAGATTGCCTCCAACATTTTTTCATAGGAAAAACAATGCTTTCCTGAGGACAGTTCTTTCTATTCTGTAGACATTTTACTCCTGAGAGGAGTGTTTCTGGTATATACATACCTCTGTGTGTATGTGCATTTGAATGCGTATATAAAATCTATTTTGTTCTGGTTTTCTCTACCCAAAATAATTTAAAAAATAAACCCTATATACCTACAGATTTTATTGCTGTTTGGAATAGTATACGGACTGGTAAACTGCCACAAGCTCTGACTCAGTTGTGCCTCTGTAAAGTCTTTCAGCATCCTGTCTCCTGTTACGTGGTTGGTCCTGGGCGTGTGGAAAGGCCTCCCAAAAGGTTCCTGAGTTACTGGTTTTCTAACTGGGTCACGCAGTCATTTGGAGGAACGTAGCCTTTGGATACTCTGGAGGCTTTGTATTGGGATACTGATTACTCTGAAAGTGCCTCCAATTTTAAAGATTGCTAACCCAAAGGGAAGATGACTTTGATGTTAGTGAGTTGGCACAGAACAGTTGGGGATACGATAATAGCCTATCAGAAAACAGCATCAACGCATGGCAACCTACACATCATCAGGTCTCAAGACAACATTTAGCAAAGAACCAGATAAGCCTGAGGCTTCTTTTTCCTTAATTAAACTTAATTATGCTGTCTTTCTGAAGTTTCTTCAGGAAGGAATGATTGGAGCCATCGGAATTCTCATTGAGAGTTGTTTTCAGAAAGAGAACTGCACGTACAGCAGGTGGGCAAAACTGTTTCCAAATTCATTCGTTCCCACAGGGGCTGTACTTACTCAGATGCAGGGTGGGGTGGAGGGGATCTCTTGAACTTGCACATACCTTTGGGAACATAGACGAAAACAAAACATACTGTTTTGCTTGAAAATAAACTCTCATAGAATTGCTTACTATCTCAACATCTCTGCGGATGACAGAATTACTGTTCTGATGCTTCATCCTTTACCATTCAAGTGTTAATTTCTGATACACATGCTATATTCAGATGACTTTCACGCATAATCAAGGAAGGAGTTTGTTTTCGCACACCTCCTGATTGCCATCTCTCAATAAACATTATGAAGTTCCCACTATTAAGTCACAGTACCTTTCCTTGATGGTAAAAGTCTTCTATTTGCTTAAATGAAAATGAGAAGGGAATTATGTGTATTTATAACTATGCATAATACAAATTTTAACAGATAACCATGGAAATATAATGATGAATTTTGTTTTCTGGCAGTCCATATTTATGACTTGCTAAAATTAGTAGTATTCTACTCATGTACATTCGTATAGTAATATGATAATTCAGTCATTGGATGTTTTAAGAAACAATTGCTGCCATTATCAGATGATAAATGATTAACACAATACACATTAGTACTGACTGAATAACATTAATCTAATAAGATAATTTTAAAATTATTTTTTTATGGTTTCTCTCTTTATGATTTTATTTATCGAAAATAAAGCAAACATTAGGAACCTACTTTCTGTAGGTTTTATCTGATTATATGAATAATTTGAATTTGTTACACAGCAAATGTGAATGACATTTGGTTGCTTGAAACCTTTAGTACAGCGGTTCTGAAGGCCCAGAGATCAAATAATACACACAGTGGAGACAGGAAAATTAAATACATTTGAAAAACTGCTTTACCTAGTGTTTCACACGTAATTTCAGGAGCTTTAATGATAAAATCTTTATGTTCAAATGGTAAACTGCATGATACGCTGCTAAGTAATTTGCATTGCAATTTTTTTGGTAATATGTTTAAAAAAAGAAATGGGCAAAAAAATAGAATTTGCTAGAAAAATTCTATAATTTTTTATAAGCATAAATATAAACATATAAATGTATTTCTATTCTGCAAAAAAACCTGTGGCATAAATCCATTTTGAATGGCTCTATTTTTAATTTTTTTAAACCAGTCTTTGGCACAGGTTTGGACTAAATAAAGAAGAGTGAAAGCAAGGGAGTTGATCACAGGTAACCTCTAGGAACTTGTTAATTTTTCCTTTTTACTCTTGAAGTGAAATCTTTCTGCCACTTTCTGTGATTTTGCTTTAATTCTTAAAGTGTCTTTGACAAGTTATCCCTTTAATGACTAAGTACAAACTATGCAGGTAGCTTTCTGCTATTATACATAAGGATACTTTGCTCTTTATTGTTGTGTTTTTGAGCATCACACTTATCCAGAAGTACAAATAAAACATGTATATATTGAAGAAAATCTGATATGGAATATGGTCTAGTCAGTTAATAGGATCAATACAAGGCTGCATGTTAAAACAAACAAACAAATTTCATCGTTACCAGCTATTTCTAGAAGATACTTCGGTCCATGTAATGTTACAGTTAAAATAAATGAAGGGACAATGGTTTATGTTGTTTCACACCATGACATTATTCTGTAGCTAAATTCAGTACTTAGATTTTATCTTACACTACAAGTAAGTAATTATTCTAACCGTAGGAAAAGAAAATGACTTTTCCTTCCCATTTCCTTCAGTGGGAACTGCTCACTGTCAGCACATTTGAAAGTAAGGTCATAACCTTTCTGAATTTGACTATATAGCGTGTCATCACCTTCAGCTTCAAAATTCAAGATTCAGATTTTCTCTGTTTTCAGGAGAGATCCTGGGGTCCCAGCTTATCCAAACTTTATCATCTTCTCTCTGCTTTTAAGACAGCTGTCTGTATCCACAGCTACCATCTATGCCCAAGTTTAGATTACCATATTGCACAAAGCTGGAATACATGGTCTCTTCAGCAGGTAAATTTAATTGCAACTTCAATAAAAAAAATATTTTAAAAATATATATCTATTACTCATTCCCACAGCTCTTCTTCCCTCCTCTGCCTCCTTTAGCATGCAACTGTTCATTCTGTTTTGAGCTTCATAATTTCAAATTATACATTTGAATGATGACATACCAGAAGCAATTTCACACACTGTTTCATTGCATTTGTTTCCATTATTGTTTTTACTAGCAAATAGTCATGTAGTTTCCAATTAGAGTTCTTCTTTCAGAAATTTACTGGGTCTGTAACTGCTGCTAAAATAACAGAGAAGGCTATTTGATTTATGAATTTTCCTTAGCTCAGACTGCTAGGGTCTATTATACTTGAGCTTAGTTTTTTAGAAAAATTAAATATTGTATCAATGGATGATGGCCATAATATAACTATGATACAATCAAGGAATGGTTGGATGAGACGTGATCCATGTTACTAAGTGGAGCAAAACTGTCTGCCAACAGACTGTCCAAGCTGTTCAGTAGAGCTTTGAAGTAGGAACAGTGGGGGAGAGAGACAATAAGCAACCATCAAAGGAGGAAGTGGTGGACCATGTAGGCCAGAATAGAGTGTGGGATGATGTTAACATGAAGGACCCTGTAATCAGCAAAAGTGGACAGAAGTGGGGTTACCCCAAATGTATGTACATAATTAAGGAAGTGACTATCAGACAGCATTATGGGGAAAGCTCTCATACTCTTCCTGAAGCCTTCTTTAGACAACTGGAAGAAGCCTCGTGTTCACAGGCCCTAGTCCTCTTGGGAGACTCAGCCTGCGCTGATGGACCACCGTAATGTCTGCTGGAAGGACAGCAGAGCACCAGCAATTAAAGAGATTACTGGAGTACATTGATGATAACTTCATAACACCGGTGATCGAGAAGCCAATGAGGTGAGTTATTCTGCTGGTCCGCATAAGTTTGTATAAGGATGGACTGGTTGGGAATGTCATGGTTAGGGGCAGCCTAGTCTTCATGACAGTGAAGTTCAGGAGCCTGAGAGGCTGGAACAAGGCAAAAAGCAGAATCACAACCCTGGGCTTCAGAACAGCAGACTTAGGCCTGTTTGGGGATCTCTTTGGAAGAATCCCATGGGAGATAGTCCTGCAGAGAAGAGGGGTCCAGGAGGAGATGGCTGGTTTTCAAGGATGTCCTCCTCTAAGCTTAAAAATGGCCTATGTTGACAATCAGGAAATCAAGTAAAAATGGAAGGAGGCCTGCATGGATGAAAAGAAGCTTCTGATAAAACTCAAATGTGAAAAAGAAGCATATAAGAGGTGGCAGTAGGGTCAGGTGACATGGAAAGAATACGGACATTGTACGAATCAGGGATGGGGTTAGAAAAACCATAACCTACCCAGACTTGAACCTGGTGAGGGACATGAAAGGCAACAAGCAAGGCTTCCACAGGTACACAGGCAACAAGAGAAAAACTGGGAAGATATTGGTTCCTTCCTGAATCAGACTAAAGACTTAGTGATAAATGATACCAAAACGGTGGAGGTACTCAATGGCTTCTTCACTTTGATATTTCATAGTATAACTTTCCTTCAGAAATGTCAGACCCCTAAGACAATGGGTAATGTCTTGACTAAGAAAGACTTACCCTCTGTGGAAGTCATGTGCAAGTCCATGAGCTCTGATGAGATACGCTCAGGAGTGCTGAGGGAGCTGGCTGATGTCATTGCATAGCCACTTAGTTATCTTTGCAAAGCCATGGTGTTCAGGGGAGGTTTCAAACAGGTGGAAGAAGTCTAGTACAATGAGATGACTTGCTTGGTGGATGAGGGCAGAACAGTACATGCTGCTTTAGTAAGGCTTTGGGCACTGTCTCTCATAACACTCTAATTGAAACATTGATGAAGTACAGACTAGGGAAGTGGATAGTGGTATGCACTGTGAACTGCCCAAATTACCAGTCTCAAAACCAGTCTCAAAGGGTTATGATCAGTGACATGAAGTCCAGCTGGAAGCCAGTCACTGGTGGAGTACTCCAGGGATCAGTACTTTTCAATGTCTTCATTTATGACCTAGATGATGAAGTTCATAGCACGTTCCAGATACAAAACTGGAACAAGTGGCTGATGCACCAGATGGGTGTGCTACCATTCTAAGGGATCACATCAGGCTAGAGAAATGGGCCAGTAATGATCTTATGCAGTTCAAAAGAGGGAAATGCAAAATCCTCCACCCGGGGTGGAATAGCCTCAAGCACCAGTACAGGCTGGAGGGTGAGCAGCTGGAGGTCAGCTTGGCAGAAAAACATCTGGGGGTCCTCTTTGACATCAAAATGACTGTGAGCCAGCAATGTGTCCTCACAGCAAAGATGGCCAGCAGCCTCTGGGGCTGCATTAGGCACAGCTTTTCTAGCAGGCTGGGGGAGGTGATCCTTCCTCTCTGCTTGGCGCTGGTGAGATCACATCTTGAGTAGTGCCCAGGTTCCCCAATACGAGAGAGGCATAGACATACTGGAGAAAATCTGGCAAAGGTCCACAAAGATGTTCAAAGTTTTGAAATATCTGTTACACAAGGAACGTCTGGAAAAGCTGGGACTGTTCAGCCTGGAGAAGAGAATGCTCAGGGGGATCTCACCCATGCGTGTAAATAACTGATGGAAGGGTGGCAGCACAGAAGTAGCTGAACTCTTCTCAGTGGCTCCCAGTGTGAGGACAAAAGGCAACCAGCACAAGCTGAAACACAGGAAATTCCATTTAAACAGAAAAAAAAAAATAATTGGTTGGGGTTGATTATGGTTTTTAATCTGTGTGGGTGTTTTAATATGGAAACAAGTTGCCCAGAGAAGTTGTGGAGTTTCTGTTCAGTGGGAGAGCTGATCTAGATGACACCCAGAGGTGTCTTTCAAACAGCTGTTCTAGGATTCTGTGACACAGATAATGCTTTTCAGTATTAGGTAAACTCACCATTTAAAAGACTTCATATGTCTATGGAATTAAACACCACATCAAAAGTATGCTAATTAAAAAAACCCAAAAAACCCAAACACCCCCAAATTTCTGAGATTCTTTTAACTCTCAATTGGATTAACACACACTTTGCTAGTACTTTATACTGTTCCCTTCCAATATAAGTCCAATTTCATTGCTGCAACTCACTAGCACACACACACACCCCCCCTAAAAATTACTTTTGTAGCTAGTGTTCCAATCTGGCAGCTATCAAATGTCATGGGTTTTTTTTTCATTTAAATATCGAGAATCATAAAGCCTGCACCAAGCAGTAGGTGAGTGCAATTTTTCATGGCTACATGGACTCTCAGAGTTAGGCTAATCAGTGCTTTCAGAGACCCTGCCTTTTTTTTTGTTTTCAGAACCAGTGGTTTTTCCTCCCTCATTGTCATTCAATTTCAACCTCCTAATATAACCTGACCTTTCAAAGGGCTCTGAATGAACTAATTCAATTGAAGTTCAAAACATCTTATTGTCATGTATTGCTGTGTCGAATTGATTTTCATTAGGTAATGTTTACAAACACCATAGCATCACCTAAAATAGTCACTATAACAAAAGAATTATTAAAATTAAGATTTACTCAGTGGCACATGAGGAACCCTAAGTTCTGAAATATATATGTGAACATTATTCATTCAAAAAGGATACTCTTTTAGCTAGAGCCTTTGATTTCAATTTCACAAAGATTTTGGCAGGATACTAAAGTTATTTGAATTCAGCAGACAACTTACATTGACTGTGACGGATAATGATTTTAAATGCAAAAGATTCATGTATTCATCACAAATAGCAGAGTAATCATAATCCTTAGTACTTTAATGACATTTAGCTTTTTTTTTTGTTGTTTGTTTTGTTTTTTGTCTTCCAGAATGCAAGGGTTCTTTATCAACCCAATGATTTAGTGCAAAGTTTCTGCAAGCCCACAGGTAGACAGTATGAGAACTGGTTCAATGCTTTAACTATCACTGCAAGTAAGATCACATTCTTTTCTGTAAATCTGGCTTGTACGTTGAAACCAATTTCCAACGTATCTAGGAAAAAGTTCTTCAAACTTACCAAACCACACTAGACCGTTTCCCTTGATGATCAGTATAATATAAAAGGGTATGCCAGATACTTATCTGTTGGAGTTCCAAGCTTCAAAGTATTTGAGTTAAACTTGATGATTTTTTTCCCATTTTCTTGAATTGATAATTTTTCCTCTTTCCACTGATTTCTGTATGTATTTTGGTTTATAATGGCGATAGCCCAAGAATATTCATTATATAACTCATAAAGACACAGATTTGAGTTTTCTGTACATTCTGTTTTAATCTTGTTTCTCAGACCAGACCTTACCAGTGCACTTAATGCATCTGTTCAGTTGTAGGAAGGCAGCAGGTAAGGGAAGGTCAAAGTGGGCCTGGAATGGAGACCTGGGCTCAATTTGTCTTACAAGCAGAGGAAAAAAAGTTTTTTTGTGACACCTCCTAACAAGAGCTACTTATTGCACCAAATATTGCTCTGTATTTTGCTTGCTACAGCATCTGTATACTTGCCTTTCTGGATTCAGACACAGACAAACTAGATTGAATTTAAATGGGAACCAAAATGAGAAAGGTAGAAATATACTGATGAACAGCTGTTGTGGGGGGTTTTGTTTTGGTTTGGGTTTTGTTGTGGGTTTTTTTTCCCCTTTTCTTTTAAAATCAGCTTGCAGTTAGGCTTAATAAACAACTCTTGCTTGTTAATATAATAGTAGTAGTTCAGGTTTCTGTCTGGCATCATTACTGCTTAATTTGCGGTAAGTTGAAGATTGTTCAGCTTTAAAATTTGATTCAACCCTATTTCTAGATATGTATAATAAGAAAGCTTGGAAAATTAGAATTGTACTACCTTGCAAAAAAAAAACCCACAAAACAACCCACCCAACCCAACCCACAACCAGTGAATGCTGGTCCTTAATATTGTAAATATGTCAAGCTCCTGCTTTCTGGGACAAGGTTGGCGTGCAGTACTTAAGACCCAGACAGGAGATAGGTGTACATTTCCAAATCTGTAGATGACAGATTTGTTACATCCAAGGTTATTAAAAACTCAGCCAAGGAGAATTTTCTATCATTCATGTACATTGCTATGAAGTTTTAGAAAACTGAGGAAACTGAAGGGGTAGGAAGCTAATGTCACACAGTTTTCAAAAGGGTGGGAAAGAAAAAATGTATCTGCCAAGTTTTTAAGTCAGTTACTTTGATGCTAATCACAGGGAAAAGCAATCAAATATGCAGAATGCACTGTACAAAAAATGAGAGTAGTTTTGTTATGAATGTCAATCACATGGGTTTGTATAACACAGCTTTTATATGTATATAAAAAATGTACTCTAAGGGGTGTTAGTGCATGTATACTTAAACTTTATGCTTTAGATTATAACACAGTTTAATTTGTTTAAATATCAACATTGGGTCGATGCCCGCAGAAGAGTATAAAAAGACGTTCAGAGGTACAGCATAGAAACTAGTTGAAGAAGGTGAATCATCATCTGGAATTACTAGTGCCAGGGGCAGTTCTTGTGGTGGAGACTGGGAGACCCATTCCCGCCAGCACTTCGTCTAGTGTCATCTTGGTTGAGTCATCTTTCTTTCCTTACCATTTGCTAAGCAGAGATGGAAAAATAGTGGAAATTGTTCAAGAAATGCTGGTGACAAGCTCAATGCCATAGCATGCATAAGTCCGCTTTGATTTTTTCACTTGATGTGGAGCTTAATACAGTGTTCTTCTCCGAGTAGTGCAATCACATATGGGTTTGAGCTGCCCCAAAGGTATTTGGTAAACAAAATATCCTAATGCAAATATTTATTACTATGAGTACAAATGGTATTGAGTAGCAACAGGGAAGTGGTATTGCCTTCATAAACCAGTCAAGAGTTTTACTGGTGTAATATCTCTAATTTAGATTCCCACCTGTCAGAAATGATGTTGAAAAAGTGGCTCACATGAGAGTGATTCCAAGGACTGGAGAACCAGAAATGTAAGATTCCTGAAGAACATACTGTAAGTTTTAAGAAACCAAAGCTATGTCCTATGTCATTTAGTTTACAGCTGTTTATAAAGTAACTTATGTTATATAAATATGAACCATAAAATATGAATATGTAATGAACTTCTAAAATAAAATTATTTGAAACTTAGAAGAAAAAGATACAAAAATTCATTGGGTAGGTACTGAAACAAGATCTATCCAGTCTCTTTGTAAGAGATTAACTTCTGGGAAAAGCAAACAAGGAACTCATTCACAGAAGTGAAAGTTTTCCATCTTTCCAGACTAACAGAACATTTTTCTTAATAAAGTATGATATTCTTCACTGTGCAGTGTTTACTTAGTGTCACTCTTATGTGAGTGTCACAAATGACATTAAATTTGATGACTGTAATGTTAAAATCTTGACAAAATCTGAAATACCAGTTCCATGGGAAATGTCAGATACAGGTGTGATATTCATCCAGCATTAGAAAAAAAACCCTTCAAAATAAGACCTTTAAGGCTTTTATTTTATGGGGCAGTCAAACTTCTACCTTTAGTTTTCGGTAATAAAAAAGCTACAATTAAAAGAAATCCTGTCAGTTTCACTGAACCTCTTGACTACTCTTTCTCTTTTTTAAAACTGAACTGTCATAATACCTATTTTTTCAATATGTATGCGATGTTTTACAGTGTAGCATTTTCAAGCTATTGTTTATCCCTTTCTTGGTATCAGAAAAAATATTTTGGTTTAGATTTGACTAAGGGTTTAAATATTATTTATTTATTAATAACAGAAATTATTTAAAATTATTAGATAGACCGAGTATGGTTAGGAAATTTAGACTGAAATTATTTGAATATAAAATTCTATTTTTCTATCTAAAAATGAAAACGTATATGCAGAAATTAAGGTACAGTCACTGTAGGTAAATGCAATACTAGTCTCCCAGAATTCAGATATTCATTTACCTGTTTATATACTGAATTAATTTTGGTTTTGTTTGTTGGGTTTTTTGGTTTGGTTGTTTGTTTTTTAAAATAACTTTGCATTTGCTTATGTTATTTCCACTGTCCTGTCCATCATATCTTAGGATCAGTTCGAGAAAGGTTTATTATTTCCCATATTATTCTTCTTAGCAAAGGTAAAATTTATAATTATTTTTTCTCATGACCAAAAACTTATATATCATAACAAACATGCTATAATAAAAATGTATTTTTCTTATCTACATGTCACTTTTACTTTAACTACTCAAAATGTGTTATAACAGAACATTTAAGTTTCAACTTTATCATTTATAGACTTGTTTTTGGAAAAAAGTTAGTTTTGCTATAAAATTTTACCCAAATGCATTTGCTGTTGCCATCAAAACCTCAGCATTTAAAAGGTCAAACAAACTATTCCTTGATTGGTTTACACAAGTTCAAGGCGGTTTTTGGAGATGTATTTTATATGTATATCAACTGAGGATTGCCATAGTTTAATTCTAAGACATAAAACCAGAACATAAAGAAAGATACATTGGATTCTTTTGGCACATATTATTTCAAAGAAAATCTTAATTTTATAATTATACATGAAGTTGAGAGGAAAGGAAAGTGAAAGCATTACAAAACCAGAAAAAGCTCTCTGCTTGAATATGGTTTTTAAAAAAATTAATAAACCCATCAGACTTCCAATTAAACAATGTAATGACTTGTCAGGTTTTGGTGTCTTGAACTTCTCTGCTAAACTTACCACTTTCCAGCTGAAATGGCTTGCTGCTTCAAAAACATTCACCCTATTTACAGTCATGATGTACTGTTATTATCATGTAAGTATTAATTATATATCCATTAAATCTGACAGAGTTCATTATTATCAAATGGCATATCATTATGATGGTTCAGAAATGCTATCAAAGTTACAATTTCACACTTGGAGACTAATGCACAGAATTAAAGAAAGAAAACCCACTTTCTTGTTTTTATACAAAATCCACACTGCATCTGTATTAAAATAACCAATGTATATGCTGCAAAAATAAACTATCCATATTTTTTTCTATTTTTAAAATACAGTCTGATCCATGGAATTCTTTTCAGGAAAAAAGAAAAGAAAATAAATATGCAGAGAAGAACAACAATAACAAGAAGCACTATACAAGATGATAGCTTACCTTTAAAAAACAGAGTTTGATAAATAATTTTAATTAAGGAAGGATTATTTGCAGATTAATGAAAGAATTATTTTTTGGTTTCCATTAGTATTTGCAGGCATGCAAATTATTTGCAGATAAACTGTATATTAGAAAGGCAAACCTTACCTCGTAAAAATCCATATGAGCCAAAACACTCTTTTGATTCACTGATTCACTGCCAAAACTTATCCTCATATGGTGCTGTAGTTGCTTGCAACATCTCTACTAAGGCCAGCATTTCACATAAGGATAACATTATTTGAAACACAATTTTATACAACTCTGAGTTCCTCAGTGTGAGGGACCATAGCCTCAGAAAGTCTTAAAACATCTGCCTTGCCCGAGCACACCAAGAGTTGAAAAGTACAGAGAGGTGCACTGTGGAGGTGGGGTGGCACTTTTCTGTGCCCACGACCTAGCAGAGCAGCCGTGCGGCTCAGAGACAAAGCGCCTGTGTGGTGAAGGTAAGGTCAGCCAAAGGAGGCCCCAGTACCACACCCCAACTCATTTCAAGAACATCCCACAAGGCCTAATATGCATGTGCACTAATACCCCAAAGGCTCAGTGGAGGAACTGGATGGAAACCAAGGATAAGAAATGTGCCTCACGTGGGCACACGTGTGCACCCACTACCCAATGACTACCTGCGACCCACAGAAAACTGTGGATAAAGACAACACGGGATCTGAGGGTGGTGAACGCTTTCTCTCTTTTTCTTTCCTTCTTTCCCTTTCTATTTTCTCGTACAATAGCCCTGTGTCTGAATTTTGAGAATCCAGGTTTATGTTTTAAGAATTCAAGTTTACAGATCTCTGTTCTTTGCCACGAGCCCATTGCCAGCCAGTAAACATCACTGCATCACGTGAAGTCTCTGAGTAACTGTAGTTATTCTGAGCTGCCGCGCAGACAATTGCAAACAACCATTCCCCCTTCCAGTGGGTGGGATGGGACACCTAGACTGTAGTATAGTCATAAGAGAAGTGTGCATCTTCTAAAATTACTTTTTATTTTTTATGACAACTTGTCATTTTACAGTTATTTTAAATGAATTATTAGCAGACCTACATATAAAAGTTTTTATATACCTGGTCCAATAGATACAATAGTTTTATGTTGAATCATGTCTGAATAAAGATGGCAAATGCACAAGTGCTGTACAGTGAGTGATGTGGCTTAAGGAAATGTAATGCTTGTCATAGCATGGGAGAAGGAAGAAAAACAGCTAGGCTCTGTGAACACAGGATCAATTTGAAATAAAACATATATATTGCTATTTGTAAATTGACCACATTCTGTACTGTAAAAAATAGAAGCACAGAATACTGTAAGGCCATCTTTAAATCCAGCCTTTGGAGTAAAATGGCATTAAAAATATATTCAATTTCAGTGATGAGTGGGTTATCAAACATACTATGGCAGGTTATACCAGCCTCTGAGACAGACTATATATTATGTAACCTGTGGTCACCTATTCAATGAAAGGGAAAGGGCACGTTGAAGAAACAAACAAACAAACAAATAAAGTCAAAGGATTTGTTAGAGGACAAAGCCAAATAATAATAAAAAAGATTGACACTAGACACAGAAAGAAGAGGGCAAAGGGTCTGCAAAGCCAGCATGTCTATACATGCTAAGATGACTTTCGTCTTCTCAGTCCGGCACACTTAATTCATTTTCTAGTTGTTATTCTATTGGCAGCCTAGCTCCTACACCACACATTTGTCAGCACTGAATTGCATTTGCTTCATGTCAGAAAATCATATAAAAAGGCTTTCTGCTATTTTTTTGTTGTTATTGTTTGCCACAGCTCTGAACCTTGGAGTACTGTGTGTGCAGGGAATATGGGAACAAGTATGGGTATATTTTAAAGCTTCATCAAAATGAGGAATGTTGCCTTTGAACTCATTAAGGAGTGATTTATGTAGGGAATTTCTGGGAAGCTGGTTTTATTGGATCTTTTTTGCTTTTCTGTAAAGCTTCATCCTTTCCAATATTTCTGAAAAAACATAAAAGGCTACCTATAAGTGGTTATCCTTAATTTTCTAAAAGGTCCTTTTGCCTCTAAATATTCTGCCTATACAGAATATCACTTTCTAACATTACCATGTTATTGAGTTTTAGTGGAAAATGCTTTTAGATCTGGCTTTGAAAAACAGCAGGGATTTATGTGGTTCCAAAGACTGTCTAGTCAGCAGACACCATCTTCTGTGACTATGTTTGGTAATAGCTCTAATAATGAGCTAGTCCATTTTAAAGAAGACTCAAAAGACTGTAAAATCCTGCCCTCACTGCTGTCAATAATTTGGTTGCTGTCTTCAGCAGTCTCAAATTTTTAACCCAATTTTGTTTTTTGTAGGAAAAAGGGCTGCAGTTTTTATTACTGAGTGGCAAGAGGTTTGTTTATAGCAAGTAGAGCTCAGCTTGTGTTTCAGCCCATGCTTAGGAATGACCAAAACTGTCAGAGAAAAGAAAATAACAGGCTGTACCCTCAGCCACTAAATCTACCCAATATCCAGAATCCAAAGTAAATTAACTTACATGAAGTTCTTTCCATTTGACTGCTCCCTATAGTGGGGCTAATTCCAGCACCTTCATGTGCCACTGCAGACTCAGTGTAAAGGTGATGTCAAAGAGCTTGACACAGCATTTGGTACCAAGTAGCTTGATCCTGGCTATGCTGCAGTACTCTCTATCTTCAGGTGAAACCTGATGTGCAGAAACTGCAGAGAATCAAGCGAACTCCTGTTTTCTCTTAAGTTGTAAAAAATGTCAGTGCCTGTAATATACAGCATCCACAGCACATTCTGGCTTTCAATTTAGCAAGCTCATAGTGATTAGCTCAGAAGTTGATTCTTCTTGTGTAAAATAGGTAAAATCAATCAACGATGTAATTTGGATGCTTGAATTGATGGAGCCATCAAACAGAAATATCACACTCCTCAAAGGATTACATTACAGTAGAGGAAAAAAAACTGTTTTAAAATTAAACTGACTCCTTTAATCTTCACTAAACAGACCCAGTATTTCAGGTGCTCTGAGAATATCTAAGCAGACAGTTTAATAAATTAGATCTAACAAATCTTTTTATGGTAATGAGTTGGATCCTTTCTATCACAAGATTTCCAGATAGCTTTTTTTCTCTGTAGTTCCTAAACTTTGATGTTTTCTTTAAGAATGAGGATATTATTTTCTTTTTGCTATCAGAATATATTCAAAATTAGAAATATTTATTGTAATAACTGTAAGACTTGAAACTATAGCCACATTCACTTTACTAAACAGATTTCCTAACGACTCTGAGCAGAAAGTAGAAATGTGATTCTGTTTTGGGGAGTGAAATAATAATTTAATGAAACCTAGCTATTTATTTTCCTTTTTTTTTTTTTTTTAACTGAATTATTGTAATTATTGCAAATATTTGGTAAGGCATTCAGTAGATATATTTATGTAAGTATGTATCTACAGAGAACATAGATATGAATCATAGAATTAAAGGGTGGTTTGAGGTGAAAGAGACCTTTAAAAATCATCCAGTTCCAAGCATAGGGCCTGCCCAAAGGCAGGGACATCTTCCACTAGATTAGGTCACTCAAAACCCCATCCAACCTGACCTTGAACACTCCCAGGGATGTGCCATCCACAACTTTTCTGAGTGACCGCTCCCAGTGTTTCACCACCCTCATCATAAAAATGTCTTTCCTACATGCAATCTAAATATACCTTCTTCTGGTTTAAAAACTTTGCTCCTTGTCCTGTCACTACAGGCTCTGGCAAAAATTCTCTCTCTTGCATATAAACCCCCTTTACAAATTGCAAGCCCACAGAGTAAGGTTCCCCTGGAGCCTTGTCTTCGCCAAACCAGACAAGGCCACTCTCTCAGCCTCTGCATGGGAGAGGGGTTCCATCCCTCTGACAACTTCTATAAGCCTCCCTTGGACCTGCTCTCACAAGTCCATGTCTTTATCGTACTGGGGACACTCAGAGCTGGATGCAGATACACGCAATGTATAAAAATACATGGAAACAAATGCACACCAGAGATAGGATTTGTAATGTCTATACATATGTATGTGTTTGTGTTTATATATATATATGTATTATATGTAATAAAAATAAACAGAGTATGTTGTCTTTGTAATTATGGCATTTGAAAAAAAACCCCAAACTTCTGTGCTTGCTTCTGGGACAAAATATGGTAAGTGAAATGAGTTGAACAGGCGTACAACTAAAATATAAGAAATAAACACCTCTCCCCTTATATGTGGTACAAAGTAAAAAGAGTAATAGCATTTTTAATGTTCATGAGGCTGTAAAAGGTTTTAAAGTTTCCTTTTAACCTGGAATCTCATTAGTTCAAGAGATATTACTATGCTATTAATTCATGAGATATCACTATTTTCTCAGACTGCATAAATAATATTTTCTTCATTCCTCCACATCACGTCATAGAAAATATATGTAGTACTTTCATAAGAAATACTTGCTTTGATAACAATGTTTATATAGCATGAGGTCCTGAAGCCCCCATCCTTAAAGATGATTATGTACCAAACTTCCACCATAACACACAATCCTCACTGAAACCAGTCATGCTTTCTCACAGTAGATACTATAAATGTATGGCATTGTAAAGAACTAAGGGATTTATCTACTTCTGTCATAAATTTATCTCCACATAATTATTTAGATTTAAACACCTGTAAGAAATGTAGGGTTTCTTTATTTCCCCCTAAAATAAAGCTAATATAGGTAAGAATTTTGTGATTCACACGACAAGTGGCATTTTCTAGAAGCTCCTATCATTAGTACTAAAAATGCTTCACCATCTGTCTCCTCTCTTCACTCAGTCGTTTTGCTGTCTGGAGTAATGCTATTTACTTATCGCAGAAAGAGAGAAAGTTAGCAGTAGGAATGCAGATATTCTCATTGCAGCAAACACTCTCCACCTTCTGCTTCCTGTCCCCTGAGCAAGCTTCTTTTGCATAAAATCACATGCTTTGATGATGTATACCATCAGTAACGACACAAGACTAACTATAACTCAAAGACAAGATTGCATCTCCTGTCAAACAGTTTACTAACTAGTACATGAAAAGTCTTCATTTTCCTTTTCTCTAATTCCAGCTTACTATGGAAGGAGAAAAAAAGACAGAAAAAAAAATTCCTAAAACAAACCCCCAAAATCGGCAACAAAAACACATCCATAGTTTTATGGTTTTTTCCATTTATTTGTCTTGCTGTCATGGACATACCTTTTCAGAACTGTCTTGGGCTTCTTCCTCTTCATAGGTCCTTTAATAACATTGCTATGAAAACTACTGCAGGGGTAAAAAAAAAAAATTTCAAACACATAAAAGCAATACATAAGTAGAGCAGATACTAGGCTGTGTAAGTAAAAATTAGTTGAATAATGTAGAAGATATGTCATGTTTCCATAAGCAGCTTCAGAAATTAAGTGAATCAAATAAGAAATGCATAGATTTATAGGTTAAAAAAAGGAGGCATTCCATTGTCTGGTAAGATCTCTTGTATTACATGAGTAGTAAAACTGTAGCGCACTCTAACCTTCAAGCTTGTATTTTCTGGCTACATCAGAATAGATAATTTCAGACAGTCATAAACATTCAAGCATTCAAAGTGACTTACATCTTTGTTAGGATTAATTGCATTGTTAAAAACCCCAAATCCCATATTTTTCTTCTAGGGTTGATTTTTTTCCATAGGAAAAACCACCTTGCTCAAGAAGAGTTCAATGGAAAAATATGATGGATATATTAAGCTGGTTTTTTATGTGTGGCTTATCAGTGCATTCTTTTTGCTAATGCTGAAAGGAAAGTGATACAAATCTGTAAGAGTGAGCCCTTCCTTTGGCTTCATCAGGGTTTGCAAGCTTAAGCACACACAGCAACATAACCACCGGTAGTTTAAGACCTGAAGTTAGTCTTTACTTACTGGCTTCTTACACTGAAATGCAAAAGAAGCATTGTGGGTGCTAAAATAGATAAAAATAAAAAAAATATGCACATACACAGAGAGAAACACACATATGAAAATATGTGTTATAAATTGTCAGGAAATGAGGTCATTTTTTGCAGTACAACATAGATTACTTCTGAGACATATATGTAGAATCTCCCAGTCCTTAACTAGAATATTCATAAATGTATTTAATTACCTGTTTAGTATCTTATTAAAATCATAGCCCACGGAACCCAGTTCAAACTGCACTTCAGCATTTCTGACCTATATACCTGCAACTTAATGAGTTTGACTTTCCCACTGGCCACCAGTTACCCACATCCAGCCTTTAGTTATTTCACCTGTTCCAAATGTGTCAGCAACAAACCTGGTATTTTTAAACACTTGCATCCATGTGATGGTGGAGTTCAGCAGCTATCTAGTCCTTGGAAAATGTAGCACCGGGTGCAAGTACATGCTACCAGTGCAGAAATAAATGAATAAAATAAATAAATAAATATTTTAAATGAATTATTTAAAATATGTTATTTTTTAATATTTCTATTTTAGAAAGATTGATTAGAATGCTTAGGTTTAGAATAAACTGTTGGAAACAAATTGTAATGAGTACTCAACTCTGAAGACTTTATCAAGATGATGTCACAATTTGATATCAATTTCAAACCTGTAAGCAATTCGTCAGAAACACAAGTAAAACAAGCAACCCCCCCTCCCCGAGACACACACACACACCCCCCCCTAAAAGCCTGGTGTGACGGGAAACCACCTGCTAAGCCTTTAAACACAGGGAGCCGGGCACAGCATCAGTATGATGTTTTCCTGTGCTAAAGCAGTACATCTGAGAATCAGCAGAGCACTTGCAAAAGTGATGAATATTCAATGATTGATGAGGATGTGTGCTTAGAGTGTGCTAATGAACAGTAATCCATTAGTGTAAACATATAATTTCTCAGTCATTACCTGTACGTTAACATTTGATTTCATATCTTGTCAACATCAAGTGGAAAGTAACACAGAGTTGAAGAAAATTTAATCCGGATGAATTCTCAGTAGAAAAAGAATAGCCTAAGTCTTAAAAGAGCATAGAAGGGCACGTTAGTGTTCACCCCCCAGGAGCTGTGTTGCTGACGGCTATGGTAGTGGACTGGTTTCTTGCTAGGACAGCTCGAACTGTGCCTGCCTCCTGCACGAACACTGAACCTTATTTTCTGCTGCTGAGCCTCTTTTAACCTCTGCAAATGCCAATTCCTCGGCTGTATCTGTAAAGTAAAAGTGACAGAGGTAAAAAATACTGTCTGAAGTCAGTGGATATTGAAACTGTAAAGATGGATATTTACCCTAAACCCCTTTATTCCTGGGAAATAATCCTAGTGGCAATGAAAGTGAGTAACAGATGGGATTACAAATACTGACATCCAGCTACTGACAATAGATGTTCATAATAAATACTGTAAAGAAGATATGAACAGCAAAACATGGGACTAGATCTTGCAGTACATTTCACAGGAGAAAAAGCACATTAACATCCCCAAGTCACCAGATTTATTTCTTTCTGATGCCAACATGTATTAAAGCAGACCATTTTTTAATAAGCACTTCTTCATCACTGTTAATATCCTCTGTTCCCTGGGTGGCAGGGTTGTGGTCTTTCCTAACTTTACACACAAGTGATTTTTCCTGCAAGTCACATTTACAGATTTGAACAAGGTTAGATATCTTCAGAATGAAGGAATGAAACACTTAATGACTCCAAATAATGAGATATTCCTTGTCAAAACACAAATCATGAGATGCTGAGTATGTAAGAAAGTCAGCAATAGTATTATATATACCACAACCAAAAGAACTTTAAAAGGGAATACTTCGTTATGCTATGTATAGCCCTGTACAGAAGACTGCATTTTAAACTGGTTTTAAGCTCCCAAAATGTTAACAGTGATCCAAGAAATGCCAAAAATTGCACTGTTATGTAATGATTGGTACACCACAGAATAATTTCTTCAAAAAATAGAACTTTATGAACAATAGCATCAGAAGGATATTTTAATTTTCAGAGAAATGTACTGGTTTGGGTTTTGTTTGTCGTTTTTTTTATTAGTAATGCTAACCTGGGTTCTCTGTGAATGCTCTTCAAAATCAGCTCTTTTTCTGGCCTTTGCCAGTAATAATTAGATCTCTAAAGAAGTGATCTCTATCATCACTTATATTCCCCCCAAAAATGAAGGGCAAGACCAGCCTTTGTCTGCTTTTTTTTTTATATATATATAATAATTTTATACTGTTTTGGGGTTTTCGTTTGATTTCATTGTATTGCAAAACCTGCCTTTTAGGCAGGATATTTCATTATTAGTGAATGTCTGTAGTCTTCTGTATTTAATAATTCGGAATGCAAATTTAAAAGCCATGATTAAGCATATTCTTTCCAAATTCTCTACCATTAATTGCTGAATAGAGGTTTTACAAATGCAATTGAATACTTGCCTGTATTTGTAGGATGTCGAGGAAAACATTTCTCAATTTTGATTTATTTTGGGGACAGTTATTAAAAACATTACTGCAACAATATCAGATGAAGAATCAGTAATAAAGAGTTAAAATCAAAGTTAATGACACTCTCTGAAAACCCTTTTCTAAATAGGTCATTGCAACCCTTAGAATTATGTCCGGGTTTTTTTAGCAAAAGATTTTTTAAGAAAAAAAAAATTGGCAAAAAAGAATGGGGAAAAAAAGAAAAAGAAAACGCCCCAAACCTGCCAGATCTGACTAGAACACTATTCTGGGGACATTGGAATGACTTTGCTAATATTATTACATTTCAGAGAATTCATTTAAGATGGTTTCTTGAGTAAGGAACTTCAGTCACAATTTGGAACATGATTGACATGTTTTTGTAAAGGTTTTATAAACTATTCGGATTAAAGGTCCTATGTAAGTAGAAGGATGGGATTCCAAAGAAATATGGATAACTATGAGAAGTATGGTGTATCAGTTTGTTACATTCTTCCATGGGTCATTTCCCAAGGACTATGAAATACCTGGTTTGCCTGGGGGATGGGAGGAGGGTGAGTGATAGAAGAGAGAAAGGAAAATGCAACTGAAAATGATTTGTTATATGAAGATCCAAGAACAGAAAAACCTTGAATTGCTAGAGCAGCTGGAGGAATATCTAAATATGAACGATACCAATTTGTATTTTAAGGCTTTATGTAATGTATTTTTAGGGTTTTTTTAAAGCTTTTTCTAAAGGAAAACTTGTTTACCATAAAAGTTAGATTATAATTGAATACAGTACATACCAAAATTGTATTAAATATTTATGACAATATGACCTTGCTATATTGTTAACTGAATCAAAACCTAGCATATGAACCCTGAGCGACCAGCAACAGGACTACATGCCTGGAACTGTTCTAGAGCAGGTAGCAATTGTACCAAAATTCCTCATTTTACATAATGAGCTTTTAACCTTTCTGTTGGTGAAGAAGAAGCAAAAACCCTATTAATGAAAGAGGCAGCACTGACGACAATGTAGAGTCATGAACCCACAGATGAACTTAAAAACTTACAGAAATGGTCAACAACAGTAGATAGGTGAACAGCCTTTTAACAGTGCAGTATATGGAAGAAGGTGATACAAACAGTTAATAAATAATTGCTGTCAAGACTTTTGAAACAACAACTATAACAGAACATGGAAATTCAAGTACAACTACAGTTAATAAATAATTGCTGTCAAGACTTTTGAAACAACAACTATAACAAAACATGGAAATTTAAGTACAACTAATTGATAAATAAAGTGCTTAGAAAAAAAGAAAGACAAGGCGTCTTGAACTAATGCACAGAAATACAAACACCTTTAAAAGATAATGATCATTTGGAAGATATTTTTTGGACTGCATTAAAATGTCATTTTAATGTTCTGCTTCAAAAAAGAGATTATACAATTAGAAGGAAGAAAAGACAATTGAATATCACTTAGGGCTCAAATAAAATACCTGTGTGAAAAAATGTGATACAGCAAGTTGTCTTTCCAAGACACTTTGTTCCTGCCCCACACCCTGACAGCAAATTGAAATCTTCAAGACTGACAAAACCATAACGTGAAGTGAAGATCTGGAAGATAAAGAAAACTATGTAAAGAAAAGAAAATGTGTTATATGCATGAGAGGAAAAACACCAGGTGAAATGGAAAAGGAAAAGTGAAATCAGAAATTAAAATTACCGTGAAATTTTGACAACAAAGGAAAAAAAAATGAATGTTCTGGTTACAAAGGGAAAGCTGGCAGCTCTAACAGCACACAGTTCCACAGCTAGGCTCAACATCCAGCGGAAGCTTCCTGCAAGTTTTCAGTGACTCTGTGTCAGCAAGTGTGAGATTCCTAATGTCTGTCTGAAGCAATAAAGAAAACATCCCAAATAAAGAAGATGTAAATTATGGTGAATTATAAATTAGTTATTTATAATACTTAAAAATACTTATTAATGGGTAGTCAAAAAAAGAACCACTGACAAATTTTGGTAAATTCCAGTAATGGCTTGACCTTAAAAAGCTGATAAATCTTCTTGCTATAGATCAACTATTTTTCTACCTTCCTTCAAAAGCAATTTTAATTATTTTTAAAAGTTAAATTAAATATTAAATCACTCCTGGAATTGGTATTTAGGAATTAATAGTTTGAGCCTGTCCATATGTTTCATTTAATATATTTCAGTCCTCAGAATAATTCTGTTTTGATTAGAACAAAATCAATTTTTATGATAAGATCTTAGAATAAAAAATCTATCAGGTACGCTTCCATCTGAGACAGAGTTGAGGGAATTTTACTCATTAGGAGGTAGGATTTTTCAGGAACAATTTCCTAATGGTTCTACTTTTAAAGGAAGTGTTTTTCCATCATGAAATCATGCAGGCGACATCATGAAATTTTCAATCATGAAATGTTGCAGGAGACAGCAGACCTGACATACTTTCTCTGTAACAATTTTCATTCTATTTGAACACTAGAGGAGTGCCACAACATAAAAGTAGTTCAAATATTATTTTAATCTATGTTTTACAAATAAAATAAGATCCCGTGTGAATTTTACTATTATTTTAATATATATTTATACTGAGATATTAGAAAGAGCTAAGCTGGACATCCACAAAGGAATAATTTATATTGTTTATAAAGTTTAATGAGCAATTTGTGCTCTTTTTAACAAGATGCATAGAAGGAAAATGGTACTTTTATTTTTAAATGCATTATTTATATAGAACATTTTTTTGTTCACTTCTTTTCAGTACTGCTAGCAGATATTTATTGTATTTGTAGTAGCCAATTTTTCAAACACCTGTGTACATGCTGTGGCAAATTGCACAAGTTATATATCTAGATCTTGTACCTAGTAAACAAACTGTAGGACTTAGTTGCTAAAGAAGAAAGATTACCAGAAAGTCACTTTTTTAGATTTATGGTGGTATTTTTCAATGTGATCAGAATTCACAATAAAAGCACAGCAGGTGAAGTCTTAGTTTCCTGAGTTAACACAAATATTTCCAGTAACATGATAAATGTTAATACAGAATATTTGGTCATATAAAACATCGAAAAAAAAGCAGTGTAAGTGAGCCACTTTTTTTGTGAAAAATAAGAAGGCAACTGTGAATTTATACAGTGAGTAAGAAAAATAAATAAGGAAAATAGAAAAAATAAAAACAAGTGAAGTTATTGAATGTAATTAATTGATGAACAAGAACATTGGCTTGACAAATATTTTTTCTACATTGCATGGAAAAGGTTTGTGCTACTGTTGGCAACGGGCAATTGTAAGGTTTGATCTACCTTTAGATATTCATGTGAAATACCTTCATATGAAATATCACATGAAATAACATCACTGGAAATACTCGAAAGTTAAGGTATGAAAGATAAAAAGAAAAAAACCACCAAACAAACAGGACTTCTTAAGCTGCAAAAATGTGCTTTCAAAAAAAAGAATCTCTATCCTGCCGTGTACAGAAACAGGTGCGCATGTCTGTGTCAAAACCCATTGAACTGAGATCTGATCCCAACATATTCAGTGACTTCAGTCTGAGATAGCTGACTCAGCATTCAGTCACAGAGGCCAAGTTATTGCCTCCTCTTTTTTCTCTCTTGAACAAGAATGTCACTCCAGAGCCTGTGATTCACTCCAGGAACAAATTCTGTGAAAACTCAATAAAAACAACTAAAATCTTAACCCCCAAACATTGTAAAGATGCAAACCTACTTTTAGTACTTTAAGAAATGTTCTTTATGCACAAGAACATAAAAGTAATACTGAAACACCTCTTTAGCCATGTAGTCACACATTTAGTATCACTTTTATGGTGATACACCCTTCACCTTTCTTATAGCACAGCTATCTGAGGCCTGAGACCATAAAATTGTAATGGCAAAGAATGACGACTAGCAAGGTGGCATTGTTATCCCCATTTTAAACCTGGTCCCTTCGTTTTCTTGTCCTGCGTCAAATTAATGGGAAGTGCTACGTTGTGACATCTGAGAATTTGTCTTTTTATGTCATTACTGCTATGTTTTTGTTATTTTTTGGTGTGTTTGGACAATGTTTAAGTTGGTTCATTTTTTGTTTTCTTACCTCCTCTTAAAAACTTTAACCTACTCATCAGTGAACATGAGCTATTTATACAGTCCTATAGACATTGCTTCTGAAACTCTGCAGGAAACCGAGTATATCTCTGGTTTACAGGGGATCTAATAAGAACTCATTGCAAACGTACAAACTATTATTCAAGTATTCCACATTACTGTGCAAATATTAATAAATGAAGCTTTGTGACATTCAAATGTCATACAGACAGTTGGTGGTACAGGAATGTTCAAGCAAATGAGTAATCTCAGATTGTGATCCTGCATAGTTCTAATTATAAGACAACCTTATTATTTTCTGTAACATTTTATGATATAATAGTATTTGGAAAATGACTGTATTAAGAGCATGACATTTACTGAAGTGAATAAACTTCATATGTGAAGTAATTTCACTGCAGGTTGTTGTGTGAAACAGAAACTTCAGAAGCAGAGATCAGTTAACTTCTTTAATATACTACCAATCTGAAGTTATTTAATTAATTTATGATCTTTCCACCTCGGTATCCCATTGGTATGGACACTCCCTTTTCCTATCTTCAGATGTTACTCTCTTAACATATTTTTCTTTCTTCTATCTTTTTGGTCCTTTCTTTGTGTCATTTTATTCTTGGCTTCAGCTGCTGGCAGTTGGTAGATCTCTTATCCTTCTAGGCCTATTTGTGCCATGGAAAGGTCCTCTACATACTCTTCCACTAAAAAAAAAAAAAAAAAAACCAACAAAAAACCAAACCACCATCACCACCCAAAATACAAACCAACAAAAGAAAAACACACACAAAAAAATCCTGATAGAAAATCAGAGTTCTAACAAAACATTCATAATAGGTACTAGATTTCTACTACTATCTTAATTAAATCATAATAAGAGGGAAAATATCACTGGCCTTTTTAGTCAAGCGATATTAGCAGCAGGAGACACTGAAAAAATAAATAGGCAAAGTAACTGAACTACTCTAAGAAAGATAAAAATCCATGTGAGTCCTGTTTTGTTCTCACAGTGTGATTCATTCAAGACTTGGCTCACATCAAAGAAATTCAATTAAGGAAATTTAACTAGTTATAAATCTGACAAAATTATACAACATGTTTCATTTGAATCAGTTGATCAGGAAATAACAAATTATCACAACTGGAATATTTGTACTTTCAAATAACAGAAAATCAATCATTCCTCATACAATTCTAGCCGATTTTGCAAAACATAGATATGCTTGAAATAAGGGATATCATTGTTGGTCTGTGTTTAGAACAGTTTTAAACGGGATTGATTTCTCATTCTTCATCTGTATATCAAACGTACCTTGCCCCCTGCCGCCCAAGTGCCCGGTCTGCTCAGAATTTCTTAACACATATATTTCCTTAGTTTGTGGGCTTTGAAATTATACTCACTAGATACCTTTTATGGAGCTCCTAAGAAACCAATTATCAGATGGACTATTTAGTCACTTGCCTAGGCTGATTTTAAATTGGAGTTCAAGAAGAAAAAGGTCAATGAGTCATGGAATAAACTAATACTACAAATTGATTATTGAATTGCTTCACAAAATTATCTCAGTTTTTCACATGGGACTATATAGAAAAATGGATTGGATTGTGTTCATTGGAGATACAGTTGGCTTTTTATTACACTATATACAGCATAATGTTCTTATCTCTGTAGATTACTTGAAAACTGCATCATAGTTGAGGTAGTATATATTTTACAATACAACTAATGGAATGTATTGTAAATATACATTCAAAGTTTTAAATACTTCATATCTAAGAAGTTCTAGTCAATATTGTAGTAAATTGTACTTGAGATGTGGCAATGGTTGGGTTGAGAACATTCTGGAACAATGAAAGGAGGGAGTAGTCAATTTTCCAGTGAAACAATGATTAACTGATTTACTGGAATCATTAAAATTGATCCAAGATTTATGATTGCAGAAAGATGAGTTTAGACATCAGCTAAAATCATTGTTAGTTCCCCTACTTGAAAAAAAAAGACACACAACACAGATATTCAGTGCTGACACCATAGAAGTGCCACAGGAGCCGGGGAGCCAGCCAAAACCGGCAACTCGAAGCTGTTTTTACAGGAGATGAGCATCTATTCCCATTACATCCCTTAGGGCAATCTCTTCACATCTGGAGCCTCTGCTTTCTTCCCAGGTTAACAAACATCTTAGGCGCAGAAGCCAGTGTGAGGTTGCAGGATATTAACCCTTAGAATTATTTCTAACACTAATACAAATATACAAATAGTGGTGTAAATGTTCCTTTAGTGGTTATTACTCAGCAATATGTCATTTGGCTGAAAACAGTGTCAAAACCTTTCTTTTCAGTCCAATACAGTCGGCTTTGAGGATGGCTTATCGCTTTTCACAACCCATTTGTCTCGGGATCAGCTGCTGGCTGCAACACAAGTTTCCCACCTCAAAGACCATTCCCAGCAGCGACCCCCAGTTAACCTGCACACAGGTGTTGGGGCTGGGCAGTCAAACGCTAATGCAGAGTCAGAGAGGCAGGAACTGAATACAGAGCAACAGTTCTGTGTCCACCAGGGCAACCTGCTCATTTCAGGGCATAATGTATTTTACGTTGTGTCTATTTCTTCTGTGAAAAAGAAAATGTGACAGGAGAAGAGTTAAGGATGGTGTTGCTTAACAGGTACAGGGTTGCCCAGCAACACTAAGTAGCACAATTTAGAGTGAAGGAGGTCCAGCTAAATGGAAAGATGAGTCAGAATCATTTTGAAATGAGCAAAAGAAGGCTACGTTCTCGATGACCTTTGCTTAAAACGCAAGCAGAACAGCCCAAACAACGGCCTCTTGCCCTTAGCTCATAGGACATAATCAGATGTATGCTTCTCGTGAGGAGACGGAGTAAAGGGCAACTACACTGTGGCTTCAAGTTACACTGCCAGGTTGAAGCTCATGTTAGCATGCAATCAATCTTCAGGAAAATATTAGTGCTCAGAGATATATGTCAATTATGACAATGCTTCTAATAGCAACTGCAGCACAAGCAGCCTTTCCATAGTGCTTCTACAGTGTGTTTCAAATTCGTCCTGTTGGGAACACAAAAAAGAAGAACCATTCATTTCCCACATCTGTTAGATCTATCATGCAATGGCCAAGCAGCCAACAGTTATGACTGTAGTACAGTAAAATGGAAATCTAACCTTCAGACACTGAACTACAATTTTCTTCTCCTGACCTTTAGTCTGTCATGGATGGAAACTCCTCCAAAAGTAGCAAAGTGAGTATAGCCCCCAATAAAGGGAAGTCATTGAGTTTCCATAGAAAATTACTGCTGAGTGCAGTGTCATTGAGGAATACAAACCAGGAAATCCTCATTCAGAGCTTCTTACTGAAAGCCTACATCTTATACACAAGGTCAATGGAACAGAAAAAAAAAAAATCAAAGATGCACAAGGCACTAAGGCTAACTACAGAAATAAGTTTTTGTGTCCTATGAACTGAAATACAATTAAGAAGGAATGTATGATGCAAAATAAAGTGAAAAAAAAAAATTAAGGAATGCACACCTGGGCAGAATTGGGGAAGACTATAAAGCCCTAAGGATGCAAATGGAAAATTTTGCTGCCCAAGTTATTTTTTCTTCCATTTTACCAGTAAGAAGAAAGAGTGCAAACAGAAATAGATGTATAATGCACATCAACTGCTGGGTGGCCAGCCTGGTGAGGTGGGCTTTAAACTGACTCAGGGAAAGGGGTCCAAAGTGGCAATGGTCATGCCATTGCATCCAAGTAGGGAATAAGCCAGGCCAACCAGAGCACAACTGAAATACAGGAAGTTCCATCTGAATAGGAGGAAAATATCTTTAATTTGAAGGCAACAGAGCACTGGAACAGGCTGCCCAGAGAGGTCGTGGTGCCCTTCTCTGCAGACATTCAAAGCCTGCCTGGATGTGACTGTGCAACCTGCTGTAGGTCACTCTGCTTTAGTAGAGGGGTGGGCTAGATGATCTCCAGAGGTCCCTTCCAACCCTGACCATTCTGTGATGCTGTGATGTTGTGATTCTGTGACATGTTAAGGAACAGGACCCACTACCAGTAAAACAATTTCATCTTAGATGTCTAGAGAAAAACATTTATTTTGAATTTTCAGGAAGCAACATTTTAGAGCAGCAAAGAAATAATGCAAGGCATGAGAAAGCAGATGCATCAGTACTAGCTGTGAGCAAATCGGCGCTGGAATCAACTTGTGCAAAGCAAGAATTAATAAGGACAAAACAGTAGTGGTGGTTATTACTGAAGCTGGTATTACAACTGATTTAGTTTCTCCTCCCTATCTCACTCCCAGGTAATCTTTCTGTCTAGTAGATTCTGTCTACATATAGTTTTACACCCTTTACAAATACGTGTTTTTCTGTTATATTCATGCAAGTGCTACTGAAATTATCCTTCAAGAATGTTTATGAATTTCATCTGAAGTAGACTTTAAATTGGGTTTTGGTAATCTGAGTTAACTTCTGGCAATGTGTATGGTGTAATTTCTGAAGGGAAGTCTTTATTTTGGAGGCCACGAAAATGGTCAATCCAGAGCTAGATATCACGAATCTGGCAGGCCAGAACCAACCCCCAAGACCTTATGATAGTTTAGGTAACTGAAATTATTTACAATTGCTGTACATGTAATCTAAGCACTTGCTTAGTTTATCTTAAAAGAAGCAAGTTGGTTAGTCCTACTCCACTGCTTACGTATTTTGCCTGATAGGGGGTATTAAGATAAATACAGCTGAATTCACAAAATAATGATGTTTCTTTACAGCCACACAATGTGTCCGATTTCAGAATGTAGTAAGATGTTCTCAGAAATTGAGCCTTAGATCAGTACTCAGGTAGAAGATGTTTTTATTAAGTTTTCTTTCACACAGAAAGTGTGTTTGAGTCTGTGTGTCTGTGGGGGTATATAGAGGTGTCTTTGTTTGTAATATGTATAAATATACACACACAAACACTATGCAAGCGCATGGAATGTATAAAGAATTACCACATGTTCTATTTTTTCCTTATTTCAGCTTCAGCTACTTTAAGCTGGTAAGGGCAAGGAATGTGGGCCAATGCTCTTATGGAGGATGTAATTGCAAGCAGCAGCTTTCAACATTGAACCTTCACTGTACCTGCATGGCATTAAACTCTGTGTATAATGATTTCCCATCTACAACAATAGCAACAAGAAGAACTATTTCTCTGGTCATGAATAGCCTTATGAGAGCAAAATATACTCTTTGCTGGTGTTTGATATCCTGTTATCCTCCTGAGCTCATTAAAGGCCCTTGCTGACAATTCACTTGCTGACAATTCAGCTTCCAGCCACTTGGTCGATATAAAACCTTTTTCCTTTTCCATCATTTAAAAACGTTTTCCAGTGTAAAATCCAGAGAAAGCAATTTTCACAGACATATCTCAATGCCCCGAAGTCATATTTCTTTTCACTCCATGCCTTTTTTCTATTATTATTATTATTATTATTATTATTATTGTTGTTAACATGTACCAGTATTAGTATTATGCTGAAGCAGATTATCAAGCATTGCTATGGTGGGGCATGCCCCACTTTGGCAAATATTCATCCAGATCCCAAAGGGTCTTTTTAGTGAGGTTAGACTACAGTTTGACCTATGGTTACTTTTCCTGCTACCAAATACTCCACCCTTTTTCAGCAAGGTAATATTGGAGTGCAGGTGGACTACAGAAATTCCATTTATTAAGATAGGTTTTGTTCCTTTGAAAGCGCCTAATGTGATCGTGGCTGTATTGAATTTTATTGTCTGTATAAAACTTGCTCAAACCTACAGATAAAATGCACAAAATATAATAAACTTGCTTCAATGTTCCAGTTTCTTCTAGTGTTCAGTGTGTTGTTTTTTCATCTTTGTTAGAGATATGGGAAAAGAAAATAACAAAATCTGTACGCTAGGCACAGCTGACAGTTCCCACCAAATATATTAAACTCTTTGAATAAAGACTAACAAACAGGCCTTGTTAATGAACAAATATCTTTTTATATATATTATTATTTAGAGTTACAAGAGATTTAGGAAGCCTAATGAGATAGTGAGAAAGCTGAGATTAACTGGTGCAAATTAAAGAATCAACTATAGTTGTGCTTTCCATTTAATGAGCACTTTAAAAGGAAGAACCTGGCAATCTAAGTTCTGGATTTGGTAAAGAAATGATAACAGAAAACAACGTGGCTTAAAATACACTTTTGCAGGTTTCCCCTCCTACAACCTCTTTGCTGGAGAGTTTTGGCTGAATAAAGGGTCAGAGCTAATAGATAAAATGTAAAGATAACAAAATCCATTGCTTTAAAGAGGTAGAGCCCACATGTTCAGGTTATAGCAACTGAGAAAGAGTTTGAAATAATTTTGGGAGTCTCTTCTGTTTCTGAGGTACAATTATCAATATTAAACGTGATGTGTTTAGCAGGTCTTAGAAATCTTGAAGGCAGAAAGCTCCCCCAGTCTCCATGGCCCTCAAATGTAATGCATTCAAGAGACACCACACAGTGGCTTTCAGTAGTCCAAAATTTACTTAAGTTGGAAAAAAGGTCTTAATGGGTATGAGACCAATTGTTAGCAATTTCATGACACACTGAGAATTGATCATAGTTGTACTATGTTGTATTGGTCACGACTTGGGCTCCTGGTTCAAGAGGAGATATTCATATTACTGATGACTATAGAGATATAAATTATTTCAACATTATAAGACTAGGGAAAAAATCTAATATTTCCAATAATAAATAAATACATTCTCATAACAAAGGAGTCATCTTAAATGTTCTTGCATTACTGGTTTCAGAGTATGACATTTCAAAAGGTTGACAAGGCAGATATGCTCAGAAAGGTAGAGAATATAATTGTATGATCACACCTTTTAGCACAGTCATTTAAATATAAAATGCAGAGTGCAGATTCTGTGCAATAGAGACATTTTAAAGAATACCCTGACAAGTGCAAAATCTTTCCAAAAAGGTAAAAAGTCTCTAGCAGCTTCAGTTAGCTGCTTAGTTACAGAGCCACAGAAATGAGTGTATAATGTACATTGCATCGTAAATAATACTTTTATTATTAATATGACTCTCATTCACCCCTACTCTTCCCATTAATAAATAAAATACATTTCAACATGGTATATTATTTATCCAGAAGATAATTGTCTTGGAGTGTAACAGCTTAATTAGACATTACCAATTTGAAAAGTGAAAAGTTCTTTGGAATTTGGATAAAACCTTTAATAGAAACTATATATGGAAAGCTTAGTCTGGAAACTGCAAATTGGTTTAAGATGTAAGTCTGCTCAAAAGTTATAGTATAGAGTGCAGGTATATGCAGCCATTTCCATCACGGGATGGAAAAGATCTCTATTTAGATGTTTAATAAAGAGCATATGCAATTAAATCTTCTCTGTGCTTTAATATTTCCTGGCTCAACTTACATACCCTGATGACAAATAATTAAATCTTCACTTTCTTCAAATACCCACTCCAGGTTTCAGAAACCTCTTACCAAGTGTTTGTAAAGAAAACAATTTATTGTTTTTCAATTATATATCAAATAAAATTTTCTACCCATGGGAATCTGATAAACTGCTCACTTAACCTGTTCACAATTTACTACACTTTAAATGCTATTAGTCAACATAGGTCATATGTTTTTGCTGTTGTTCTGATGAGTGACTGGAATTTCCTAGAAAGAAATAATGGATGGCAAACAGCAGATATTACCTTGTATGAATATGAATTACTGTGTCTCCTAAAGAAAAATTCATGAGCGAAAGACCCAAGCAACTTAGCTAATATCTATAGGTTAGGCCTTCTAAATATTTGTGTAGGCAAGGATTTGAGAGATTGGTATCAGTTAATGATTAAGGAGGCAATATATTAGAAATAACCATTCACCTAACATTTTCACATTTTTCCCAGTTTTCTGCCAGCTCTATTGTTAATGAAGAGTTTGGAAAAGAAGGTGTTATTTGGAAATGTGAATGACTAAATTTGTTAAACCTTTACTCAACACAAACACAGTCTGTCAATTTCTATTAATCGTTATTTGTTACTGGATGACTATGTGCTCTACATCTTTTCCATACTAAGCTCTTAGTTAAGCAGAAGCTGGTTTGAAAATGCATTTATGAACATTTGGCCGAAAATCATGTTATCTGACCATTTTAGTGCTTCATTCCTATTTCTACTACCAAAAATAATTCTGGTACTTAGACAGGAAATACATTGAAAACTCTTGGCAAAACAAAAAGTGTAATGAAGCTTAAGATGAGATGCCGTGTCTTATGAACTCCTAATAAATAACAGATTGTAGGGAATTTTTGAGATCTATGTGCATATGTAGCTATATAAATATATACAGCACATGTATACACACACAGACGCATGTATATATGTATATACACACACCTACATGGAAATATACAATTTAAAAGGCCATAAAAAGTAAGGTTCATAAAAAAGCTTTTAATTTATTCTATCCATACCTTCAGAAAAGTGAGATGCAAATGTTTATGAGCCAGAGAGCAAGGGCAATGAACAACAGTGAATGGCAAGCCTAGGAGACTATGGACATTTACATTTCAGTCAAACCAATGTTCCTGACAAAAGAACAAACATGAACTTTACTAATAAATTCACCTTCTGCTTATACTTTTAGGTTTTCTGTAAACATTCATTCAGTTCTAATAGAAAAAAATATAAGATATGGACTACAGAATAAACAGTTTTGCTGTTTTTTTACAGAACAAATAGTTGATAATTATTCCTGTATCATCCTGCTGCTCACTGTATCTTTAACTAGACTACTAGGTTTAGCAGAAGAAGAGAAGTAAGCTTCCATGTCCTTTTAAGCCTATTTTTCTCTATTGGCAATGCCAACACATCTGGCAATAAGCTACATTTAGAGTCAAGACATCTTTCTTGATGAGATGGATGAAAATGGGCAATAAGTCAAATATGGGTTACAAAGGAATAGCACCAATCTGTGAACAATATAAACCCTATTCTAATTAAATTGACAGAAAAAGCTTCCAGCTTTCTTTACAAAACTAACACATAAATAAATGTAAGAGTACATAATTCCCAATGGTAAAATATCTTGAATTAATGAAACTTACTGCTTTGTTATGCACTTCTACATGCAGAGTGCAAATTATGTCTGCTATATATAGATGTATTACTTATTCAGTATGCTGGACTTACAAGTTTTCTTAAGTGACTTCAAAGACATTTACGTTAAACCCTTAGAACACAGGAGCACATTTGTGTACAATCATTCACAAAAACCGGCAAAAGATTTTGAAATGTAAAATATTTCTCAGAAGTTGCTTAGGTGTGAGGAGATAAATAAAAAACTAACACTGATCTCACAGTTGTGATTCCTTTGTCACATAGTTCTTAATTTGTGTTGTCACTACGTTCAATATTTAGTAGATCTTCACTCTTGAGGTGGCAGTCCCAAGAGCTTCCACACAGGGGTCCAGATAATCTTCTGTAGTCAGAACTTCCAGTTACAGGTTACGGGAAGTGGTCCTAGAAAATGGCATTACCAGTCAGGAAGAAGAAATAGTCAAACACAACTCAGCAATTACTCGGTAGCAATATGATTAGAGAGTCTGCTAGAATTCCAATAGTTTGTCTTTCTCCCATTCAGGCAGGGACTCAAAATATTTTTATTTCTCAGATGTACGTTTTCAGACCCAAACCTGCTGTTCCTTCCCACATGCAAAAGGAACTGAATAATTGACTTAAACTAGCAAGGCCTGCTTTCTGTCATTCTTCTTGCCACCTTCAGTCCATTAAAGTTAAAAATGAACCAACTCACAGATCTTCACTTTAAAAACTATCTTGGTGCCTGTGCACCTTTTTCCTGCCTGTCCTGATTTGCTGTATGTACTTTATTAGTCATCCCTGTATAAATGCTATGGCATTACATTAAGCAGGGGACTTTATCATTTGGACTAAGAGGGCATTTTTTTTCCAACTGTAAGTCTCTTTTCAGTGAATCAATAAAATATATTAGCAAACTCTCAACAAGATTTGCAGTTATTTGCTACATTTTTGCAGTTTAAGTCACAGGGCAATATCAGTTTATGTTCCCTGTTAATGTCACATTGTGTACGCTCAGTGAAATTCTGAAACCATTAAAAAAATACTAAATAAAAAGAAAATAAACAAAGAATTAGGAAATTAAGAAAGTCTTTGCTTTATTATTGAAAAAGTTTAAGAAAGATGTTCATATTGAACAAAGCAACATTATTCCCAGAGAGGGAATGACTATACTAACTCAGAATGTTTTGTGTTTCCTGTGAAGTTCAATAATCCAGAGAACGATGTGCTTTATAAATCAGAACATGCAGGAATCTAAAGTCACTTTACTCTCTATGTAATGAAATTTCTAAACATGAAATTCTCATTCTCTTTTTCCTACCCCATAAAAACTCCAGATAAAGGTTTTGCCTCAATTAGAGAAAGATTTAGGAGTCTGAATTGGCAGAGAGATAAAGCAGATGACTACCCCAGGGAGGATATTAATTTCGTTTTTATTAATTTTGCCCCAAAGAGTCAAATTTCATTTGTTCCTGCGTTCTTCATCACTTCTTATTGAAGCTACAATGAAGGGTCAAGATTTAATTTTATCAAATCTTCAGGTTAGAATAGTTATCCCAGATATCGGACTATATTAACCAGCCACAGGAAATTCTACTCTGAAATGTTAAAAGTCAGAAGCTAAAACTACAGCCCCAGAAGCAAGCTTGTAGAACCCATGCCACTGCAAAGGCAGACTGGTTTTCTATAGCCCATTTTTTCAGTTCTGCATCTTATTCTACTTGTAAACATTTGAATGATGTGGCTTACTCTTCCCTGAGAGTGGAAGTGACTTTATGGCAGAAGTGACATTGTTTGGAGACTGTCAAAGCTTCTGACTTGTTACAATTTATTTTGTCTTTCATTCAATAAAGTACCAAAGAAGACAGGCTTAACTTAATGCACTGTTTAATGTAATTTTAAATTGTGTTTTATTTAGCTATCTTCATCAAGACTTACTTAAGTGCTTTTTTTGTATCAATAAATATTTTTTTATATATTTAAGTCCTTTGTTAAAATGGCAACTCTGGTTTTAGTCTGATCAATTAAATTAATAAGGTCAATTTGTTATCAGAATGTGCTGGCAGTATTATGAGAAGAATGATGATATAAAAAATACCAGTTTCTACCAGGTGACTATATAAGATGCTATATGATTTGTAACATTTCATATAATTAGGGTGTAAAAGGAATGATTAACTGTGTTATTAAAATATGTCCTCTTGTAATTAATATCACTCTGATAGTTCTTATCTTACTATCTTGAGCTTGTCCAGGTTCTGATCTTATTTTTGCTACCATAAAACTCAGAAATTCTTTAGATATGGTTCTTTTAACACTGGAGATACTAAAATCCAAGTCAAAGATGTAAATGGATTACCAGTTTGCCAGTTACATTTTATTGTAAGTTTTGAAGATATTTGTTGATTCTTTTAGCTCTTAAATCTGATCTTCCTCTTAAAATTCAAAGTAAGTTTCTAGCTCTTATTGTTGTAAGTGGAAATTGAAAAGTTGTATTCTATTTCTGTCATGACCCAGGGTAAAACAGACAGACATAATGAGGTACAGCGAGGACAAGACATAATGAGGTAGAAGAAAAGTGGGGAAAGTTCAAACTGCTGGGTCAGTGAGGTATTGCAGTAGGCGGCCTGGGAAAACTACAGGGCTCTGCAGTGACATGAGTATGACCAGAAATGAGGACCTTCTGTTTCCTAAAGGATGCTGAGACTGCCTTACATGCACAAGGTTTTGTTAGCAGCGTCCATAGATGATGACATACCTCAATTCTAATAGTTGTTTATAATTTTTAATTTTAATACCTCAACTCTAATAATTTCATTGTTTGGGAGAGGCAGAAAAAAGTCTTTGTTGCAAGCTAATGGATAATGATGAGAGGAGAAAATACAGTGTGATTCTCAGGTGATTGATTCTTTTAATGGAAACACATATAATCAGGATTTGCACATGCTAGGTCATGAGAACAACAGCACAAAAACAACAGCATGAAAACAAAAAGGGGAAAATATTTCCACAGAGGCATTGAAATGATGCTTAAAAAAAAAAATAATAAAGAAATGATACCAAAGCTGCAAGCCAAAGGCAGGCTGCAGAATAGCAAATGACAGACATTCCTCATTAGAAAGGCTAAGGTTACCTGGTACATCATGTAGCCTTGTGATGGATCAGAAGAAGTCTCGTGGTCTTCTCCAGATTTATATTGCAGCACAGGAAAAGTTACATGGTTTAAATTTTCTCATTTAAAACACAGTTGTGAGTTTTGAAGGGTGTTTATTGTTTAATAAATTAAATTCCAATATATTTAAAGAAATGTTACAATTCAGACTGAGCTCAGCATTTCTCAGGACCATGATATTTTTAACAACTTAGTGGTGTCCAATGGGGAGGGGGCGGGGGGGGGGGGGGGGGGGGCGGGGGGGGGGGGGGGGGCGGGGAACACAAAACCAGACACCAGAGAAAGAAGAAATACAAGACATCCAGAGCATGACTTGATTTAGCCGTCACTTGGTTAAACATTTTCAGTTTGGGAAGCCAGTCATCTGCCAGTGGGAGTGGGTCTTCTGTTCCCCGCGTCTGTGGTGCTGGTCTCAACTGGATCACAGGGGCATGGCCTTGATCAAGGAGGCTGTGTCAGAGAACAGAGATCAATCACTGCCCATCCTGCTTTGCAGAAAAAAATTTGGATTTATGTCACTGACCAGTGTGGTTCTGTTCCTGCATTCAACCCACCCATAATTTCCTGGTAACACTTGTATTTCAAAACTGCAGGAGAAATTTTTGTGCGTATGTGGTGGGTTAGCCTTGGCTAAGGGCCAAGCTGTCACTTAACAGCTTGGTCATTCTCCCCTCTCAGCGGGACAAGGTGAGAAAAATAAGAGGAACAGGGATGAAAAAGCTCATGGATTGAGATCAAGACAGGAAGATCCTTACCATTTACCATCACAGGCAAAACAGACTTAACTTGGGGAAATTAAATTACTATTAATTAAAATATATTTGGGTAGTAACAAACTTAAAACACCTTTCCTGTCCCCCTTTACCCAGGCTCAACTTCATTCCTTCACTCTTGACTCTTCCCCACCCCAAGCAGTGAAGGGGAGAACAGAGAGGTTATGATCAGTCCATAACAGTTCCCCTCTGCCTTCCCTTCCATCTCATGCTTCCCCCCTGTTTCATCACGGTTTCTTCCCATGGGCTGCAGGGGAATCCTTGCTCCAGCAGACCAGCAGCACCTTCTCCCCTCCTTCTGCTCTCACCTTAGTGCTCGCAGAGAGGTTTCACATACTTCTCCCTGAACCCCCACCCCCTTCTTCTCTGCCTGGATGGTATTTTTGCTACACAGGCAAATATATTTTGTATAGAGATCCCTTGATTGGGCAATGATGTGAGAAGTATACTTGTTTAACCAAAGACTAAGAAACAGACATTAGGTGTAGGTTGACAGTGGTGACAGTGTAAGAGCAAATTGCGAGAAAATATATCCTATTTTCCCTTTAGTTTTTATTAAAGTTAGATAAAAGCTAATTTATATGTGATGACTGATACAACTGATATATTCAAGATGACATAAGCAATTGTCCATTTATTACCAAGAACCTTTTGTGGAATAATTAATTAATTAATTAAACACAAGCTTTGCTGATAATGTCATTTGAATTTATTGCTCATATATACACTGTCCTTGTGAAAGACGGGCAGATGCAATGATGACCTTCAAAATGATGTATCAAAGTTTTGTTTGATTTGCCATCTTCCATTGCATGGTGGTAAAATGTCCTCCAGTGCCAACTTGTAATTTTTTTTTATTAATTTGAATATCCACAGATGGAAGAGGCATACTTCACTTAAATCACTACCTTTAGTACACAGAAAGGTTGGGACAAAAGACAGACATGGGTTTTGTAGAATAACATGATTCTTATTGTAATGTGGGTGCTTACATCTCCAAGACTTCTGAAAAAAGCTTATAAAGTGTTTCAAAGGTATCTGAGAACTGCACATTCTCCTGGATTAGAGTTTGCTCTTTGTTTACAAAAGATGTAAATGATGTTTGTTAAGTCTTTCTGCAAGCAGAATCAGCAGAAGTACTGTGAACATGGCAGCAAACATTTTAAACCAGTTTTATTGAGGATGGAAAATGATAATGGTGATCTGTCCAATTTCCCAAATACTACATTTCAGAGACATATTTCTGCTGTCAGATAAGGAAACGATTAATTCAGCACACATTCTGTTTCATGTACTGAGCTTGAATTTTATACTTCAGAAAATCTCTACAGAGATAAGGAGTCATTCATCCATGCAGGCAGGGTAAGGGACAAAGAGATCACTAAATCTCTATCATTGAGACTTTTGCCTTCCGTTAGTTTTAAACTGAAAGAGGATAGATTTAAACGGGAGAGAAGGAAGAAACTGATGAGTGTGTGAAACACTGGAACAGGTTGCCAAGGGTGTGGGTGCCCCATCACTGGAAGTGCTCAGGATCAGGCTGGATGTGGCTTTGAAGATCTGTTCTAGTGAAATATGTCCCTGCCCATGGCAGGACAGTTGGACTAGATGATCGTTGAAGGTCCCTCCCAACCCAACCCAACCCAACCCAACCCAACCCAACCCAACCCAACCCAACCCATTCTATGAAAATATCTATCTCAAGAAATACAGTTAACATGAGGCTGGACTAGATGATCTCCTGACATCCCATTCAACCTGAATTGTCATCTTACGCCTATGAAATCGAGGACACTGTCATATAGTATTGGTACATCAAAATGAAAAAAACCCCAAACCAAACCAACAAACCCATCAACTCCCCTCCCTGCCCCCCCCCCCAAAAAAAAAACCCAACAAACAACACCAAACAACCCCACAAAACAAAATCAAACCAACAAACGCAATGCTCTCTATCTAGCATCTAGCTAAGACAGTGTCTGTTCAACACACAGGCAATAATTTTTGGACAATAAAGAGGGGAAAATACCTGAACATTTAATTGTACTTTTGTTGTAACTTCTACTCACAGCAAAAGAGGTGACAGCTTCAACTGATTCCAGAATCATTCTTCAGTGGGCAAGAATAATTTTCCAGTGACTCAAAGCTTTTTCAAGTTTCTCCACAGAGCTCCAAGCACAGAGTCCCAAAAGAGGCTGGTCACTTTCCCTTGCAACACTGACTCTTGAAAGGTAAACATCTGGGATATTCAGCAAACTTCTGTCCAAACTGCATGTCTGGGTATGTCTACATGTTTGTATGGGCCTTTCTCCTTACAGTCAGATCCTCAGCTGATGCATGCTGGCATAGTTTAAACAAAATAACTACCCTGAGAGGCAACAGCTGAAGTTCTAGTCCACAGCCTGTATTCTATAATATTTTGGGATGGGGAATCAGATATACACTGAAAAAATGGTGAAGAAAACTCGCAGTATTATTAGTAGAACAACCAATTGATGTTTTAAAATAAGTTGTTCCATTAAACTGTATCTGCAATGAGCTTGTTTCTAGATATTTTACTACAAGTTCATTGATTAAGGGTGTTGTCATTGCCAGCATGAGTCTTTTGAAACATAGGATTATTGTGCTGTAGGACTGTGGGTGAATAAAATTGCAGATTAAACTTATAATTGAATCTGTCAACAAGCAGCTGGAGCAGCTGTTCTGCAAGGGAAGGAGAGCCAGCATTGGTTCTCATGTGAAGGCCATGAGGGCAGTGGCCCCTGGACCAGGATACAGTACCACCAAGCCCGAGTGAGCACAGCAGGTCTACTGACAATAAATATAGTCATCCAAGAGTCCAGAACAGCAGACAAGTCTGTAGTGCTAGTCCATGTCCAGGACTAAGCTATCAGGTCCAAGTAAAACAAGTGAAGCTTATCCTACAGAGTAGCTCAGGCAAAGACCAATGACCTGAGTTTGAACACAGCTCCCGAGTCATGGGCAGAAGCCTGAGATGAGGCTCCTCCCAGCAAATTCTCAGGCAGCTGTTCTCACTGAATCCTGATCCAAGGTTATTTAGCCAAAGCAGACACCTGAGACACCTATACATTTATAAATTACAAAGTAGTTAGGATTTAATTAATATTATTTTGTCTTAAACATTACTATGAGCACTAAAATAGTGAACCTAGCAACAGTGCAACAGTATTCAGTTTACTGTTTGATAACACTGTGATGGCATAATCATTTGCAATGTCTAAGATATTAACATAAATATGTGAGTAATGTGGTGACCAAAGGGGCAGACAGAGATGCCTGTGATTGCACATAGAAGGCATTCCAGTGACAGAAAAATGAATTGTAACATAAGTACAACACTCTAAATGGGCAGGACATTCTGTCAAATACACAAGACTGACTGATGAAACCATAACCAAAATAACCCATATCAGCAGATGGGACTCCTTCCTTGGGAGGGAAGCAGGGTGGGGATGAGAAGTGTAAAACACCAAAGATGACTGGAGAAAAAATGTTTGAGAAAGACCAGCCTGTGTGATCTCGAACTTGTCTCATCAGAGGCTCACAAGGCTGATCATCTTGACTCAGTGACTACGAGCATCAAGGATCACCACCATCAGTGCAAACTATATGACAACAGCTCTACAGTATTGTATACTCACTGTAACACTTATATGTAGTGATAAGGTGTAAGATCAAATTATCAACATAAACTGTGTGGTTAATGAATTAGTTTAGTAAAGTTTAATTCTACAATTTAGAACTGGCTTAACATGTATCACTCTCCTAAATGTTCCCATGACAGGAATCTATGTACATGTATTCAGTTGCAGCAGCTACACAGCTGCACCAGATCAGAGCTGACCTTCAACACTACAGTGAAGCCCTTAGGAGAGGGTGTAGAACATGTTTGCAGAACTTGGTGAACTCACAGCCGGGGCACAAAGGACTCCGTAAGATCATGTTCAATAAGTATTTTTTCCTACTCAAATCTTACAGCCTCCATTTCTTTCTGGCATCACTTTTGTCATTTCCATCTTATCATTGCCTACCAGACTATTGAAGTTATCTCAGGTTAAAAAGCCGGTTATTGATTTCTGGCTAAGCACCAAAAAATCTGCAGGCAAATTACAATCAGGAATCTCATTTTGGTTGCCACATTTCCTTTCTGTTACTCTGATTCATTCTGCTTAACCAATTCAAATGCCATCCAGCTGAACAATATGTTTACTATATCAACTGTGTCTTTGTCATTAGTGCTGTAACACTGAATTCAGTAAGAACAGCTTTTGAGTATAATGTATTTACTGTGGAAAAAATTTGTATCTGCAGCATAGTTGGGGTCATGGTAACACATTAAAGTGAAGTTTGAACTTGAAATTATCTCCTTTAGTGATTTCAAAAGTGTCATGTAAAATGGCATGATATGAAGACTTAAGGGAAGTCTTTATGTTATGAACACAAATGCTTTTTTTGGAAAGCTGAGACCAGAGACATGATATTAATATTAAAACCATTTCATACTGACTTTTAGAAATGGGGGTGGGGGTGCAGGGTGTATGTTCATACATGAATCTGTAATTTTAAAGATACAATCATTATATTACTATGAATATGTGTTCCTTTGGTGGTAATTGTTACCTAAAGAAAACATACCATAACATTTATTTTAGTTCATTAGTCTATGAAAGATAGTAATTCATGCAGACAGGAGGAAGGGGGAGACTAGCTATTTAAAGTTTTTGAAAGCAACTTCAGAACACTTAAATTAAATGTTAGCTGTTAATTAAATTGGGTGACTTGTGTCTTCTGGAGAAAGATAAGTATTTAAAACAGCCCTACTTGTTAATCTTTCCTCCATTATTATCATGTGCTGTAAAAGGCAAAGTAACTGAATAGAAATTTTAAAGTAATGCTATCTAGAGATGTTCACAGCTTTAGATATCATTTTACGTTAATGAGGGATGCATTCAGAAGGAGAAAGATCATGTTTACAAGTAACTAGTCTTCACGGTAGTCACTGACCCTAGAAATTATGCCCAAATATTTTTTAATCATGAAACCACTACTGAAGCACATGTTGACAGTATGGACATTTGGAGTCACCACTCTAAAGTTGACTACAGTTGACATTTACCACTGGGAAGCAATTAGCATCACTCTGGTATTAGAAGTATTTCCATGCTAATTATTTTCATAAGAGAAATGTCAAGATTTCTGCAATACTCAACACATTGCTTTTTTGCACTGAATTACATCTAACGTTTTGTTGAAATGGCACTTCATGGTTTAAGGAAGAGATTTTCAAAGGCACAAAAGAGAGATGGCTGTTACTTTAAATGTCTCCATCTCCTCCCTCCTCTTTTTGGGTTTTGTGGTTGTTTTTTTGTTTGTTTTTTTGTTTGTTTGTTTTTTAATGCTTTTGAAAAATAGCATTGTCTCTGCATTGCATTGCTCAGTTTTCATCTTGCTATGAGTTCTGTTAAATTCGTCCGAGTATCCAGGTAAGCATTACTAGACATGTTGCTCAAAATGATTTTTTTTTTAATTAAGTAATAGAACTATGAATTATAACAAGAATTGCGACACTTTCAATTATAAGAAAAATATTCTTTGTTAAGGTTCTACTGATTTTTAATTCCTAACGAATAGCATTTTTAGGCTTTGTCAAGGAAAGGTAAGTTGACCTTAATACTTAATTGATTGGAATCTCTTAAAGACATTGCATTTTCATTTGTCTCCCTTCTCAGCCTCAGATACTAGAAGATGAGGTGGGCAATCTAAAATTGAGAGCAACCCTTAGGCAATGAACCAATCTAACCAGCCTAGTATGGTTCTAAAAGACACTTGCAGGTTATTCAGGAAAATGACCTGACCTTCACAAGTGGCATCTTGAATGTCATCATAAGGGAATAGACTAATAACGGAGTAGTAACAGCAATAAGAAAATAAATAGACTGCACTTTTGTTCAAGACCCATGCATTTTCCCAAACTATTTAGTCACTAGTTGTATGAAAGAAGTAAAACTTCTTTTTTTTTTTTCTCTTGCATTTTATCGTCTGTTTTCCTTCAGTTCAGTATTAATGGATTGGTCTCTTGTTTTTTGTCCTGTTAGGGCTTTTTTTTGTTCCAAGTAAAAAAGCCGTGGTAAAGTAAAATGAACTTGAGCAAACAGTTCTCAAAGCTCTGGGATGATTGCAGAGACATTTTAGATTTTTGTGATGACATGATAGAAGTCAACATAATTCATTTCCCCCTTTTAGACCCAGAAGCCTTTCCTCATGCCATAGATATCCTGACTCTTTCAGTTCTAATTCAAGATCTAGGGATGGTTTTAATATTACACCATGACTAGTACTCTGCCTGATCTCTTATGCATCTGTTAGTTCACAGATGTGTGAGGTACCTTGTTTTCCTTCAGGATTCAGTGGGAATCCTTGAGTAGTGACAAAAGTTAGCATATGGCTTCATTGGAAACAGTTTTAGCATAGCAAGTAGGGTACAGAATACAGGCATATGAACTATTCCTCATTGGAAAACCTAGTATATGAATTTGAAGTAACCTCCATTCATGATTTTTTGTTTTTACTCTTGATATGTTAGAGTAAATGTGAGATAATTTAGTCTTTTACTGATAGAGAACATGAAACAACTATAAAAAAAAAAATGAATAAACATATCTCTTAAGCTATTGGCACAGCAGTTCATCAAATTACCATCTTCTAGCTGACCTAAATCTTCTGGGAAGCTGAGACCTGTTTGTAGTATTGGTAATGTGGTCTGAAAGTGAGATTTACTCATTTTCAACCTTGTTCATCAAAACTTTTATGTTTAGATTAGTTAAACATCTTTGAATTGGACATAGGACTGTATTTCTGATCCAGTCCTGCTCCAACATTTCTGAGGTGTATAGTAGAAGAGTGGGCTCCATTTAAGAGTACTAAAGCTTAAGTTAATAGAAATCTTCTTACCCCTACCTCCACAATCCACACAGCCCTAAAACAGTATAAATAACTACTAATATTTGTTTGAAAATCCTCTGGAACTGCAATTTTTCAGCCTTCAGTATATTTATCTTCCAGCTCATATACAGAAATGGTTTCTAGAAAATGGGAAAGTAAAGCATTAGGTAGGGGAAGGTGCAACATGATACACTAGTTCAAAATACCTCGGTCTGTATACTTGGAAATGATCCATATTTGTTTGTTTAAACTGTAATGTGGTACGAAAAAAACCCATAGTTTTTGAAAAACATATTCTAAATCTAATGATACTGGTATGATGAATGTAAACTCAGTACATTTCTGTGGAGAAAGAATACTCCTCTGTCATACTGGTAGAACTACCCTATTTTACTCTATTTGAGTAAGACAAACAATCCCATGAGCTATGATGTCAACAAGCCTTTTTGTAATATAAAAAGTTTCAGAGTACTTAGAATCAAAAAAGTAGGACACTGTTAATTTAATTGCTAAGAGATAAGTTTGATCAAAGACAAAGAATGTGAACTGCATCCTCGAATATAAGAAGCTTCATTTAGAAAATGGACTTAATAACAAGCACATTCATTCATTGTTGGAGACTTGCGATTATTAATATTTGATCTAAAGAATGCCTTATATTTAAGAGTCTTCTATTATTTACATTTATTATCCATTTTTCTCCTGCCATTGCTTTTTGGCTGCACTATTGCTAAGAAATATGTAACCAAGATAATCACATTATCTTCCATCAGTGCTGCAATCTGCTTAACTGAAAAAGCCATACACAGCATCGCTGTTCTGCTACTGACAGGAGATTTAACTAGAGCTGATCCTCCTGAGAGCAACTGACTCTCCTGACTTCCAAAGAAAAATGTTAAAATCTGGGAAGTTACCTCCACTCCAGAGGGCTGAGACTTCTACTCACAGCCCCAAAGAGCAAAATAGACAAGGTAGCATGAGGGAACTAGAGTCCATTTCTGTCTGATACAGAAATCCATTTCTTGTGGTGATACAGCCAGCTGTTGGGTCATATAAAGGTGATGTCCACTGATGATGAGTAGTCCATTTTACTATGCATCTCACTCAGCTCATGATTTATTATGTTTTGGGTTTTTTTTTAAAAAAATATTATTTTTATTGTGCAAAGAAGCATCACAATTTAATGACCACCATTCTATGCATTTTGGCGTTTTTAAAGCAGTAAATATAATTTAATATGTTTAATATTCCACCTGGTTGTTTAAGTCTCATAATTTGAGAAATTATTAAGATTTATATGAGGGAGGACTTGCACAGCACATTATTTGTCTTACGACTTTTGGCTCAAAAGGTTTTATTTTTTTCTTTCTTTTTTAAAGGCACTTCTTAGTGTTACGGGTACAACTGCCCAGAACTATTGGAATAACCTCATAGCACAGAAAAATTCAGTCTAATAAGAAACTCTTCTTTCCCTTAAAATTTTCATGCTGTGTAGGATACTCTGGTTAGGGGTGAACAAACTTTCTGGCCTTAAAGAGAAGACTGCCTGTGCCTGAGGGCAACTATAGCAACAAGAGGTGATATTTGATTTAATGGGCTCCAGCAATTCCTCTGCTGATTTCTGCTGCTCTTCAGTTTTTGCTATGTGCTCACAGGAACTGTAGAGCCCTAGAGCCATTTCTTTCTTAGGCCCTGCAATGCTTTTTCCTATTTACAGCTTCCAAAACAGATCAGGTGGGGAAGGTGGATTCAGAAGTTTGACAAAGGTGAGTCCATGGAGGGTTGGTGCTCTAAGGTCTATTGTAGATTTTGGAACATCCTTTTGCAAGGATAACATTCTTGGTGTTGTACAGGAGAAAGAGGAGTCAAAAAAAGCTCTGTCATCTCATAAGAGGACAAAATAATCCACTACAACTTTAAAATAACTTTGGAAAACATTGACTGAGACAGGTTATATAGTTCTTATCCATTCATCTGACTCCATCTCCAGCATCTTTTATTGGTATTAATGAGTATTTATAATAATTGTAGGTAAACAAGCAGCTATAAGCTTGGGTTTAGCCTATAACTAAAAGTTTCAGTAAATTTCATCCCCCAAAGATGGTTCACTTGTATCTTTACTTATGGTTACTGGGGAAATGAATTTCACAAGGCAGAGAAAGAAACAGCATCTTCTGAGAAGCAAGCATGTGTCCAAGATGCACTAGAACTGGAAATATCAATAATCACCTTTCAGCCTCAGAGTGCATCAAACAGGTAATGCTATAAAGATGATATAGAATAAACCTTATTTTCCAAGTCATATCTTGCTGCTTATACCCAGAAAAAAAATTCCTCAAGAACTATCAATTTGATCTAATAGAACCGGGAAGCAAGTTCTTAAGTCTCGCTGTCTCCATGCTTCCGACTGAATGAAAACTGAAATGAAACATCCTAGTCTTCCCAGAGTGCTGGCAGAGGTATATGTGATGCTATCCAATAACAATAGTATAGATAGAAAGAAGTAGTTGCAGAGAAGTAAAGCAGGGTGTGGTGCGATGGAATCACTGACAGAGAAATGGAAGAGAGAATGTTGCAAGAAGAAAGTATGGAACATGGCCTTTGATCAGGGGACTAAGTTTAGCAGCCTTCAGAGTATCTTATATTATATTGTGAAGAGGTGGAGTTTCCTGAGTTAAGTTCTTAAACCAAGGAGTGCACCTTCTTTGCTCATTTGGATATTTTTTTTTTAATAATAATAACAGATGCTGTTTTGAATACACTCCAAATAAGTAATAATTTCAGCTCTACCAACCAAGAGAAAGAAAAGGATCCACATTTTGCACAGCATGTGTATAGGGAATAGTCAAGCCTAAATCTTTTCATCACTTTTGTGAACTACTCACTTTCTAAAAACCATGGTTACCATAGCTAAGATTCCCAAAAGAAAGTATTTTTACATTTTGTACTCATGGAGAGAGTAAAATGTAGCATATCAGATCAAACTGTTGGGTACTTTGAGTTATAAAGCATGTTAAGATGCAAAATGACAACTTGATGGAGACTGACTTATTTGCAAACTGTTTTAAGGAAAACATGTTTATTATAAATGTTAAGGGATGATCTGGGGTTAGATACAAGAATTAAGAACTAAGCCTTGTCGAACAGTTGCTTCAGAAACTAAAATCCTGGTTAGTTACACTGTCCCCTGAGAGCCCTTTCTCATGTACCACTTATTTCAATACCTGACTTCCATTAAATTAGAGGTCTCTTGGCTGGAATTTGTCATCATTAGTGTTTTACACAGAATTCTTACAGTATACATAGTAATTTTACCACATCAGTGTATTTCTTCTGGTTTGTTTCTCATTTAAATATAAAGCAGAAGAATTTCCACCTAATCTGAACTAATTTCCTCATAAAATCAAAGACACCCTCACATACCAATGCATGGTAAAGGAAATCAAATGTGTTAGACTTTAGGACATAGGAGGTTGCTCCCCTTTGCTGCTGTTCCCATTTTTAGGTCTATCCAATAGCAATGCTGAACATGTATTCCCAACGTTCCCAAATAAACAGCCTGCACTTTTTCCCCCATTGACCCCATATACTGGGTGTATTTAGCAATTAATTGTATTTTGGTAGTGGGGAACCACAGGCAGTTGTCTCTGTGAGAAGAGCCTAAGGGCTGGCCTAAGCCAGCGTCCAGCTGACTCTGCAAAGGTCCTGCCCCAGCTGAGCCTATAAACATCACTGGTCGTGCCTCTGGGAAAGGTATTTAAGGGCAAAAATGCTGGACAGGCAGAGAACTGAGGAAAACCAGTGTGAGAAATAACCTTAAAACACCTAGATGAGAGAAGAAGGGAGGAGGTGCTGCAGGCACAAGGGCAGAGGTTCCCCTGCAGCCCATGGAGAGACCGCTGTGGAGCAGATATCCACACTGCAGCCTATGGAGGACACCACTGAGTAGCAGGTGATTTCCTGAAGGAACTGCAGCCTGTGGATCATACATATTGGAGCAGGTTCATCCTAAAGGACTGCAGCCCATGAAAATTCCATACTAGAGCAGGGAGGGGAAAGGTGTGAGAGGGAAGGTCAATTGTGACTAAATTGTGGCTACTCCATTCAGTATGCTCTTTAACCTTAGCAAAGGTTTTAAGGACCTTTTTCATTTGGTCCTGAGGGCACCGACAACCTCATCAACCTTCCTTCAGGGGTTCAGAACCCCAATTCATCCCTCCTGGGACCTCAGTACCATCCCAGCACCACTGTAGGATGTCCATCTTTAGCCTCACCACTGCTGCACCCTACTAGGCCCTGCTGAGCCAAGCCGTGGGCCAATGCCTCATTCCACCCCATCCCATCCCATCCCTGTCCCCATGGAAGTGTCTGATGCCTGGGGCTGGGGATGCCACAACCCCCACCAGCTGCCCTGTTCCCTGGCTGGGTTGGTGGGACAGGCCCTGGCTGGATGGCCCCATGGGGCTGCCCTTGGCTCCCAGTCCTGAGGGCCTGCTGGCCCCTGCTCTGTCCTAGCACACAACTAACACCAGTGTATGTTACCCTTGCTTCCTAGAGCAATTATGTGATGTCCCACATCACTTTTTTAGACACTAAGCCACTTAATTATATTACACCCCCCCAACCATCAGTATTATTTTCATATTTACTCAAAGCTGTATGTGATATAATCATAATTTTTAATTTGGGAAGTAACGGTAGGCCAAACTCTTAACGGTAGGTCAAACTCTTGTATGATTTAAATGGCAAGATGTTGAAAACTAGATTTTTTACTCTTCAACCGTTCTTAAGCTAAAGAAATACCAAATATTTTCAGATTGCTAAATAAAAAGAAGAAATCCTTCCTAGTTCTTGCTCATGGGATTGAGACATTATTTATATATTGTCACGGATTAATGAGCAATAACTGTAATTGGTAGTGTTAACCTACCCTAGATCAATGCTGCAGATTGCCTCCAAGGGACTCATACCTTTGTGAGCAATAAAAAATGTCTTGTGTGTAGAAGACAAAATAAGGAATATGCTATTTTTTTCATGTGTATCTGAAAAGATAAAATGATTTAAAATAAAGCTGCATGACCATCAAAACTAAAAAAAAAAAGCTTTTTTTTTTTTTTTCTGCAGTTTTCTTTATACTCTGAATTAGCAAGTTCTGAAGCTTATCCTCTTGTTGGAATGCTTATGGAGAGCACAGGATTCCCTCCTCTAACAACCTCATTTTTACTTGGCATTTGCAGAGCCATAAAAGCTCCATCACTATGAAACACTTATCTAGACCCACAAGATTTTTCATGGTGTTTTCTTCCCCTGCCTTGCTGAGGAGGGGGAGTGAAACAGGGGTTTGGTGGGCCCTGGAATGCAACCAAATTTAACCCACCTCAGGTTATATTAACAAGTCAATTTGTACTACTTTAAAAAAAAACCAAACCGACAGGCTTCAGGCAGCTGAAATAAGAAGCTATGTATCTGAAAAGGTACATAACTATTTGCGTTCAGGATCCCACTCTGCAGAATATAAATTCTAAGTTTAAAAATCAAAATGTTGACATATATAAAAAACATTTTTTGGCAGTCTGAGATTTGAAGTAAACATTTTATCTGTGACATTGTGTTACTTAGACAATAATAGTCAACATTTTTTAATGATTCATAAGCTGTGTTCCTTTATGGCAATTGGAAGTATCTTAAATTATGTCAAATAATTTTAATGTGAAAAGTACTAAGAAAATACTTTTTAAAGTTATTTATATAATACTTATTAAGTATTACATAAATAACTTGAAATAATGTAAAATTATTTATTACTTTATTTAATTTTATTTAAATTATTTTAATTGTTTAAATATTAAAATGATATTAAAATATTTATTATTTATTATAATAAAAATTAAATAATACTTATTAAGAAAAGTATTAAGAAAACCACAAATTTAATGTGAAATTTATTAAGAAAAATACAGACTACTAAACCTGAACAAATAAATAAATTAAAGTAGTGGAATTATAGTATCTGCAAAGGAATTAATATCTCCAGCCACAAAGACAGCACAGGCTTTATACACCTATCACTTTAAGTGTTGATGAAGTAATTTCTGATCATAAATAAAGATTACAATCCATTTCTAAACAATATATTTATTCCTAAAAGTCCTATAAAATGCTAGGGGTTTAATGTGAAGAAAAAGTTTAACTTCAAAAAGAAATTGCCTTGGAAATTGAGCCTTTTTTTCAGTGCAAACTATTTGTCTTATATTGGTGGATGCAAATTTGATAAGATGTTACGAGTTTCATGATTAAAAACGAAAGTTATTTGGGTTGTGTAGCTTTGTGCAATTCTTTTCTGTAATTCTTTACAACAGCTTTCTCCCAGTCCTCTGGTAAATCTGAATTACAAGTCTGGGGCAATACAGACAATCTCAAGTGGAGCTATCTAGGAGTCACTCAGTATCTCACACTATACACAGTTTTGCTTTGCTACTTGGAACAGATTCCTGGGCTGAAATCTCTTTTTTCGCTGTTGTTGGGTTTTTTTTTTTTTTGTTTGGTTGGTTTTGTTGTTGTTGTTTGGTTGGGTTTTTTGGTTTTGTTTGTTTGTTTGTTTGGTTTTGTTGTTGTTTGTCTTTGGTTTGTGGGCTTTTTTTCTTGACTTTTTTGTGGTTGGGTTTGGTTTGGTTTTCTTTAACTAGACATGCCCCATTGCCTTTATTGCCTATTTCCTCTCAGGGGATCTGTGAAATAGTCAGCTTTTCAAAGCAACAAAAGTTTTATTGGCAAGAAGGAATACAGCATTTGAAAAGATTTGTGAAAATGCCACCTCGTTTCTCCATAAACCAACCTTTTTAAGCAGGCCCATCTTATTTCCAGGTAGGAAGTACTAACTTTCTGTCATTTCTGTGTGCTGTCTTTGCCCTGCCAGCATCCTCTCTGCTTTGCTCTTAGCAGCTATTCACATCTGGCTATTTCCCCATGGATGCAGAGCTCTGGGGTGTACCTCAACCTTTCTCACCTGTCAAACACTCTCCTTGGGATCTTCCTGGAAAGAAACACAGCAAGTTATATGCACGGGCCAGAAAGGGCTATGGTTATACGTGAGAGTTCTGGAACAGGCATGCAAGCAGGGTGCTCGCTCAGACCTGGGAAAGGCAATCTCCTCCTGGCCGTGAAGTACAGGCATAGCTTCATTCTTCTCTCCTGGTCAGAAACTGGGGGTGGGGCTCCCTCTTTGGTCTGGGATTAGAAGTCTTTAACGATCTGGGGATTTAAGTTTTTCGCCTTAGGAAGATCACAGCAAATCAGGCATGCAGGAGCCTAGCTGAGATTTTGCCTCTTAATGTCTTCTTTTACCTTGTTTACTTAAGGTGCCTTACTTTTGTCTTTCTTATTTGTTGTCCTCTTAACAGTCTCCTTAGACCTAATTTCTCATTAGCATGCAGGTCAATTTTGTTTAAAAAGTCTGAAGGGCATAAAAGTCACGTTTATACCTCTGATAAGTCTGGTCCCAGCACAACTATTTCCTGTCCCATTCGACCTAGAGTGGAGGCGGTCAGCTCAGCCCTTTATTTTCTGGTGAGACCCAGTTACACCATTTATTGAGCATATCCTGGGAGATCCTGCAGGTCAATATTGCCCCCAAAGCCCATTAATTCTAGCTAATATCCAACACCCTATCAGAGATAATGTGTTAACTCCTGAACTAGATAGATAATTTGTTGGCACTGGAGTTATTTTTCTCTAAGGGCTCTAGCTTCATTGAACCCTACTAGCTGCAATGAGTACATGAATAATAATTCATAACTACTTTTCACACATAGCTCTGCCATCTTGTCAAACCCTGATTCCTGCTGTGTAAATTACAGGCAAATAAAGTGCAATGACTACTTTCAGTAGTTCTAATACAGAATCTTTCATACTTACATACATTTAAAAAAAAGTCAGTATCTTGGAATTATCCTTTTAACCTCACCTATTCAATTCCTCACCATGCCTTGGAAAAAGGTGTTTTCGGGTTTGAATACAATATATGACTCAAAACAGATTAAAAAATTGTCCCATTTATATGGAATTTCTTATAAACGCTTCATTTCTCTGTATTTTTTCACACACACAAAAAATAATCCATAGAAACCATATACCTTTAAAAGCAAAAAGACCCCCACTGTAGGGACATTCTCTGACAGGAAGTAAAATAACATCAGCAAAGACAGATTTCCTTAAGTTTCAGTCTAATAAGTGTAACAGTATGCTACATAAGAAGACTAGTATAGATAAACATAAATTCAAAAGCTGATTGCACCAGCCTTGAAAATCTGTAATTAAGGTAAGGAAAGTCCAGGGAATGATCTCTGAGGAAATAAAAATAATGAATGAAAGAAGAAACCATTTCTGTGCAGTACATTATTCCACAATAATTAACATTTTTTATCGCTGCATATATTTCCCCAATTAGCTATCTGAAAACTCTGGTCTGAGTTAATTGATTCTGGTATACTTGTGTAAATCTCAGCTAATTCCATGTGCTTCAGAAAAACTGCTCTGCTGTAGCTGATGGCAGGATCTGGTCATCCACGTGGACTGCTTTGATCATTCTAAGCTGCTCATTTATGAATGTACAATAACTAATATGAAGTTACACAAGTATTTATCTGCAGAATAAGGAAAATTGAACATTTCCTATCTTACTGTCTGTAAAAATATCACCTAAACATTATAAGATAGAAGTATATATAATGAGGTGGAAGAATAAATTTTATTTTAAAGTTTGTCCTTAAACCAGCTCACTTCTCTATCAGAATTGACATTTTATTAAGGCTGAACATACATAGTCAATTGGAGTAGCTTTCACAAAACTTAATAGCAGATGATTGAACAGGTTCTAAGTACTACAGTAAAGCACATGCCAACAGTTAAAAGGACTGATAAAGTTTTGTCATTCCAGTGTTTCTTTTATATAACAAAGACAGAGACAAATATAGAATACAGCATAACATAGGAACAATAATATATACACTGGCAATGGTAGTACTACCAAAAGTAATCAAAGATTATTGAAAAGGATATGCTTTCTTCATCTCCATGAACATAAGTGACCTTGTCTTCAGCTGATACAAATGTTAGATTTCATTTATTGAAATGATCTATTTCTACTGAGAATGTATCTTTTTTATGATTTGGATGCAAATGCCACTTTGATCTGACTTTTTTGATCTTTCAGAATTTTTAGATATATTTTTCTATAAAGTATACAATTGTAAATTTGAAAAATCTGCTGCTGGATGTTTTTCTTCTCAGACCATGGACTACTTTAAAAGAGCCTGAAAACATATAGTTTTAAAAACAGCTAGACTATATTATTCTGTGATAAAATACCTTTTGAAGAATATATTGAAGGAGTTTCTGCTTCAAGTATTCTTTCATCTAATTAGCTGGAAAAAGAAAACAAACATGAAGACTAAAAAAAAAAAAAAATCCATAAAAACCTCTGAGTTCAGTGCATACAAATTGCTCTACTGCCTTTCTCTTTGACAGAAATATATTATACCTCAGATTTCTACAATGAAGGATAGTGCTTAAAGCTGTTGGACTCAGTGGGGATTAAACCCACCTCTAGCAGTTGTAGAGATACCTTAAGGCTTCTTAGCAGTGCAGATAAAATTAAATCTTATGGTGGCAACCAAGGAGGCTGAAAGTGTGATGGTGAGATATTCAGATTCCAGTTAGCATGGATTTGGAAGGCAATGTGACAAGTGGGGCTGAGATGGATGGTAAGGAACAGTAAAGGAGCAGACAGTGGGGCTTTATGGAATAGAAATTGTGGTCTTGTTTTCTTTCCCACTCCTCTTGCTTAAATTATTTCTACTTCTCTTCAGAGCTTTCCTGTAAAGATGCCTCCTTTTTGGACACCCTAACCAGCAGCAGGTTTAATTTAGAACACTGGGATTTACCACAGATGTGATTTTTGGGCCAGATTTAGTAATGGTCACTTGTAATTATAAAGCTGTTCTTCAACATCTTGTTATGCAAGAACCTTTTCATGACATACGTTTTTACTATGCAAGACTGATCTGGTTACAAAAAAACACTTTCTAATTTAGTATTATTTACATTTTAAAGGGAAAAAACAAAGTTGCTCATGTTTATTTCAGACAAATATATTATAGACGTAAAAAAATGCAGACCTATCAAACTAAAAATCTAAATGAGAATGTTATTTTAAATGATAGCCTGCGTATTATATTAAAATAGACAAAGAAGTGCTCCTGAAGATTTTTTAGAAGATAAACAAAAAAAAATAAACAGAAATAATGCTTCCTTCATAGGAATACCTGTCAGGTTACAAAGTATTGCAGCTGGCAGGAAGCCCTATATTTATGGACTGTTGATGTAATTTGGTTCTGACCATAAATAACAGGACTTTGTTTGTTACTTTAAAACCGCTAAAGAAACATAAAGCTTCACAATTCAGAAATAACCTCAGCTGAGTTCCTGACATTCTAACGGAAGTAGACAATATAGGACATTTTATCATCTTACTTCTTTGAAGCCATTATCTACCTTATACACTGATTTTTTTTAAGGAGCTGTGGTGTTTCAGAAGGTACATTGTATGGAGCTCCTAAATATGGAGGCATGCAACATTACGACCAATTACTTTCATTGTTCTGTGGGAAAATTAATCTTGTAATTGGAAAAATGTGTATGTTTGTTGCTGTGGTTATTTAACCTTTTTTTTTAGATGGAAAACAGCCTCAAGAAAAAAATGGTTCCTTTATCTAAGATCAGTTCTAGTTTGGCTTATAAAAATCTCTTAAAAACCCAAATGAAATTCTCACAGCTCACTAGTGTCAGTGAACTCTCGCCTATAGTTAGGGTGGGCTCATCAGAGACTAAACTTTTCCACTACTACTTGCTGCTAGAAGTGGGTTGTCTGTTACAGAGCATGAAGGTCACTTCTCATAAAGGTCAAAAGTCCAGCTATAAGGAAGGAGTTCAATATATATTTTTTCCCCGATTTTTTAACAGTTCAGAAACAGTTTTATTTAACATTTTTAACTTTGTGACATCCAAACAACCTTTCAAACTTCTAAAACTCAGATGTCTAGATTACAAGTTCAGGTATGGAGCATGCCAGGCAGATCCCTGGAACAAGACTCTCGTATGGCTAATATACGATGCCTAGCACATTCATGTAACACCATAATGTAATATTTTTATTTTCTTTATAGTAAGAAGGAAAAAACAAATGTTATCTGGCTTGCTAAAGGCACTCTGAAGGAGCTAACAGATTTTTGCTGTTTTCTTCGATGAGGAAATGGTCCTTTGACTGACACAGTGCATTAAAAATTAATAGTCTTGTTAATTTGAGACCTGGTGCTTAAGATAAAACTGGGATTCAAAACATGGCCCTTGGTACATGTTTGCTGAATATCATGCTGACATCTGTTCCCTTTGTCAAAGTCTGTTGTACTTGGTCTTTCAACGAGAAAACTTCATGAATTATCTATACTTTCGAGTTTAGCCTGTAGAAAAAGAAAGCACACAAAAAACCCCAAAACCACACCTCTCTTCATTCCACAGGAATTCAAATACTGATCTGTCAAAAGACAGAATTTATTTGCTGAATGTTAAATATGTTTGCAAAATGCCTATATGCACATTTTCTAGGCCAAATGCTATATTTTTAACATTCCATTTCATTTATTCATTTATTTATTTATTTATTTATTTATTTATTTTATTTATTTATTGTATGTACTAAACCATCGTTTTCCCAGCAATGATCCAAGCTGAACTGAGCAGCTTACTGAAGCCAGGTGATGTTTGTGAATTTTGAGGAAGCTTCTGTGATTCCTTGGGAAGAAGAAATGTTTTGTGGATAGCAAATCCTTCTTAATCCAAGCTGACATGTGGGATCTCAGCCCTTGGAGGTCTTCACAGCTCTAGAGGACAAGGCCCTGAGGAACCTGTTCTAGCTCTGGAGCTGTCTCTAAACAGAACAGGAGGTTGGACTAAATATCCTCCTAAGGTGCCTGCCAACCCCATTTATTTTAGAATTCTATAATTCTTTTTTAGTACTTTTAGAATTTAGAACAGTATTCCTGCCCACTGCTTTTGAGGAATCTAAGGGTTTTCTCCAAGCCCTCTTTTTACAGGTCTGCTGGCATTAATAGTCTGAATATTCATTTGCTAAAATTCAGCTAACTTTATTGATGCTGGTGATAGAAAGCATAAGATGATTTACACCAGCTGACAATTTGATACAAAGGTCTCCTTTCACATTTGGGACATGATCCTTGAGTTAAAAAGTAGGCTGTTTTATTTATACACTATGGCAGTACAGTCACTATGTCAGTCAAATGGATTGCATACAGGATGCCAACATCCTTATATATAGTTTAACTGCAAAATAAATGCATACAAATCTGTTCCCTATAGTTATTTCCAATGCATAAAGAATGCCCCAAGTTATTACATAGTTCTCAGCAATTGGCTGCTTATAATAGAAATATCAGGTTATCATTAGTAATTTCTGTCATTTAGATTTTCACCAAAGGAGCTGTATTATATCATGTTCAGCTGTAAACCCTAAATGTAGCTTTCCTCCTGCAGCTTCCACTGTCTCCAGGTGTTTAATCGGGGCACAGTACTCCTGCTGTAAAAGCAAAGACAAGAAGCAATTTCACCCCAGCTTACTTTTTTTTGTTGTTGTTCCATTCAATTAATTATGGGAAAGGAAGAACAAATAATACTGAAAGTGTGAACTATATAAAAAAAACTTATGTCTAACCTACCTGAGTAAAATAACTTTATCTTTTTAATAATCATACTTTTTATGTACGTTAGAAACCAAGATGTAAGGAATAGCTACTGTAACACATTCCAGAGCTAAACAGTTGTAGGTACGAAGAGGCTAATTTTACATATATTTTGCACTTCACCAAACTTTGGATAAAACAGGTTCCTGTCCGGTTATATATGTGTACAAAGATCCTCCCTGGGAAGCTTCTCTTAGCCCCTCCTAAAGAGTGATTAATTTTTCCATGCTGTGATTATTTATCTGTCCAAACTTCTTAGTGAGCATCCAACCTCATGTTCACACTCAGCTGTGTCCTCAGTTCCACATCCCCCCAAACTCTGTATTTCTACTCAATGGTAATGCAGCATCCTGTTTCAACTGGAAAGGGGAGACAAAGAAGCGGTGCTGCCCTGTATGTCAATGACCAGCTGGAGTGCATGGACCTCTGCCTCGGGATGGATGAGGAGCCGACTGAGAGCTTACGGGTCAGGATTAAGGGGAGGGCAGGGACAGATGACATTGTGCTGGGGTCTGCTACAGGCCAGATGACCAGGAAGACCAAGTGGATGAGGCCCTCTATAGACAGATAGGAGTACCCTTGTCTTCACATTCCCCATGGTCCTCATGGGGCACTTCAACCACCCCGCTATCTGTTGGAGGGACAACACAGCAGGGCATAAGCAATCCAGCAGGTTCCTGGAATGCGTTGATGATAACTTCCTTCTCCAAGTGACAGAGAAGCCAGAGAGGAGAAGTGCTGTGCTGGACCTTGTGCTCACCAGCAAGGAGGGGCTGGTGGAGAATGCAAAGCTTAAGGGCAGCCTTGGCTGCAGTGACCATGAAATGGTGGAGTTCAAGATCCTCAGGATGGTGAGGAGGGTGCATAGCAAACTTTCTTCCCTGGACTACTGGAGAACTGAATTTGGCCTCTCCAGGGATCTCCTTGGTAGAGTACCATGGCATAAAGCCCTGGAGGGAAGAGGAGACCAAGAAAGCTGGTTAATATTCAAGGACCACGTCCTCCAGGCTCAGAAGTGATGCATCCCAACAAAAAGGAAGTTCAGCAGAAACACCAGGGGGCTGGCATGGATGAACAAGATGCTCCTGGACAAAATAAAACACAAAAAGGAAGCCTGCAGAGGGTGGAAGCAAGGACAGGTAGCCTGGGAGGAATACAGAGAAATTGGTTGAGCAGCCAGGGATCAATTTAAGAAAGCTAAAGCCCTGATAGAATTAAATCTGGCCATCAAGGGCAATAAGAAATGCTTCTACAGATATCTTGGTGATGAAAGGAAGACTAGGGGAAATGTGGGCCCTCTCCAGAAGGAAACAGGAGACCTGGTTACCCAGGATATGGAGAAAGCTGAAGTACTCAATGACTTTTATTACTGGGTCTACATTGGCAAGTGTTCCAGCCACAGAGCTCAAGTCACAGAAGGCAAAGGCAGGGACTGGGTAAATGAAGAACTGCCCACTGTAGGAGATCAGCTACAAGAACATCTAAGGAACCTGACAGCACATACGTTCATGGAACCTGATGAGATGCATCCACAGGTCCTGAGGGAACTTGTGGATGAAGTGACTAAACCTGTATCCATCATATCTGAGAAGTCGTGACAATCTAATGAAGTTCCTACTGAATGGAAAAGGGGAAACATAACTCACATTTTTAAAAAGGGTAAACAGGAAGACGCAGGGAACTACAGGCCAGGCAGTCTCACCTCTGTGCCCAGCAAGATTATGAAGCAGATCCTCCTGAAAACTAGGCTACAGCACATGGAAAATAAGGAGGTGATCACTAACAGCCAACACAGCTTCACTAAGGGCAAATCATGCCTGATAAATCTGGTGGCCTTCTACAACAGGATTACAGTGTTTGTGGATAAGAGAAGAGTGATTGACGTCACCTACTTGGACTTGTGCAAAGGTATTGACACTGACCTACACTACATCCTTGTCTCTAAGCTGGAGAGACATGGATTTGATGGGTGGATCACTCAGTGGATAAGGAATTGGCTGGACGGTTGCACTCAAAGTGTTGCCGTCAATGGCTCAATGTTCAAGTGGAGATTAGTGATGAGTGGCGTTCCTCAGGTGTCTGTACTGAGACCAGTGTTGCTCAACATCTTTGTCAGCAACAGGAACAGTGAGAACAACTGCACCCTCAGCAAGTTTGCTGACAACACCAAGCTGTGTGGTGCAGTTGACAAGCTGGAGGGAAGGGATGCCATCCAGGGGGACCTGGACAGGCTTGAGAGGTGGGCCTGTGCGAACCTCATGAAGTTCCACAAAGCCAAGCACAAGTTCCTGCACCTGGGTCAGGGCAACCTCCAGTAGCAGTACAGGCTGGGTGGAGAATAGGTTGAGAGCAGCCCTGCAGAGAAGGACTTGGGGGTGCTGGTGGATGAGAAGCTCAACATGGCCTGACAATGTGCACTTCCAGCCCAGAAAGCCAACTGAACCCGTGGTTGCATTACAAGAAGCATGGTGATGCTCCCCCCTCTGTTCTGCTTTTATGACACTCTGCACCTGAAGTACAGCGTTCAGGTCTGGAGCCCCCAAAATTAGAAGACATGGACTTGTTGCAATGTGTCCAGAGCAGGTCCACAAAGGTGATAAGGGGCTGGAGCACCTTTCCTATGAAGACAGGCTGAGACAGTTGGGGTTGTTCAGCCTGGAGAAGAAAATGTTCAGGGGAGACCTTATAGCAGCCTGCCAGTACTAAAAGAGGGCTTACAATGAAGCTGGAGAGAGAGTTTTTACAAGGGCAGGTAGTGATAGGATAGAGGGGAATGGCTTTAAAATGAGAGGCTAGATTTAGATTAGATGTTAGGGAGACATTTTTTACTGTTGAGAGTGGTGAGACACTGGCACAAGTTGCCCAGAGAAGCTGTGGATGCCCCAGCCTTGGAAGCATTGAAGGCCAGGCTGGATGGGGCTTTGAGCAACCTGGTCTAGTAGAAGGTGTCCCTGCCCATGGCAGGGGGTGTGGAACTAGATGATCTTTAAGTTCCCTTCCAACCCAAAGCATTCTATGATTCTATGAACTGCACAGGGCCATTAATACTGGAATTATTTGTCAGTGCTTGCAGAAATGATATGGAAACACAACCTCCTAAACAGGCACCTCGCTAAATTTATGTTGATGCAACATCAAGATGCCTTTTTCTATTGTAATTTTTAAAGACATTGATTGTTGCTCAAAGCACCCATGGCCATTCTAAAATGAATATCTGAAACTATTCCCAGCCATCTGTAGCAGCAGTTCATGAACATAGAAAATATGAGAAAGGCTTTGATCTTCCTTAATTATTTTTCCCATAACTTTTTTTCCACATTATGTATTTTGAGTCATGGAAATGAAAATAATTTAAAAGAGGAAAACTAGATTTCCTTTTTTATTTTTTCTAGTTTAATGGAGGAGGATTTATGACAGTGAAAATAGAAAGGGGCATAAAGCATTACTCACCTTCCGTTATTTAAAGTGTTTTATTTTAATTGTTTTTCTAGAATGAGAAGGGAAGAGGGGAAGGGGCCTAAACTGACCTAGGAATCAAAAAGAAGTTTCCTACTGCTTTGTGAAAGGTAGTTATAGAAAAAGCAGCATGCAATTTGGTTAATAACAGCCCACCCTCAAAGTTGCCATTTCCTTCTGCAAAAATCAACTGTGAGAAACACGTAATTTATTTAAACTTGTGTGTCAAAAGATTTCAACTACCCCACCTCCTCATTCAATCCAGAAAGATAGAATTTTACTGATTTAATTATTTAGTGGTCAGTTATTCTGAATGGAAGCTTAAAGGAAGACTTTTGAACCTAGAACACTTCCTGAGGCCCTGAATTGTTTCATGCATCAATGTAGAATCATACAGTTTTCTCAAAGACATTTTGTGTTTCATTACTTGTGCAATGGTTTCTTAAAATGACTTCTTGCAGGAGCTGGTGTCACTGTCTTCCTGTGTATGAACTGTTGTGCTGAGTGAGCTTATTTTCGACAGAGAGGGAGGAAAGCAGGAAAGCAAATAATAAGCAAGTTGAATATTGTTTAGGAGAAGCTGATAAAAACACATTCTTATGTTACTTGCAAATTAGTATGAGTATATTATACATGAAGTTGTCTGTATACAAAATAAAGAACGGGGGAAAGATGCCTTTTATTGTGTACAAGTACCATTGACTTTGTTTTCCTATTTTTTCTTATTGAAGAAAACACTTCTGTTGGTTTGCATTTAATGGTTATGTTTCTGAGAGCAGCCCATATCTGTGTGACTTTCCAATGTAAAGGTGCATTCAACAGTCCTAAGCAACTTTAAGGTAGTACACAACTGAAAGCAAACTGGGAATTTTTACTGTTCTTAAAACTGGGTTCCATTTTAAGCCCATAGCCTTGTTAAAATTGGTGGCACAATATACTTTCATCTTGAAGCATCTTTAATTATAGTCAGAAGAAATGGAGATTGAATGTACTCTGCATAAGCAATGCAAATAGAGAAAAAATTTGGGAGTATATTAATACTACAGTTAATTTTATGGTGTTCTAAAAAGATCATTCTAATTTATCTTTAATTGTTTTGAAATGAAATATGAGAGTATGTGCAAGTGTTATGCTCGCAGTTTGGATAGTTTACTTTTTACCATATGAACTATTAATTTATCCTGAAGCTGCTGAGTGGAATCAGGAGGTATGTCAAAATCAAAATACAAAATATAATTTAAACAATACAATAAAAACCACAAAAACAGTAAGATGAAAAAGAATAAGAAATGTATAGTTACTTCTAGATTGTGGCTTGAGTTAACTTTCTTCATATGCAGTCATCTCTCAAAAAACTGGAATTCTGAAAGAAAAAAAAACTATGAGCAAACCTGTGTATGCTGTGGCAGTGGCCTTGCTGCTGCCCACTGATCTTACCTGTGATGACACGGCAATGAACAGAGGTTCAGTCAGCCTTCCATGTCCTGAATGTGTAACGATAGTGGAACCTGGTTCTCCAGTTGATGCAGTATTGTAAGGCAAAACTAAAAAGAATCTAGTTATATTTGAACATATTTAGAGCTAAGAAACTGTTTCTTTTACCCCAGAAGAATAATTGCTATTATTAAACCAAGGTAACATTCAAAAGTGATCTAATAAAACACAATGGCTTTCTGAGTGTGAGGGTTTTTTGTCATAGTTGCACACACACTAAGATTGGATCAGACCTTTTTTAGAAAGATGCATTATTAAGTTTTCAGATCATCTTTAGCTATGCCAAGGAAACTCATACACCATAACTAGACATTATGCTCTCTGCATATGCTACATATGCTGTAGCATGACTACTGAGGTAATGATTTAGTGATAAGAATGTCTGAAAATCTGAAAAACTTACAGATGAAGAGATCTTTTAGCTTGCTTTTTTGCAGGATAAATGGTGCAAATTTTATACCCCACTGGTAAGTTAACCATTTACCATTTTGGGGGTCTAAGGCTCCATATGGTCTTACAGATGACTTGCAAAAACATTAGATCTTAATCTTGTTATCATGACAAAACTGAATATTCTCTGTCCTGTACCTCAGACCACTGTCACATATGGGCTGGTTCAGAGGGGAAACAATGAATTATTTATCTGGCATATTTTTTAAACTGCCATGTGTGTTTGAAGCTGTTGGAAAGTCTGAAATGGCATAAGAAGCTCTGCAGGAGATTGATTGGTAGGCAGAATGTAAGTGAAGCTGCCCAAATTACATGATGAATTTAATTTATCGCTAGCTACTGATTTATTGCATGATTTGCACCAGAACTGGCAGAAAATCAGGAGAGAAGCTGGTTAGTGTGATCCATTATCTAGTTAAGAAAAGGCAAAGTCAAAGCCTGTCTTTCAATCCTGGTCTCCTGATCAAAGTGTGGAGTACAGGACAAAATGAAATTCTACCAGAGCATCTGGGTTTCCTTCCCATGAAAATAAATAAATAAATAAATAAATAAATCACCGCCCCACCCCTCCAAAACCAAGAAAACCAAATCAAAATCCACAAAACCTCTGAGAAATAAAGGAATGAATTTAGCAAAAAATTGTATCTGATCCTCAAGAGGAGTAACACAGTAAGGAGTAGCATAAGTAAGGTTCACACCTGAATCCTGAACTTCAGAAAGTGTTCACTAGCTCCCAGTTTAGATACAGGCCAAGGCAATCTTGCAGGGCCAGGTTGCAGTAGCTCCAGCCAATGAGTTAATAAACAGTCAAGGCTAGACATTACTACTTCTTTGTTGATAAAGATAATAAAGAGCATTGTGATACAATACCTTGAGGACAAGGGATTCATTAGTATGTGCTTTTAATCTTATTTTTCTTTGAATGATATCTTGTTAAGATAGATGGAAAAGTGCATGGTAAAATAACACTTGTTTTCAGTTTCGGCTTCTGAGGAAGAACAGGCCATACTAATACCAGTTGCACTTTATTACTAAAAAAAAAAAAAGAAAAAGAAAAATTGCCATGGAACTTAATTGACTGTTAATATTCTGGGAAACTTCTTCCACAGCTATATTACATTTTAAGAAAAAATACTACAGTAGTCCATCACTGAGGAAACAAATGTCATAAAAGCTATGAGCAGAGTAAATCAAATATGTGAAATATAGTATGTAAGTGTATGTGTTGGCATTTTGTGGACTGCAGATGGAAATTTTTATGAGATTTGTCCAACATGTTTAGACAACGTGGTAGGTTTCTATGACACTTGAACGGAACGGAACGGAACGGAACGGAACGGAACGGAACGGAAAGGAAAGGAAAGGAAAGGAAAGGAAAGGAAAGGAAAGGAAAGGAAAGGAAAGGAAAGGAAAGGAAAGGAAAGGAAAGGAAAGGAAAGGAAAGGAAAGGAAAGGAAAGGAAAGGAAAGGAAAGGAAAGGAAAGGAAAGGAAAGGAAAGGAAAGGAAAGGAAAGGAAAGGAAAGGAAAAGGAATCCCCCTTTGGTGAGTAGGTAGAATGTAGAACTTGGAAAAACAATTTTCATTATATATGGTGTTTATTAATGACGACAGATGCTTCCAAACCTCTCAGAAACAACCTGAACATTCTCTTTAGTGTAGTGTTGCTAACTCAATATATACATTAAGAGCAATCTATAAATCATCAGCAAATATGTCAACTTTCTATTTTAATTTTATTTAGTTGTTCCAGAAGATTTCAGGGAAAAATTATTGTGGATGGATGATTACAACCAAAGAGAACATGTAAATATGCAAAATTATTTCTTGAGCAGTAACCACAACATATATATGTTTACTCCTAATACATCCATATATCAACAGTATATATAGAGATATTCAATTTTACACTCAGACCAATGATTAAACTGACTTTTTCCCAAAGTCTCTTAACTGCATAAAGTAATAAAAAGAAATGACAAAACGGTGTGTCCTAGACTGTCTGATCAGACCATGGTGAAAACTTACAGTCTAAGGCAGTATTAGCCTAAAACATGAATTAGAGTAGGAAAAGTACTACTTACAAGTAAATTACACTACTTTGATAAAAAGGAGGTGTGATTTCTTCATGAATCTTTCATCTATATCTGGAAAAACAGAGTGTTCTTGATAGGAGATTCTGACTTGTTGCCCTGCACTCCAATTTTTTTTGACAAGTGAGATATGAAGATACAGAAATTAATCAGGCCTAAAATGTCGAATACTTTGTATATTTTTATGGTATAACATTAGGCTGGATATATAGGCAGTGAAAAATTTGAGGCTTCATACCTAAAAATTTATTCGCCTTTTACCTCTTTACTGCTACAAAAGAAAAGAAAAATACAAATTTCACACCATAGGGGTCAATGTGTTTTAAAATGCTGCAACAGCTATACAAGCAGAAAGCAACTATTGAAAAGTTTCTTGAAAACACGTAATGTCAAAGGGCTCCTTTCTCATAGATTATAAACACTTCACAAATATTATAAAGCTAATTTACTTAATATAAGTGACTAAGGTCTAAAGAAAATAAGCCAGATAGGGTGAGGATTTGTAATCTGTATTGCTATAAAGTGCCTAAGAGTCTAAGTTTCCTATAATCAGCTTAACTTTTACACAAAGAACCATATCCAAGAACAGCTACTTGAATACAGTATTAAGAATAAGAAGGAAAATGAATGAATGACACTCCTGTTTGGGAAATACAGCTATAGTTCACTGCTTTTCTTCTGATATCTAATTATTTCATATTAGTGAAGCATGAGCACATCAAGCTTCATCTTATTTGTTAAGTGAAAATACTGTGAACTTTATGCAAAGCTCTGAAAAATTAATGTTCTGATTTTATATGAAAGGCCAAAGTTCTTTTAACTGCTTGTAGTACTTAACATCTCTGTAAACAATCACAAGTATATAAAAATGAGGATTCCCATGGTGTACTGGTGAATTAGTAGACAGAAATTTTTTCCTGCAAGTATTAAGAAATTGTCTGGAGAATGAGTTAGACATCGGGGAAAAAAAAAAAAAAAAAAAAAAAAAAAAAAAAAAAGACTTTGCAACTTAGGAAAGGTCTGAACCAAAATATAGCATGTCTTCTCAGCATTATAGTGAGACTACAGGCCCTGAAGTGAGGTGGCCTGAACTCCACCCCAGCGGGCCCTTTACTAAAATCTTTCAGTTTCACAAAAGCTATTGCAGATTATTATTTCTGCTCTTAAATGCCTCGCAGGCCTTATTTACCATACTAGAACTGCCAAATAAATTGGGTTGTCAGGGACCCCAGGAGGGTCTCTCTAGTCCAACTTCCTTGTTCAAATAGGGCCAGCTCCAAAGCTACCAGAGGCCACCCAAGACCTTGTCTCCTAGACCTATGAAACCCTCCAGGGACTGAGACCCCACAGCCTCCTGGGGCAGCCTGCCAGTGCTGAACCACCCTGATGGTAAAAGCCTTCCTCCTTGCTGCAGTGCATTGCCTCACCACCTCTTGTGGGGCACCTCTCTGAAGAGTCTGGAGCCATCTCCTTTGTAACGTCCATCAGGGGGTTGAAGACAGAAAGTTTTGCCCCACCTCCTGCCCCATAGCTTTCTCCCCTTCAGGCTCCACAAACCTAGATCTGTTAGGTACTTGTTATACTTCACATGTTCCGACCATGGCGCATTTTGTTGATCCTCCGCAGGACCCCCCTCTGTTTACCATTATCCCTCATGTACAACAGGTCACACAGCACCAGGTGCAGCCTCACAAGTGCCAAAGGAACACTGAGCTCTTCTTTGTGAATCCTAGGCACTTCTGGCAGATTTCATTAAGAGAGTATGCTTATTACTCTTAGCAATATCCCTGACTTGTTTCCTTTCATAGACTGAAAAAGATTATAAGCTAATAACGGTTGTGCTAACATGTTATTTGCTAACAATTAGCTGGGTTTTTTAATAGAAAGGCATTACCCTCCATGTTTTTCTCACCAACTAAATCAACCATTTAAATTTTGTTTTCTATTTATCTGCTTGTATTGACCTTATCATTTTAGAGCCCAGGTGCCTCAACTTTATGTCTCTTTTGAAAGTCATTGACAATGAATATAATCTGAATAATTTTAGGGGCTGTTTATAAATAAACACAACAGATTAAAAATCTGGAAAAAATGGCAAACAGATAATGATAAAGTTAAGCAGAAGAAGGAGCAGAGGGAAAAAATAGGTTTAATGATCAAGTGCTTAGGAAAGGAATTTTTTTCAAAGTTATTTACACCACCTTGCCTTTTTGACCTGTAAGCTATATATAATTAACGATACAGGCGTTTTCATTACTTCTGTGGGGAAAAAGGGACATAGTAGATTACCAGAAGACAAAAATAGCTGAGAAGAGCTGTTAATGAAGAAAATAGGACTCCTAATATTGGGGACAGAGATATCTTCTAATTTTACTAGCAAGACATAAATTTAAGACTTTGACCTACTCTATGAAGTGCAGTGACAAAGCAAACATAAACTGATGCAACTTTTCAGGGGTCATTATCTCTATGCTACTTCCATGGGCTAAAATTCATTGGCTAACAACCAACAGCTTCAAATACATTGATTAAAAAATATTGTAATAATAGAAATGAATGAATATAAAAGAAGGGAGAATACACATGCTGGGAATAATAATAATAAAAAACAAATCCAACCAAACCAAACCCAAAACATTTTCTAGTGGATTCAGGTTCCCCTGAATGAGAGATAAACAGACATAAAAAAGAAAGAAGCAGTAGGCATCAGCAAATGTGTTCTATGAAATGCTATCATGAAACCCATGACTGTAGCAGTCACGTATTGTGGGAGTCTGGGAAACTGTATTTGCAATTCTAAATGAACAAAATGCATATGAAGCAATATACAAGCCTCTTCTGCCTCTTCTTTCCATCATATTATGAACTGTAAAATGAAATGAGGGCAAAATAACCATAATTTTAAAAAGACGGAAATAAAATAAAACCTGGAGAAATAAGAGAAAAAGAAGTGCTAAAGGAAGGAAGGTGGCATTCGATCATAAAAAGCTTATAACAATAACAAAGAAAGTTAAAATGCTCATGAAACGCACAGAGAGAACTAAAAGGAAAAAGTCTAAAAGTACATTTGTTATTTGATGGATAACAAATCCAGTTCTGTAAATATTATGAAGTTTGCTGACTTAGTTTACTAGGTTAAAGGAAATACAAATTTGAACTGACATTTCAAAGTGTGTGAAAGGTACCTAGCTCACTTAAAGATTGTGGACACATTATCTTTTTACAGATACAGATCTTGAAATGCAGATCTAGAAAACTTGGTGAGGAGGATCCACAGGTCTGTAATGCTTTTAGATTTTTGGCTCGTTCCTGGAAATGATTACAAACATCTTCTGTTACTTGTTTGCTCTCTGTAAGTGTCAATGAGTTTATCAGAAATCAAAGGAAGCCTCCTGTGGGCCCTTCAAAAGATCACTAGTAATTGCCGGAGATATTAATTATACTACAAAGCCCTGTTAGAAGGATTATATACACGTTTGACCATGGCCAAAGAAAAGGAAAAAAAAAAGTGTCATATGTGTACAAGTTGGGTTTTTTTATATATATATGCATAAAATTTACACATATATTATATATACGCTATGTATATATCTTACTGAATACACTAGATTGAAAGTGACCTCTGGAGAGCACCTAGTCCAGGACCCCCAGTTCAGGCACTGTCAGCTAAAGCAGGCTGCTCAAGACAACATCCCAGCACATGCCCCCTCCACCATTTATCAGCAGTCCCAGAAATTGGAGGTTAGCCGGAGTCACACCCATCTACAAGAGCAGGAAGGGTCTACAAGAACCATCTGGGGAACTACAGGCCTGTCAGACTGACCCCCGTGCTTGGAAAGTTCATGGAGCAGCTCATCCTGAGCGCCATCTAGTGGCGTGTGCAGGACAGCCGGGGGATCAGGCCAGCCAGCAGGGGTTTGTGAAAGGCAAGTCGTGCCTGATGAACCTGATCTTCTACAGCAAGGTGAGCCGTGTAGCAGAAGGGGCAAAGGCCGTGGATGTTGTCTACCGGGACCGTAGTAAAGCCTTTGACACCATCTCCCACAGCATTCTCTTGGAGAAACTGGCTGATCATGGCTTGGATGGGTGCATTCTAAGCTGGGTAAAAAGCTGGACGGAGGGCTGAGCCCAGAGAGTGGTGGTGAATGGGGTCACATCCTGTGGCAAATCACAAGCGGTGTTCCCCAGGGCTCCCAAGCTGGGGCCAGTCAATCTGGATGAGGTGTTTGAGTGCACCTTCAGTGAGTTTGCAGATGCCACCAAGTTAGTCAGGAGTGTTGATCTGCTTATGGGTAGGAAGGCTCTGCAGAGGAATCTGAACACGCTGGACTAATGGGCCGAGGCCACTTGTATGAGGTTTGACAAGGATCATTGCCAGGTCCTGCACTTGGGTCACAACCCCATGCAACCCTACAGACTTGGGGAAGAGCGGCTAGAAAGCTGCCTGGTGGGAAAGGACCTGGAGTTGCTGTTTGATGGCTGGCTGAACGTGATCCAACAGTGTGCCCAGGTGACCAAGAAGTCCAACAGCACCCTGGCTTGTATCAGACACAGTGTGACCAGCAGGGCTGGGGAAGTGATCGTCCCCCTGTAATGGGCACTGGTGAGGCTGCACTTCAAATCCCGTGTTGGGTTTTGGACCTCTCTTCAGGAGGTCTATAAAGGTGCTGAAGCACATCCAGAGAAGGGCAATGAATCTGGTGGAGGGTCTAGAGGACAAGTCTTATGAGGAATAGCTGAGGGAACTGGGATTTGTCTAGGCTGGAGAGGAGGAGGCGCAAGGGGCTACCTTATTGCTCTCTGCAACTACCTGAAAGGTGGTTGTAGGCAAGTGGGGGTAGATTTCTTCATCCAGGTAACAAGCAACAGGACGAAAGGAAATGGCCTCAGGTTATGCCAGGGAAGGTCTAGACTGGACATTTGGAAAAAATTCTTCATGGGAAGGGTGGCCAAGCATGGAAACAGGCTGCCCAGGGAAGTGGTAGAATCACCATCCCTGGAGGTGTTTAAAAAAACACGAAGAAATGGTACTTAGAGACATGTTTTAATGACGGATTTGGCAGTCCTGGGTTAACAGTTGGACCTGATGATCTTAAAGGTCTTTTCCAACCTAAATAATTCCTTGATTCTATGATTTTGAATGTATCCACAGACAGAGTTTTCAGAACATATCTGTACAACCTGCTCCAGTGTTTGACCACTGTGACAGTAAACAAGCATTTATTGTATTCAGATTTAATTTTGTGTGTTTACTTTGTGCACATTCCTTCTTGTTCTGTCAGTGGGCACTTCTGAGAAGAGTCTGGATAAATTTCCCTCATTCCCTACCGATCAATTTTTCATGAACTTGGATAAGAGCCCCCTGAGCCTTCTCTTCTCCAGACTGAACACTGCCAGCTGTCTCAGCATCTCCACATATGGAAGTTCTCCAGTCCCTTAATATCTTTGTGATCTTATGCTGGACTCATTCCATAAGTCTTTGTCTTTCGTGTAGTGGGGAGTCTGGAACTGAAGACAGAATTCCAGATGCAGCATCACCAGTCTGAGTGGAAGGATCCCCTCCTTCAGCCTGCTGTCAGCATTCTGCCTGATGCTGCCCAGGATACTCTTGGTCTTTTTTGCTGTGAGGGCGTATTGCTGGTCTGCTTGAGTGCCACTAAGACCCCAAGGTCCATCTTGGTAAAGCTGCTTTCCAATTGGTCAGCCACCACGTTGTATTGGTGCCTGGAGTTATTTGTCCCTGGGTGCAGGACTTCTCATTGTCCTTTGTTGAACTTCGTGAAGTTCTTCTCAGTACAGTTCTCTAGACTGTCAAGGTCCCTCTGAATGGCAGCAAAACTATCTGGTCTGTCAGTCCCTGCTCCCAGATTAATATCCCCTGTGAACTTGCTGCAGGTGCGCTCTAACCCAGTGATCCGATCTTTAATGAAGATGTTGAACAGGACTGGCCCTAGTATTGACCCCTGGGGTACAACCTAGTGTCTTGCCTCCAGCTTGACTTTGTGCTACCCATCACGACCTTCAGGACCTGATCCTGTGGGCAGTTTTCAATCCATCTCACTTATCTCATAGTACTTTATCAGCTCTTCTATGATGATGTTATGGGAGACAGAGTCAAAGGCTTTACTGAAGCTTAGGTAAGCAATATCCACTCTCCCCTCGTCCACCAACCTAGACACCCCATTGTAGATGGCAATGAGTTTGGACAGGCATGATTTCCCCTTTTCAAAACCATGCTGACTACTCCCCATCACCTTTTTGCCCTTCATGTTTGGAAATAATTCCCAGGAGGATTTTCTTCATCCCTTCCCCAGGGACTGAGGTGAGGTTGGCTGGCCTGTAGTTCCCCACATCTGCCTTCTTGACACTCTTGAAGACAGGAGTGATATATGCTCTCTTCCAATCTTCAGGAACCTGTCCTAGTCACCCAGAGCTTTCCAAGATACTTGAGACCGGTCTTGCAAAGACAGCCAGCTCCTATGGAACTCATGGCTGCAACCTGTCAGACCCGCTACTTAGGTATGTTTAGTCTAAGTGCTCCTCAACCTGATCCACCTCCACCACATGTAAGTATTCCTTACCCTACACTTTCCCTCTTTTCTCAGGAGCCTGGGTTCTTTAGAAAAACATTTTTAGATATATGTACTAAAGAAGTAAATGCTCTAGAACAATTTATTACTTTATTACAGCCATGTAAGCCGACTCATTTCATGATAGTTGTCTAGGATGTCAATCAGTAATGAACAATTTGAACAGCTTTAGGGATCTGTGTTTGCTTAGCCTGGAGAAAGCTCATCATTCTCTCAATCATTCTGACCTTCAAAGACCCATTAGATTGCACCATATTTGTATATTTTGCCACTTTTCACTACCATTTAAATGGAAACATTCACAAACCTGAAATAGCCCAGATGTACTGAAAGCTGTAGGAGCAATGAAATCTCAGAACACATATTTTATAAAATATATCATCATAAAACAAACTAGGTATAAAATACCTTTAATTTGCACATAATGGAACATACTTAAAGCAAAATCGTACTTCAACAGCTGATCACTTGAACTTCAGAATTTTGTGTTTCATAGTCTTTAACGTGAGTCCTGCCCATATTCATGTGAGTGGAAGAAAATGAAGGCTAATACCTGTCCTGTAAAAATAACTGATTTCAAACAATTAAAGAGAATTTTTGTTATGAATTTTTATTATAAAGATTTAAGTTTTTCTCTTTTCTTTTTCTGATCATGCTAGCCAATACTAAAATATTCTTTTGCTTGGGTTTGACATGGTGGTATAGTACAAAGGAGAACAGAGCATCTGCCCATTGAATTTACAGGTTAGAGCTGAGGCAAGCCTGTCTGCTCCAAATTAAATGTACAGATTACATTTCAATGCTTCACTGCATCTGTAGATAAGATACTTCATTTAGCTTTTTCCTACCCCATGTTAATGTTATTTTTCAGTTTCACTACAGGCCAGGCCAGCCATAATACAACATTTTTGAAACAGACTGGCTGGATTGCTTTGAGTTACTACTATCCAAAGTGGTGTAAATCCAGAGACCTGAAGTATTAATGCCCATGCTTGAAGAAAGCCTTCCACACCTACTGGAAAGAACTGTAAGCTGTTCAATAACTTTCACTATATAACACCATTTCTTCCAATATATTTCAGTTTTCTTCCATTTGGTTTTCGTTTCCCTTCCTTTTAATTTTCATTCAATGTTACACCTTCCATGTACATTTAAAACACAACTTGATCCCTTGACAAAATAATGGCTTAGAAATAGTTATATATAGTTTACTTTACATCTTTTTAGGGAAAGAAAAGAAAAAAAATGGGACAGAAGTCATGACGTCATATTGTTATTTTGAAAACCTTCCAGATAAACTTTATATTGTGAACATACTGTAAAATTCCAATGACAGTTCACATATATCTATTGTTCATCAGCTATACATTCTTTAACTTAGTTGATTCTTATAAATCTGTTTAAAGATTGCGGTATCCAAAGACTAAAATGAACTGAAGTGCACACTTAATAATAAAAGTAGTACTTCCTTAAATTTTAGCAACAACAACAACAACAACAAAAGAGAGAAACCAAACCAGCAACAGCAACTAGAGACAGACTAAGAACGTAAAAATAACTAAACAAAAATATACAACATTTCTGTAACACAAGAAATCCATCTAGGTTTATGTCAAGCTTAGTGACTATTCTAATAAAATACAAAATACATTTCCTAGAAATATGGAAAAGAAAACCAAATATCAAAGGTCTTTTTATTAAACTGGTTTTATTTTGGACATGTCCTTGAATTCTAGCCATCATTCAAAACCAGAATACTTGAATAGTTACTTCTCCACTCACAGAGTTTTCTGGGTAGAGGAAGTCACCACACTTCTTACCTGATTCCAAAAAGGAGTCAAAACCTCTCTGAACTACAACAGAAAATAATGGTTGAGTCTTACTGCAGAAAAGAGATCTTTATGGAGAAATAAGCAGGGACCACAAGACAATTAGAAAGAGCTTTTTTTCTTTTCCTTGGTTTCACAACCCAGCTAGAAAAGCAATCAATGAAGAGACCAGCATAATATCATATGTTGTTGAACTTAATCACTGAAATAGCTGTACTTCTACTCAGTTAATAGGACTAATACCTAATTTTTTTATTTGATTAAATTCTTGTTTTGACAGTCATTTCTATATTAGGTCCACTGATATAGTAACTGTTCCTGAACTGTTCTTTCGCTAGCTTGACCTTTTCAAATATGGAACATTTTGGATATGCTTTCGTTTATAGTTGTGGCTACACCACAGTGTGATATTTCAATTGAATATGACACTTTTACTATGTCTTGTTCTGTCTAGGAGTAGAGTTTATGGACACAGTACAATAACTAATAAAAATTGTACAATAAAACAAAACCCAAAACTAGGTAACTTTGTCGTTGAGATGTAGTAAATTGCTTAAGACAGATACTTTAAAAGACAAAAGTGAACCTATTAAGAAATTCTGTATTATACATTTCCAGTGCTGCTACATTTTTTTTTTTTTAATCATCCCATAGATATTCATAGCTAGAGTGTCTTCAAGCACTTGCTGTTGCCACAAGTTGAAGGCTGATACAGGCATAATGCAGGTACAGACATAACATAGACTTCAACAAAAGCTGTAATTGCTGATTTCAGCAACCATGAGGCAAAGAATATATCTCTTAAATGGAGTGTTCTTAGGCCCAATTTCTTGTCTTTTACTTTAACCGTCTCAAATGCATGTTACATGTAGCACCTATGTAGGTGTTGCAGGTGAAAAAAGAGCATTCATTACTAGTAGGCCAGAGCTCGAGCAAAAAGGATTGATGTGGCTCAAGTACTCCTACACTGACTTTGTAATCTCCATGAAGGCAGGTATTCATCAGGTAATCAGAGAATTTAAGTATCTTTGTTCGCTGACTCTTCATGGCTTTCTAAAATTCTGTATTCTGCTTATAATATCTCTTGGAGAGGAAGGCTATTAGATGAAGAGAGGTTGCTGGAGCAAACACAGATTCCCAAAGAGGTTTATAATGAACCATTCTTATACCCCAGGAACATGGTTTTCTTGAAAGTCTTCTGAATTTTGAACTTCTTTACACAGACGGATGGTATTTTCTCCATCTTCATAGCCAACAAGTAAATAACTTAAGTTTTTAATCATTGCTAGAAGATTCTCCTCTGTTACATGAACAGTCACAAAGTCATTGGTTGTCTGTGTAGGTTGAAATCTAGATGACATTTACAAAAAAAAATCAGGTCTCAGAAAATTTAATAACTGTGATGTATACTCTTAAGGCACTTATGCAGTTTTCCAGAATGAATCCCTCTGAATGGAAGTAAAACATGAATTTAAAAATTTAGAATACCAATTTTAATAATAAGTAAAATTGGTGAAAACCATATAAGTTGCTACAGATCTCCATATGAGTTAACAGAGAACAAGAAACATTTTAATAATACTAATTTTATTTTATCACGTGATCATTTGCTGTAAAATTATTTCAGAATTAAACAGCAATAACCTGTAGCTGTTGGTTGTTAGCAAATGCCTTTTTATTAGAGAATGAGAGCTACTTTCTTAAATAATGGATAAAAATACAGAACAAAACTTCTTCAGAGTCCTCTAAATAGCTAGTTAGGCATTTCTGTTACATCTTTTATGTACTTCTCTACAAACAGCCCAATGGTAACTGCCCAGTGCAACATTAAATGGAATTTCTAAGTGAGACACATTTGATGAGAGAATTCATAAAACTGGAAATGTAGCCATTGCTAAACCAAATCCATAATTACACATTTAAATGTATTTCCTTATGCCCAATCTAAACATATTTCTTTATCTGATGGCTTTTAGAATTTTTCTTTAAATCAATTTACATTTATTCTATGGGCTGCACACTCACCAAATATAAGAAACAGAAGTAAATTATTTGAACAAAATAGTTTGTCACTGATTTTCAATTAAATCAAGAATAGCCAAGTCATTTTAGTTCTTGTTGCTAAGGAGACTCCCAATTATTTGTTGACAGCAGATTATTAGCCCAATCTTCTTACATTGTTATTGCTCTACATACCACATTTTTTGGCAGATAAACTTTAATCAGTTAAACAGCTATATTCATATGCTTCAGGATAAGTACGCTTTTGAAATGGAGTGAGGAAATTAGGGAATGCCTGATGTTTCTGCAACAACTGTGGGCTCGTGGGGATCTCAGAGTGTGTCCTCCTGTGCCTAAGTAGTTTGCATTGGCAGGAAAAGGAATAGCAAATAATAAAAGGTAGATGCAGAATGAATAGAATTTTAATAAATTATTTGCCTTCAGCAGTCCTATTTCATGTTAACAGTATCTCCAAAAACTAATGTAAGACATACAAGGATGGGTTAAAATCAGCAAGACAGGGTGCTGTGAGGGGAATCAGGCGCTGGACTAAACAAAAATTTAAATTGGCCGTACATGAGATGACATGTAAGTTCAACAAGACATGAATGTCACGAAAAAACCAAATCAGTAGAAATCAGTGGAATAACACTTTAGTGTTCAGCAAAATCCTTACTGTAATTACTATATTTAAATTTCAGATGCATTTGCTCAGAATAACAGCTTATTTCTGCATCAAAATTGTTAGGCTTTAGTTGTAGCTAACTGGAGAAATTGTGGTTTTGTATTCAGATTAATACCTTCCTGCTTTGAGAACATATGCTGTGTCCTGGGAAAGGCACACTGAAGTTTCACCGTTGATAAAAAGGCCTTGAAAACGTTACTTCTCCTTATGATATTTTTGTGAAGTGAAACACATTCCTGTTTGCAAAGCCATGGTGACAAATCCTAGCCGTTGGCTATATGTACACTACATTATTCATTTCTACCCTATAGCAACTGATACAGGTTGTCATTAGTCAGATCTCTTCAAGGCTTATGTTAAAATTGTTCACGGCAAGCAATTTCAATTAAGCGAATTAAGAACAGGTAACTGGAATAAATCTCTTCCTGAACAATGGATCTTGCAGAGCATAATGATACATCATGGCTTCACCTTTAACCTGTTGAGTCTTTTCTATGCAATTCAGGTTGCAATCTAAACTAAGTAACCATCAGCATCAACAGACTTGATCTAAACATTCATAAGTACACCAGAATTAAAAATGTGACAAAATTATCCATGAATTTCAGTCCTTTATAATGTAGTACAAAATTGCAGTTTTTTAAGCACTAAACCAGAACACAGGTCAGCTTTATTAGAAGTTAAACAAAAGAAACTATGTGAGACAACATCAGGGAAGTAATATTTATAGTACTAAAATACAACTACTAAAAGTTTAGGAAGTTGGGAGGCAGGTGAAGGAAATGTATCAGGAAAGTAGCAGGGGGAACCAGGAAAGGTATGGGGGTGTCATTATCCTTATAAGATTAACTGTGACAAGATTTTTAAGAGTTTTGTCTTACTGCCAGCTTCTAATTTTTTCATCCTTACCGATCATTTCATTCATGTCTACATTTACATAATTTGGACTACTTATTACATCTCAGTTATGAAGTTTTTGTACTGTTATCTCATTATGGCTCTCTTAAAACAATTGGAAATTGATTTTATCTTTGCATCTCATACTGACTTCAAGTTTTGTGATAACATGACAGCCACCAAACTGGGGTCTGGTTTATGTTCTGTTAAATACAGTGAAAGAACCTATTTTAATAGGGACACAACCATATCTGTTCTTAGTTCAGACCTCATCGCTACAGGAAATCACTTAAAGTGACTTTAACAAAATTCCTTTTCTTCTTATCTTTCAATTAGGGTGCTATAAAAGGCAGAAACCCCCAAAAAACAGTGAAATGTGCTGAGACACTCACTGAAATCATGAGTACTTTATGCACTGAAGAGATGGTACTCTGTGAGGATGATGCCATTTCACTCTTTGGCTAGGCAGCTGGAGACCAGCTAACCCTCTGCCAAAGCTCTGAATTTGATCAGCACCGTATCACTGTGGAAACCTTGTAGAAACACCAGATTTCTGACATCTACATTTATATCAAATGAGTGCAGAATGTTTAAATGGATGCCAATAGATAATAGAGGAAATTAATAGCTGTGTGGCCATTACCTGAAACCATGACTTCATAATTCAAATATGGGGGTTATATATAGATAGATGGATAGATATATAGAGAGAGACAGGTATATTTCAATTACAATGCAGGCAAAACTCTCAGAGCTCTTAGAATTGCAGTTTTTAAATAAACAAATGTTTTGACAGTTCTTTTAGTTTGCAGCACAGAATGTTAACAGTAAGTTGTGCAGAGAAGAGAATGAAATGAAGACACAGTTGCAATTCTGAGGCAAAAAGAGATAAGGATTTCATACAAAATACAATATCAATGGCAAAACTGGGAATAGCCTTACTGTTCTTACTCCAGCTCTGTTGTTTTATCTGCTGGACTCCCGTGGAAGCATTGTGTTTGCATGGCATAGAGCAGTATGCCTTTCCTAGGAGAAAGGGATTTTGATTGCCAGCTGTTAGCAACCAAGGCATAATTTTTAAAAGCTTTAACAACAACAGCACAGAACTCATCTCCTGTACTGGTAAGCTTTATACTTTTGGGGATGATAATGGAAACTAAACTTGTGTAGCAAATTTAATTTTAGTCACACCAACAAAAATGAATGTTACTCATGAATTCAGTAAAGTAGCTCCAGATTTTGTGCACATTTAGAAAGACCATAGCGTTGTTCAGATGCTCACATACTCATTAAAGTGTGTGTTGCTGCTCATTTATAGCAAGTAATATAGGACTTCACAGCACAATTTCTACTTTTTTTTAAACTTCTGTACACCAGCAAGTCAGCAGCACTGTCTTCTCTATAGTAGTCTAATCCTCTTACAGGAACCACAACACTCTCAAGAGTTAATTCAAAACCTGGCGCCAAACGAAAAACCAAATCGTGAGGGATATCACCTCATCAGACCTTCAGATCCCTGTTCTGGAATACTCAAGATCCTGAAGCATCCTTGAAACACCTCTTTCCCAGTGAAGAAAGCTAATTCTTGCTACAGGGAAAGAACGTGTTAAGCAGGGAGTCTTCCCCAGCTTCGGCCAATGGAGGTGTTTCTTGCACACTCAGGCTTTACAGCCTAAAGTGCTTCCCTGAACTCTTATCTTCTTTCCTCCTTTTCAACAAGCAGAGGAGGAGGAATTTCCAGTGTTCCCTAAAAGGACTAAAGGACTGTTTGTTAAGCACAGCAATGAGCATGACTCTATCCCAATGAACTAATTCTCAGCTAACCTAGTACAGCTCTATGGAATAACACTTCATGAAGCAGCTATGTATTTCTGTAGATACCCTGATGGCAGATTTTTTCCTAAAAAATCAAGCACAAATCCTGGGCTGATAGTGATGAATTATTATTTTACAGAATTTTCATCGCAACCTTTCATCTGTTACTTTTGAATTTTTGCACCTACATATCTATCAACGTGATCAAAATTGCATGCTGCAGCTCTGACAGTCAGTCATACTAATTGGTTAGTTGTTTTGGGTCACACCAGTCAAAAAACTAAGACTAAGTGTTATACGTCTGTTTTAATAGTTTGCATGCAGTTTACAAAGTCTGCAGAAAAGTGCAGTTGTTTTGTAAAAGTTTTATAGAATAGAAGGTTACACATACATGCATACATAAATCCTTGTGAAAATTAAGTACTTTGAACTTCAGAGTGAAAATCACTGTTCTACAAATGATGAAAATGTCAACAAGTCTATAATCTGAAAAATAGTTATGCTATTCCTGTTAAAGACATGTTAACCTCTCGAGCCCTAGTCTTTCCAAGTAATTTCCCAGGTTAATGTCTACAATGAGTATTCTTGTTGTCTGCTGCATTCAAATATACAATGATAATTCCTGACCAAAGGCAAAACAGAATCCACTTTTTCTAAAACAATGAATATTTTAGCTACTATATTAAGAAAAGGAATAAGTTATTCACACAGGTATTAACAAAAAGTAGATGACAGGCCTAGATTAGTGCAAATAATTTAATCTGAGAAATAATTTATTACTTGAGAGGACAAGTGTAAAAGCAACATGCTGTAAAATGCTGACACTTGTACAATTGCAGTGTTAATCAAATGCTCTGTTTTTACAGCCCTGTCAGTGAATAATCAGGACTAATGATTTTACTCAAGTCTGAAATACTTTACCTTGCAGGCTGCAAGCTGCCAAGAGGGATGCTGCCCTTCATACTGGAAGTTCAAGACCTTGCAAGAATGAGATTTTTCATTACACTCATTGAAGCGTAATGCCATTAAAACAAATTTAATACATTCATTTCAATTACATGGTAGTTTTATGTAAGATACAACATAGTTACATTTTAGAAGGGGGGGTTGGTAGGTTTTTTGCTTTCGTTTTGTTTTGGCTTTTTGTAACTCCAGTTCACAGAAATTGAATTATATTTATATGACAGATGCCTTTATTATTTTCCATTTGATATTTTAATTTTTTTTAATAGCTATTAGAACCCAGGTTGCATTACAAAGATTATAGTTACACTTTATTTATTCCCAGTAATGTAAGTGCTTTCTCGTCAAAATGTGTAATTGCAGTATAACTACTCTGAAATATGTACTTGTACATTACAAAGCTGAAGGGAATGTTTTCACTGCTTACAGAATTTTGTACAGCATCAATAAAAGGCAAAAGAATAAAGATAAGTTAAAACTTAGTAAATACAAAGGACTCTCTCTAACACCCACACCCCCCCACACACCACACTTTACTTATTCTCAAGTAATGGGAAGAGGGAATGAACACAGTCTGATCAGAAGTGTAAATGGGTATTGGAATTAATGTAATATAATAAGAGCAGGAAGATCAAAAAGGCAGAAGAGAAGAGAAGCTATGCAGTAAATAGCAGTGCCTATCTTGGAACTGAACTGAAAAATATTTACCAGAACAATTAAATTGTTGTGCATCCATTGATTTTGTTTCTTGACACAAAATATAGATTGCTGGTAAAGATAAACTGAAGCAAGAAACAATTTACTGTGAACTTCCTTTAATATTAAAACAGGTGATATGACCTAGGTTGTATTTTGGGCAAAAAGTTTTATCAGAAGTGGCACACGAATGAATTATGTTACCAAAATCACAGCTGGTCTATTTTGATAAAAAGCCCAAGCTGAGCTCAGGATGCTATTTATAACTGGGCCAAACAAAAGTAGCTGAAGTGGAAATCTAGAGCACAGTTTAAACTGCTTTGTCTGGATCCATACCAAGATGTCCCTGGAACTGCAGAGTGTTCTGTTCTAAAAGAAATTGTATTCCCTGGCTTCTTCTCAAAAAGGCATCAAGATTTGGTATGTTGCACTTTTCAATGAGCATAAAAAAGAAAAAAAATCATTTTTTCTGCTTAAAAAAAACCCAGAAAAACCCCACCTTATTTGTTATAAAATGCCTCTTTTCATTGTACAAATGACGTCAGACAAAGTGGAAGCTATCACTGGAATGTGTATCACTACTTGTGATAAAACCTATATTTCTTGCCCTTGTACCATGTTGAGTGATATAACATTTTTGGGGAATGTTATTACAAAGTCTCCCTCAAGATGTGTTATACCTGCTCAGCTCTCCGACTAGTCTTTCCCGGGCTACCTGGCTGTCATCTGGTCTTTTTAAAGGATCAGATCATGAGCCAGCTGCTTTCACAGGCTAATTTTCACAGTGAAATAAGCAATGTATACCCTGGTTTTTTTCAATAAAATAAATTCTAATGATTTTTTTCCTTCTCTCATTCAAATAGTGTAACATCACTACAGTTTTTATGAAAACCAAGAACAAGTACATATATATATATATATATATATATATATGTATAGAAACATACTACATAAACAGACACAATCTAGCAACGTGTAACAGGACCTAAATTGGCAGATGAGAATCTTTCAGAATTTAGTGGGAGAAGAGAAACTGTAGTAGGAAGGGGAGGGAGGAACACATTGAATATTAAAGGTTGACTGAAGTGATTTTTACATGTTTTTCTGGTAAGTTTTCTTGCTGACAATGTAATATGATAAGGTATTTAACCATTATCTTATCTTCCTTAAGAGCCCCCTTGATTTGAGTTATTCATTATGACTACTATCTTTTCTTGACATATCATAAATCATGTTTTCCACCTGCTAGTAGGCCAAACTACTAGCTGTCTGAAACCTAGTATTAGAGAAGTGGACACTTTTCAATTGTATTTAACTTCTTACTATTTTTGTGCAAATCATGTTACCAACACTCATTTAAACTGAAAACAAAAGCTTTTTCATTCTGTTTTGTTTGTGCACCGCATCACTTTTGAGCTTTTTATATTCATAGGTGCTTGATGCTTACTAAAAAAAGCGGTACCGAGTTACCTACAGTCTTTTAGAATTATACCAGACACCTATTTGTACCTGTAGGTAACTAAATCTTTGAAAAGATCTCATCTAGGAAACCTAACGATAACATTTCCCTTTAAAGTTCAGTGGAAAATGTTTCCTCTAAACAATGTGTGCAATATGGCTCGTCCTGTTGGTGCTCTCTTGTTAGCTGCAGATCATAAATCATTCCAAAATTACTGACAGGTTGTATCACTAACATGCTGTACCTTATTCTGGGACTTAATTATATCTGCATCCAATGGCAACACAATCAAAAGGGGTTTGTCAGCATTTTCAGTACACATCCATTTTTTTCCAAGGTGGATGAGAACTCAATATGTCAGTAATTTCAAAATTGTATCTGCTTGAACAGACACAAAAGTTGTCAGTCAGGATTTGATTTTACTTCTCCAGAATACGTTTTACTTATTTATTTTTTCCCATAAGGATCGAGACTAGTAGAGCAGCTTGTGTGTATTTTTAAGTTTCTATTAAAAATCTGTTTGGTATTTTTCACTTATTTAACTACTAATTATAGGTAAGACAAATGGCTGCTAAATAATGAAGTGGTAAATATATTCAGTATATACACAAAAGTGCTCCAGGGTGGGAAAGAAAGAGTTATCAAAAATAATTATCTGCTAGCTATGCCTCCTGGGATTATAGTAAGTGAAATGACAGTGTGTTTAGAGAGTTGTGAAAAATCCAGGAGTCTTTACAGCAACACGCATTAATACAGACCGTATATCTTCCATGCTTGCACATCAAGCTTTTATTCATTTTGGATTTCCCTCCTGGTATTTTTTTCTGTCAGACTGAGGAATTCATATTAATATAATATATACAGTCGGTGGCTCTAGTTCTAGAAATTACTATTGTAATTTTAACTGTGATTAAAAACTTTAGCTATTTCCTCACTGGTTCAATTTTTCTGAATGAAGCAGTAGCTACAGAAAAGAGTATGGATTAAATCAGATTGCAGAGCTTATTGGTAAAATATCAAATTAATGAACAAGACTCACAATTTGACAGGTGGAAACAGTACCGATGGTGGTGAATACTAATTACTAGGAGTTGGTAGTGAGGGAAAGTATCATTTATGGCATCAGTACTAATAAAAGGAATCATATGTTGGACATTTTGCTGCCATTTCATTCTGCGGCACCAAAGTCAATGAAAAGCATTGATATAGTTAGCTGTTGGCGCAGGATAATATCCATCTGGAACACTCTGGCTAACATTGTTTTGTACCTGGGACATACTCCAAATTCAATTTAACAAGAAAGACTTCTCAGCACATTTTGTAGAAACATCTCCTCCACATTCATTGATCAATTTGCCTTGTGTGCAACTCTGCACTGTTTTTCTTTCTTTATAATTTAGACTGTTAATACATGTTCTTTCCTCAAAATTGTCACACCATACTAATGACAATATTTTGGATGTTTTTCTCTATATTGTACCTATTTCTGTGAGAGCTCTGCCGTTGATGCTTTTTGTCTCAGTGAAGTCTTCCCAAGCTTTAATGTGGTAGTCACTGTTCTTGGTCCTCTTCTCACCGTATATTCAGTATAAATTGGGAACAATTAAAGGCTTAACTGCCCAGTATTATGAAAACAGGCATTGCAACATCTCAGTGTCTGTTCTTCAATGTGCAAGGTAATGTGCAGGATGCCAGAGTTTCCCAAATTATCTCCAAATGATATCTAAGTCAGCCTTCATGATGAGCAGAGGATCTGTCCAGAACCAGGCAATAAAACCCACTGTGTGTTGGTGGAAAGTCTCAGGTTCCTCCTTCCCTGACCTCTTTTTCTTTTGGTAAGCCCTGTTGAGGAGGCTGAAGGAGGACTTTCCAGAGCTGCTGCAAGTGAACAAAAGGCATAAGTACCATAATGACTGGACATTATGGAGAGACAGAGGAAAAGCTGGAGTTCTCTGTGGAAACTATATGTACAACCTACACTGACCCCGGGCTTAGACACCCCCCTTCACTCCACAGTCTCTCGTGAAGAGAAATCAGAAGCGCTGTTGTTGGTAAACTCATGTAAACAGAATTTATCACTTCTAAACTGTAAACTAGTATTAACCTCCTTTCCATATTCACAAAGGACCAAGTTTAAAGATACATTTTTACTTATCTCTTGCACAGCTGAGATGTTACATCTGGGACCAGTGCTTAGTCTCTTTATAATATGTAGTTATGTTCTTTTATTTATTACATTCATGGTGAGACCTCTAACCCAGGCAAAGGGATATCCCAGTTCAATTTCCTGGTTCAACTTTACTCCAAAGATAACAAAATGGATCTGCAAAAGCTGTAGGTAGCACCTTTCCCATCTCTGCAGAAAAGAGCCTATGCGCTCTTATAGCAAAGGTGATCTTCATCCATCCTCAGTCTGTCAAGCACCAAAAATAAAACCAAACTCTATAACATTAAAATTCATTTTATGAAAAAGAACATATGACTTGCCTGCACGTTTATGTGAACTACTTGTTTCTCGATGGTGACTATGGGATCGCTTCCTTCCTCAAACACTAATTACATTAATGCAAAATATCAAAAGTCTGTGGAGCAAAACCTATGAGTCAAAATCTCCCTCACCTCCTCTTTGTACTCAAAATAATTCCTATACTTTTATTCCTATTATTTTTTGTTGGCCCAGCTTCCTCTCATGGATGTTTGGTGGGAAAAAGGAAAAATTATTTTTCGCCATGTAACATAGTTTTTTCCCATTAAGATGTGGCCCCAAAGACCACAATTCTGCTCCAAGTCATATTATTATAAATTGGCAGCACTCTGGTTAAAAAACATGTTTATTCTGACTTTATGCCTCAGCTTTCAAAAGCAGAATTCAGCAAAAGAATTAACTTTTTAAAAATACACATATTTGTTTAAATATTTCATTTTAGCCTATATTGGTCTTACAAGTGTTATTTTCTTTTCTTTTGCACTTATATTCACATGTAAGGCAAATAATTAATTGGAAATAGTACTGTATTATAGAAACCTATATTTGAAAGACCTGACCCATTCAGCTAGAGTATTTCATATGCTAATATCAGGAAAGGTAGAACAGCTTTTCAAAAATAATGAAACCTTAACAAATATTTCAATCATGCAGATCTAGCCAGGCTTCCTACAGTTTTCTTCTGTGGTAGTAATCAGCCTCATAAGGAGGTCTGTAAAACTCTGGCAACACAATGAGAACACAGCTGAATCCAAACCATGATAAATCACCAGGGATCTCATTGCAATGCTCATTATAGTTGTACCAAATGTCTGAGCAACTGAAAAATCAAATCAAGCCCTCGTGCATCTCAGGGGAAAAAAAGCATCAAATGAAGCCCATAAAGGGTAACTACACAGAGCAGCATCATACTCTGCTATCAGAACACCTTTTCAGCTTCATAAAATATCACATTTTTTTTGTTTCTTGGGAAATTGCCATCTCACAAAAGGGTGACATTATATGAAGGAAAAAACAGGTAACGACTGGACTTTGTGTTACAGAAATAAGGTACAGGCAGCAAGGAAGAGTCTCCTAACAGGAGTTTGCCTCATAGGAGGAAATACACTCACAGACGCTATGACTTTAGATTCGAATCCTGGTGTTCTGTTCCAGACAAGGTTCTGTTTCAGTTTAATCATTTTCCTAAAGGAAGGAGCAAAGGCCTGAGCTCTTACTTTGCTTGGAGAGCACTATGCAAAGATAAGAAAAAGCAAAAGCAAATTATATACGCTACACTTCTTTCTACTTCCTACATATTTTAAAAGCACTAACTTCAGTGGTGCTTTGTTGATAATAACAGTCACTGTCCATGAGGTATTTATGAAAAATCAGAATTTGAGACAAGCCCAGATTTTCAAGTGATAAGCACTGCCTATGGGAAGACAGATTTTCAAAAGAAATCAGATTCTTATGTAGATACTTAGGTAGGGACCAGTCTTCTAAAAGTGCTCAGCTCTCAGCAGCAGCCACTGAAATTCCATTAGACAAATTTTCAAAGAGCTGTGTAACCTAAACATGAGCCCATCTGAACATGCACAATGAGATCACATCCCCTGTGAAATCAGTGGGGATTTTGCCACTCACTACTAATGAATCAATCCCACAAAGCGATTGCATCCCCTTAACTGATTGTGGGTGCTGAGCTTTCTGAATAGACTGGCTCTGGTGCTTTTATCTGAAGGTCCCCCAAAATTTTTATGAATTATTTTCATTATGGCTCTCCATACTAGGAAAAAAAAGAAAAGGGGGAAAAAACCAAACCAACCAACCAAAACCAAAAAAAAACCCCAACGAAAACCAAAATATAAAGCACAAACCAATAAAAAAACCCAGCCTCCCCCAGACTATAATAAACCTGAAGTAGCTGAGCTATGAAATCAACACAATCCTATAGATTTGCAGTGCACCTTATTAAAATGGATTAAAAACCTATCCTATTGTGAGCAAGATACTTTTCCTTTCATTTAGTAAACATTTGGATGAAGCTCTCTACAAGTATATGACTGTATGTTAAATAACAGGTTATATGGGAAAGTTATCATCCATAAGAATCAAGAGGTTAGCAGTGCCATCATAGTGATGGTGGACAGAAAACCGTGTTTTCTCAGAACAAAAATGTGTATCAGCATTTCAGAGTCATAAATGAAATGCCAGCAGCCAGTGACAGGTTCAGCGCAGAGTGAGCCTTCCTGGCAGTAGGCAGGCACCAACAGCCCAGACCCACACACACCAGCTGAGCATGTTTATTCCCACCGGAATCAAAGACTACTCAGTCTGTTTCCTTTAGGACTTAATCGTAAGGGACCGGAATCTAGAACAAGCTCTTCTAAATTGTAAGGACTTCTTGTTTCCAGATATTGGGAAGTTGGTACGCATATGGCTGATCTTCTTTTCTTTCAATAAACCTTAAAGGAGCTCCACTGAGCCCTGAACGTAATTAACAGGTTGGTATTCTCCCTTCTCTCACCGCCCCCCCCCCCCCCCCCCAAATGTGTTCAGTGAAGCAATAATCATTTAATGTGCTAGACAGCTAAACTGCTTACTGAAAGCTGTTCTGTGGGCATGTAGCAGGGATGGATCTGAGCCAGCACCCATGGCTTTATTATAACTGATACTTATTTTAACCACTCCTAGTACGTGCTACTTCAAACCAGTTTCTAGAACTCTATTTTAAATCTTCCACTTGGATATTTTAAATAAAGACTATACTTCAGGCAAGTGGCAGTCCTGATGCCCAATTAGAAAAGAAATCAAGCATATGCCATAACTGAAATGGCAGACGAAGCAAGCGCAGGATATCCCACAGCACGCTGAATTGCTTGCAGCAGGACACAGCTTCAGTTTCATCAGTAAATCACTGGGGCTTTTCCTCTTTCAACAAAACATAATTTGTGAATGAAAAACATTCCTACAGTTATTTAAGTGTACCACAACTTTATGGCTTGAGTTTCATTATTTTATTAAACAGCATGTTATTAATTACCACTGGCACATTTCTCCCACATGCAGTAGCTGGAGCTGTATTTCACAGACGGAAGGCAGTAAATTCTGAATCTAAGATTAAAGAATGCAAATAATACCTTGTGCTATGGTTTTCCAGAGTGTTACAATGTACACAAGACCATTATGCTGCCTGATGCTGTGTAGCATAATGTCAACAATTTACATTCATTTGCATCTCACTACAAACCTTCTGTTAACAAGCAAGGTCAAAAGAATTCCCTACGGAGTAAGTCCAAGACAAGAATGTTTCCTCCTAAGTTTATGGCAAATCACTGATGTCTCACACTACATAATCACTCAATATAAAGTGAGTTTGAAACACATACAGTGTGGCGAAGGCATTGTTTTCAAGTTCTGTAAACTACAAATATCTTGTAGCACAGTGAAATCGGTATTTAAATTTAAAATTTCTATAAATATGTAAGGAAAAGGTGACAGGAAATACTCGGCATTTATAAATTACTCTCAACTGAGAGAAACCTTATTAGATGGCTGTGAAAATCTTGTCAAATGGAAGTCATTATCCAAGTACATATGTACAACTGTAGATTAGACCTCCTGGATATTGTCTCTGTTTTGGGCCCTGTCTATCAGAATTTGCTGAGTGCAGCTGTAAGGGATAGCTTTTATGTTTCCTTAATCCTATTGTTAGTTTAACCAGTGGCACAAATTACAGGATTATTTTGCAGTCAGTGTGCAACACTCTGATTTTAGATTGGCCACAAAGCCGTTCAATTTATTTACAAGACCAGAAAACAATAAAACTGGGGAAACCAGAGACTTCATAGCAATTCTAGGATGCATAGTTATTGAAAAGTATTGAGGTTACTACTATATACTATTTACGAAAAGGCAGAGCAAGGTCTTCCAATTTATCTTGGGGCGGAAACATTTTGAGGCAAAAGATTTTTCCTGGGTTTTTTCTGGCTGGCTATTTAAAAGTTCCTGAGGTTGATAATTTTTAAGGACCTGCGCAAATTACATGCATTGATTACGTTACCAGTGCAATAGTAAGCTGAAGGAAAGGTAGATGATAATGCATGTAATACATCCTCGGATGTAACTGACATTTTTATATGTCACTACATCAACATTTTAATACAATTTTCAGTCATGTGTTTTTACCTTGATTTTAGAGACCAGGAAGCAAGCATAACTGAAATCAGATAACTTAGGACTGATATACCTCATGTTATAGAGATAAAGCAACAAAAAGTTTCACAAAGTTCTATAAACAACCTTCACCTTTTATAGAACAAGTGATTTGTCTTTGATATGATGAGTTATGATGCTATATTATTCCACTAATGAATGGAATAATTTTAGATCTGAGCAAAAGAACTGAACGTTAGTATTTTGTAGCAACTAGCTATAAATTGACTTTTAAGCTCCTTCAAACTTGATGAAAACAGTTGTAATGACTTAAGGAGTTTGTTAATTTTGTTATGCTTTTTCCTACTTAGGAGGTGCATCTGTGCCTGGCTCTCAAATAGGAGGAGAAATATCCCTGAGGGAGAAGTACATGATTTGAGAACTGCAAGCAATTTTCTGTTTTTAAGCTCCCTCCAGACTGGTGATTGACTGCTTTACTATATCATGTCTTATTAATATAATTTATTAATCTAGTAATTCAGTTCAAGTTGGCACTGTATGCTGCCGAAAGGAATAAAATAAAAAGAGGATTGTGATAAAATATTATCATCTTGCCATTGCTGCAAATCTGAATGACAGCAGAAGTGGAATTCACACTGATTAACTGTTACCTATCTCATGGTGACATGGTTACTATATCTTTAGGTCAAAAGACACACTGCACTGTAAAGGAAAAAGTACTCCCAGTTTTAGAAATATTAAACTGTGCCGTGTGACTGAACTGCCTTGACTGCACAGCCTACCTGCCTGTAACAAATATGCAGCAGTTGTGAAATTACCAGGTTGTTGAATCGGTCATAGACATACACAGATATTTCTGAATGTCTTCCTTTCCCCTCAGCCAGATGGTCCTTTCTGAAAATAGGAAATAAAACATGGAGCCATATGAACTATGGTATTTCTCTCTTGGGTGTTTTTTTTTGTTTGTTTGTTTTTTTGTTTTTGTTTCTTTTTGTGTAGAGCAGAGTATCAAAGAGGTACCTGTTTTCCTTCTCTGCAAAACCCAGAGGCTTCAGTCCCCAAAGAGAACCTCAAAAATCTGCAAAAATATAGCACAACTTTCCAGAAAAGCAGGAGGCTGCATACGGTGTGAAACGTCAGCCAGATTCAGCTGAAGGGGTCCTGATAGCAGTTAACATTTTATACTGTTGAGTTGGAACTGATAATGTGGAACAAACACAGAGTCCATGCACCACATAGAACCACAGCCTTCAGATGGCTGATGGTGTTGGACTCCAGGAACAGCAGAATCCAAAACTTTGGAGCTGCCTAATGGAGCATTCCAGATCCATGATTATGTATCAAAAGTGGTCTTTGTTGTAAGTCCTTCTACTCACTGCTGCACACCCTGAAGCATATACAGAACTAACATGCACTCCAAGTTTCCAGTTGTTTAGACCCAAAGCTCATGTTTTATTTGCAAAATAATATCTTCCAATATTTCCTGTAGTGAGTCCTCTTTGGAATTTTTGAGGTGTGAGGGGGGTGGGGTTATTTATTAATTAATTTATTTATTATTTTTAATGTAAAGCAAAACAATATCCAAAAAAATGAAATTACTTCCAAAATGTGATTCCCCCACCTCCATTCAATTTATAGATATCTATTGTATATATATAATAGATACAATATATCTATTGTACCTCAGTAATTTCCATGTAAAGAAAATGAGACTGTGCACCACCGTACCAGCATTCATAAAGATTTACCAGAATGGATTGCTACTAATGAGGTGGAATTGCTACATAACACAGGTTTGGGGTTTTTTTTTTTAATTTTCTTTTAAATGTTAGCTTAACATTTCATATGTGAACACAACGTTTTTTCCCAGGTTGCGAGGGGATTTATTTCCACTGACTTGACTACACTGCAGGCTACAGTGCAACATAGCTAAGACGAATTGTGCTCATTGTAAAATTACTTTGTTGGGGGACTGGAAGTCATTCATGGTAACCCAGACCCCTTACAAGTTAATGGAATATGCTTACCTTCATGAAGGAAAACACTGAGCAAAAGCTACATTGTATCAACTGTATACGACTGGTTCATATTAGTTTACCATCTATATGATTTTATGGCAGAGTTAAAAGAAAAACAATGGATTTAAAATTTTGACAAGAAATGCTGTATTTCTTTCCTCTACCATAACAAATCGTTAATTAATTAGATTTTATCTATATATAATATAGATATAGATTATATATAGATATATAACCTACATCTATATATAATATAGATTCTGATCTGTCTATAACAATGATAAATATCCTATTTCCTATTGACCGTAAATGGTAATATGGTTAGAAAGCACTTACCATGTCCTATTACAAAAAGTTTACTATCCTTTAAATAAAAAAAGAAAGAAAGGGAACAAAGAGAGAAGTACTGTTCTTTCTGTAGAAGACCAAATTAACCCAAAGAGTGTTCAGTGGTTACTGGCATTTTTGTTAAAAGTCAATGAAAAGCATGAATAGCATAGTGTCTCTTAAAAGTTGCACAACAATGTTTTATGATGAAAAATATAATCAATTTCAGGTAATGAAAGGCATTTTGTGGGGTTTATATGTGCATTTTTTCTGTGATGAATTTGATTTTTCCCTAATATATATCAGTGTTGTTTCTTAGTTCAATTATTACCCTCTTTCTCTCAAAAATTGTAGTATATTTTAAAAAATCTTTTACTATTCTACAGCAGAATTATGAAACAAACAATTAAAAGTTGTTGTCCTGACCAGTGCCTGCAAAACATCCATGCATTTGTGGAGGCCCTCTGCCAAGTACTGTGGAGATGTAGTTTATTGCCTGATCAGTTTTTAGGTTAATTTATACTATAGTAAATTCACTAATAACAATTTAATCTGTAGCTCATTCATTAAAATAAAATTATTATTTTTAATAGGAACCCTAATAGTAAAACTAGTGGAGTCCTAATAATGAGTTGATAAAATGAAAAATAAGAAGTCTTTACTGAGATTAGAAAGCAATGTTGCAAAATACTTTTCAACACATCTGTGAAGAGCATGGGCTTTGCTTTACAATATGACTTCTGTATGGAAATCCTTCACAGCAAAAATCTAATTACATGAATCAATAAACTAATTTCATAGGAAGCATTCATGGTTCTGCTCTTAGTCAAGCCACCTGACTTTCCTGAGCCTTCTACTCTGCTAACAAATAGACAGCAGCATTTTTCCTAGTATAGATTTGAGAAATAATTCTATTACAGCTGCTGCTCGTGCTAACCAATTAGGTCTATTAACCAAGTACAAGTTTTGTATAATTGCAATTAAATGTATCAACAAAGCTAAGACTACATATTGGCTCAATGAAACACACCTCCTTAGGAGCTGTGAAAAGTGAAAAGGAAAAAGGCCTAAAAACCTAAAGACCCACCTAAGAAAAGTCTCAGGTAGAAGTTCTGTCCTGCCTTACAAGATTGCCCACCTTGGTTCCTGAGGAACCACAGCGTGTAGTGCTGAATCACCCTGTTCTTGCTCCCTGTACCCAGGCCTCAGCCATTGTTGGAAATCACTGTACCAGGTACTAGAAATCATAAATTAGGTAGAGTTAGACACATCAGTAGAAGAAAATGGTAACAAGCCAAGATTCACGTACAAGATCCTGGCAGGGTCACTTATGAAAGTAAGTGGAAAGGTGTAACTCTGAGGAAGACCATCTGAGCGAGGCCAAAGGCTGAAACAACCCTCTAAAAATTGATGCCAAGAGAAGACTCCACCTAAACTCCACCCAGGCCCTGCTTAGACTCTGCCCATCATTAATATGCAACACGATGTTGTAATTACATGAATAATGTATGAGAAGAAGTTGCAATCATGTATGTCAAATGTATAAATCAGCCTGTTTCACACCTGTACTTTGAAGTGAGTTTCTTTGGTGTGAACCACTTCCTCCCCTACACAGAAAATAAATACCTTGCTGCTAAAAGTACAAAAAGTCTCTTAGCAGTTTTCTTCATTCCGAGTTTTTTTGGCATCAGAAGTCTGAAAAAAGAGATGATTCTTTTCCTGTAGCTGAGTCAGAGGGAACGTAAGACATTCATGCCCAGAAGCCAGACAAAATGTCACAATGAATAGAGATCAAAGGGCTTTTATTTAAAAATCATTAGAGGGAAATCACTACCTCACATTTCCTTTTAATATATTGATGATAATAATCTGTATTGTGCTGGATGAAAAAATGAGAGATTAATTGGTATAAACAAAGGTAGGATGTGTAAATGGTTGTCTGCATGGAAGTCAGATCATGCTCTGTTTCTGTATTTTATCAGGTACCTGCTTCACAGATAAGCCTTATTTCCTCCTCAAATTTCTTTTACCACTGCATTTTCTCCAAAAGTTACCTATAAAGAATGGAGAGCAGGTAAGAGTGCTGGCTGCAGAAATCCTAGCCAGCACATCAGAGAATCCTTGAAGTCTCATGTGGTGACTGGTGGCCATGAGTTACTTTAGACAGCTCAACGTAGCAAACAGCAAATGGAAATTCCTCTGCAAATGAAGTTCTTCAAGTTGGGAATGGTAAGACTTAGATTATTGATTTACTCCTTATGCTTCTACATCACTTTTGGTCATAACTCAATGGACTAGAAAGATGAAAGGGACTGTGTGTGCTAAATGTTTTTTGCATTGCTGCTTTCTTCTCTACTCTGGATCAGACTTTCCTAGTCCAAGCAGAGTAACTCTTGTGTGTTTCACTTAGCAATTCCATATCTGCTCTGCTTTATTTAGGAGTTTTAAATAAATAAATAAACAAAAAAGGAACTGTGTTGATAGCCTTTTTAAACAACAGTATTAACAATCTTTCTTTTTTAAAATACATTTTTCTACTGTCAAAACAAATCATCAAAGAAAATAACACCATTCATTTCAGTAGCAGAGCAAGCCTGTAATAGTATAAATGACATATCTCTAGATTGCTGCTTGCCTCAAAAAATAGATCTGCAATAAAGCAAGTCTAATCCTTGAGAATGTATTTGTAGAAAATCTATCAGGTGTAATACTGAAAACCCTCTATCAATATCAAACATAAAGCAAGGCCTGTCCAAAGCATATGTAGTCAAAGTCAAGTCTTTTTTTAATAAAAATTACTTCTTTCTAAGCCAGAAGGCAAAGCTTCCAGAAGATTTCTGCTTGTGGGGGTGCAAAAAATATTTTTCTTTAATTGAAACAGATGAAGATTTTTGTTAAGCTTTTACATTCTTCAAAAAGCCTCTTTGGCTGTCATCAATGTTATCTTTTGATCTAGGGCTTTGCAGTCAACATCTACAAGATTTTTTCAAGCAACATACTTTTAAAATGTTTCTGATTTTCTTTGATGTTGTAAATACACACTTACACTGAAAAAAACAAAAAAACAACGTTTGTCTGTTACTTATAGCTTCTTCATTTAATACTTATGTTACACCATGACTGGATCTGAACTAATTAAAAAAGACTTGTGGAGGGAAATGGTATCTTTCATTATTTGTGTGTAACTTTTTCTCTAACATTATGTAATTGGGAAAAGACAGATGGCTTTCAGAAGCAGGAGATTTTTAGTCCAGAAGTGGAAGAATTTCTTTTCTCCATAGTCTGCTTCCATTCACGGGATGTTCATAAATCAAAAAGGTTTCTGTTAATATTTGTTTAGATGAGTAGTACATGTTATTTCATTAATTAAATTAAGCAAGTACATACACAAGAGAGAAGTTTTTATTAAAGTAATTGCTACTTTCAAGCAGTTTTAGTTCCTGAATGAGAAGATAGTGAGGGATAGGTTTGCAAACATTTGTGATAAATTCACAATAAGTGGAATGTGTTATCAAATCAGCTGTCTTCTTTATCTTACAAAACAATGCCTACCAATGGGTAAAATACAGACTTTAGCAACTTATAATACACTGAATTTGTGTGTGTGTGGGGGGGGGGTGAAACTGCAAATATAAATACATTATTTAATGGAGCAAGATTAACTCTTCTTGCTAAGAATTTACTTATGTACATTATGGCTAACCAACAGTGTAGATTAACTGTCCAAAAGCAGTTATGATTTAAACTTCAGAAATGGTTCCTCTTGTGGCTTTTATATGTGTTTTCCACTTGTAATCTATTTTATTAACAGAATATCCATTTCAGCCAGAAAAACTCAGAATGGTTTGAACTGCGGATATTGAATGCTGTCATGAGGTGGTCTGTTGCACTTTTAAAGGGATGCAAGACTATATATATAAATACATAAAACTGTATTACATTATAAAGGAAAAGTAGAGTACTTTGAGTCTCAGTGTTCCCAGGAATAAGTTGGAAGGGTTTGGTTTTGTTTTGCTGAGCTTTTTAGACTTTCAGCAGTGTTGTCCCACCTATATTTATATTCAGCTAACAACACCAAAGGGTTTAAAAGAAGCGTCTTGTGTTTTGCAAGCATGTATTTTACTCAGTACCAGAGTGGAGGTTGCTTTGGGCTGCTGTACAGATCCTAAAATTATTTAACTGGCCCTTGGGATGCTTTGAGAGCATCACATTTGATTAAATCAGCCAGCAACACTTAATTGCTTCTAAGATCCAAATGTTTAAGGTACCAAAACAAAGTAAGTTTTTGTGGCCTAGTCTTGTTCTTTTAGGTCAAAAGGACTTTTTTTTTTTTTTTTCCATGTGTCATTATGAATTTCATTAAATGAAATGTAATGAATATCAGAAAAGTTAAGAAATACCTTGTTCAGAATTACAGGTTTGGACTGTCTAAAACAGATGGTTAGTCTCTTTATCTTTGTATTTTTCAGAAAAAAAGTACACCTCTTGTTCATGCAGTTCAATAAGGGGCTAGATATATGGAACCAACATGTGTACTAAGAAAGCAACAGCCACCATGAAATTTAAATTTAATTGACCATGAAAGCCTATAGTAATTTGCTTGTTTTTTCAATATATTTTAGGAAAATATATTTTAGGATTTTTTTCAGTATATTATAAGGACACATGAACAAGACAGAGCTGAAGAGAATTTCAGAAAGTCAAATGAAAAAAGAAAGGGAATTGAGCAGGAGGAAATCTTTCTCTGTTAGACAATTACAGCGAAGGGAGTTCCCCTCTTCTAGCTGCGGAGACAGAGGCATGCTGTCAGAATAACAGAACTGTGTAAGAGTAGAGATTTAGGATCTGCATGTTTGGTGCAAAATATATTTGCAGTAGTTTTTTTGAAGGATTGGGGCTTAGTATGCAACAATAGTGATGGATTGTTTTAGATTTAGACAACTATCAACTGTTTTAAAAGATCTCAGATAAATTAAGTAGAAAAAATACCTACTGTGAGTAAAGTACCTATAATAATAAAAAATTTATTGTTGCTTTTACAATATTCCATAGAAAAACACAATTAAAATAATCATACTATATAATTCAAACACCAGAGATTCTAGGGAATAGAAATATCTTGCTCATCATTTGTGTTTTAAAACTATCTGACATTACCAAACCATGATTAATTCAAATAATTGCTATACTTTACATTTTATGTTCATACACCTATACAGTCATCATTCCTTTTTTGATCCTTTCCTTGTTTAAATAACCCCTTAAATATTCTAATGGATTTGGTATAGATATTATTGAATAGCTAAATCTACCCATTGAACATTGAATTTTTACCAAGATGTTTTATGTACCTTATATTAAAAAAAAAAAAAAAAAAAAAAAAGGGTAGCAATTTTATGTCTTCAAGTCCTGGCCAAAAGGGAACATATTCATACTTCCACTTGTACACAGTAATGTATGTGTGCATTTGAGTATTGGTAGGTGTGGAAGAAGACAAAATCTGCTACAGAAGTTCATTACTATGAGCCTCGGATTTTGTTTGTATTAGTCAGATTATTCAAGCCATTTAAAATTAGTGTCAGCTAGAAACCTACTAAAATGACTGTGAAAATGAACACTCGCCATGCTACTTGGGTTCCTCCTGAGAACCATGTTTGTAATGAAATGTCTAATTGACCTTAGACTTCTTGCAATAAAGCTAGACTGCGCAACTCTGGGGAGGTGAGCCTTCTCGTTAAATTTGTAGAGAGATTAGCGAACAGGAGGACTTTTCACAGAATCACAGAATGGTTGAGGTTGGAAGGGGCATTTGGAGGTCATCTGGTCTAGCTCCCCTGCTAAAGGATGGCCACCCAGATCCAGTTGTCCAGAATTGTGTCCAGATGGCTTTTGAGTATCTCCAAGGACAGGGAATCCACAGTCTCTCTGGGCAACCTGTGCCAGTGCTTAGTCACTCTTAGTAAAAATGTGTTTCCTGATGTTCAGAGGGAAGCTTCCATGTTTCAGTTTGTGCCCACTGCCTCTGGTGCTGTCACTGGGCACCACTGAAAAGAGCCTGGCTTCACCATCTTTTAGAGTATTCTTTACGATATTTATATACATTGATAAGACATCCCCCCTGCTGTCCCCCGTCCCCCCTGTCGTGTCCCCCCCGGCCCCTGAGCCTTCTCTTCTCAAGGCTAAACAGTCCCAGGTCTCTCAGGTTTTCCTCATAGGAGACATGCACCAAATCCTTCATTGCCTTTGTGGCTCTTTTTTGGACTCTCTCCAGTATGTCCATTTCGCTCTTGTACTGAGGAAGCCAGAAATGGGCTCTCCATCCCAGGTATGGCCTCACCAGTGCTGAGAGGAGGAGAAAGATGACCTCCCTTGACTCGCTGGCAATACTTTGTCTAAGGCAGCCCAGGATACCATCAGCCTTCTTTGCTGCAAGGACACATACGAGTCTTGTGTACAGTTTTAAACTCTGAATCCATGACTTGGACTTCCAGATTATGTCATAACAAAGTCATTACTGCAGAGATTTGCCATAACCACTCAGAACATAGGTTTGAGAGCACACCAAACTCGGGCAGTAGGTTTTTGGGAACACATGAATCTCCATGGCTGAGAAAAAGGCAAAAAGAGAACAAGTATGTCACATTTCATGTTACATTTTAACTTCACCACTCTGGAAAGAGTCGCTCTGCTTTCAAGGATTTTTCAGGTTTTTCAGGATTACCTTACTTTACTTTCTTACCAGCCCAAGGAACATGAAATTGAAAATGTTTGCAAAGGTATCATACTGCCTCTTCAAGTAAGATACAGATTCTGTCTCTTTAATTTTTTATTATTGATTTGAGTATGTGAAAGCATTCCCAATTGAGGGAATGACACATGAACTTACCTGCCTTTCACAGAAACCAAAGACTAAGCAAACCACTGCAAAACCTTGTTTCCCCAGGTTCTTGAACATTCCAATACTTATATGCTAAATAAAATAAAGTATTTAAAATATAAAACAAAAAAATACTTTTAACTTGAATTTGCATTTGAACTTGCAAGGTAGTCTTGTAGTCTGGAAACCCGAAGACCAATACTTCCTGCTATTTGTAGAAACTTGAGCATGAGAGATCCTATCTCTGCTAAACAGGCTTCTGCAGCACTTCTTATTTCCTAATTTCCAACTCGAATTATGCAAAACTGATCTCACTAAAGGCTGTTCACTTCAAGTGGTGTCAAAAGCTACTATAAAGTGTAAGTCACATGAGGTTCTACTGATGCCCTGATGCCTAGTGTAGCTCCACAGGATGAGCAATATCCTAAACAGAAAACTAGGCTAGTATTTTACAAAACTATTCTGATCTGAAGAGCACAATGTCAGCAGAAGCTCAAGTACAGTTACTGATTAACAGTGGGATCAAAATGATCACGGGAAGGGTGCTTTGAAAATGTCTATTGCCTGCCAAATGTTTTCTGAACTTTAGTTGGGACAAAAGTCATACATTGCCAGCATAACTTGGAAATATTCTTCCAGACATTCCATATGAAATGCTAGAAACATATAGCAATGAATACATAGGCTTTTCCCCCTGCACCAATATCTGCTATCTAAGTTTTGGTTCATGCTGGAGGCCGCATGTTGTTTCCATAACAATATTAAATAAAGCACAACTGAAGCTGTTTGTGTAAGGGTATGTGCAAGGAGAGTGCCTGCTCCTTTAAAGGCATCAGGTCAGGTGCCTTTTGGAATGCAAAAAAAAGGAAATAAGAGGAGGAGGAAGCCATGAACAGGAACATATAAGGACACAAACCTGACCGACAAGGATGGACAAGCATTGGAACAGGCTGCCCAGGGACATGGCATCACCAGGAATCACCATCCCTGGTAGTGTTCAGAAACAGTGTAGATGTGGTGCTTAGGGACATGGTTTAGTGGTGGACGTAGCAGTCCTGAGTTAACCACTGGACTTGATGACCTTAAAGTTTTTTCCAGCCTAAATGATTCTACGATTATGACAAATGATAAGGGAGTCAGTGATGAGATCTAAACCTGGTCAGTCACACTAAATGATGAGGGTCTGTGAGACTTTATTCCAGCGAGGTTATGTGGTCAGGAACCTTGCAATTTGAGAAATGAAGGGGAAAAGGTAGAAACCAGGAACAAAATATGCAGATACACAGAACCGACAAAACAAGCATGGAGAACAATGACAAGAAACAGGGTTTGCCCCTCACACTAACGGCTGGGCTATGGAGAAGCTACAGGCACCACCTCCAGGGAGATCAGCCTGGATTTTGCCATCGATGTGACTGTGACTGAAGGGGACCCGGCCACGGGCTGGGAGAGGCGTGGAACGGATGGAGCTGCGCAGACCCGGGGGGGCTGTGCGGGGGAAGGGAGACGCAGGGGGGTGGGCAGGAGGGATGTGACAGGGGCTGGCTGGGTGCGAAGTGGCACTGGTCAGGGCGCCTGCCTGGCTGAGCCTGCGCCTGGTCCCCACGGTCTGTCCTGGCATCTGGCATCTTCCCATCACATCCTTCCTTAACCGTCTGTGTGTCTCCTCGTGTATCTGGGGCGTGTGTGCTGCAGGGCCCAGGTGCCAGCTACTGGGGGGCCAGTGGGAGTGGACAGGGTGCCAGCTACTGAAGTCAGACTGGGACTGTTGGGTGCCCCTGGCCTGTGGTATCAGCCACTGGAGCCAGTGGGGTCCCAGTGCAGCTTCTGGAGCCAGCGGGGGTCTTTAACCTCCAGCCATGGGGGTAGGAATGGTGTTTGTCCTCAAAACCAGCTGCTGGGGTGAGTGAGGGGAGTGAGGGGCTCAGCACCAGTAGCTAGAGAGGGACCGCGGGTCACAGCCTGTGTGCCTGGTGCCAGCTGCGGGGGGGTGAGGGTCTGTATCTCCACAAAAGTGAGTGTGCATGGGGTGTATGTGGGTATTCACCAGCACATTTCAAGCTTGACCAGATGGCAAGTGGGGGACCCTTTGGGTCAAGGCAGAGTTATCATTTGGGTGGGAGGAGCCTGTGCTGGTACCTTGGTGGGGACTTACAAATGGGAGCGCACGAGGAACAAGTTTCTGTTTTGCTAGCAAGCATCAAGCTGGACTAGCCAGTGTGTAGTGGACACATGAAGTGGGTAAGGGGGCCCAGGATCTGGGCAGGGACCCCTTACATACCGGCATGGTCCTTTTTTCCTCCTCCAGCCACACCGCTCAGCCTGGGCAGACATCACAGACACCATGGGCACTGGGCTGGGGGAGGTGGCTGTGAGCTTCTTGCATCACTTAACAGTTTGCAGAATTGCTGAGGTACCTGTAAAAGCAAGAAGTCACTCTGAATGTTCAGGATGCCTTTAATATAGAGTTAGAGACCAAGTCCCCATTACATTTAATACTCAATTGTCTATCAGTTCCACAGGAATTCCACCCACCTTAATCTTAGTTATACAGTGACCAAAAATTTGATAGATCAGTTCACTTTCACAGTATGTATTTAAAATTTTACATATATCTATAGGCATGAAGAAAGACAAATCCCCCAAAAAACAACCAACCAGTCTCAATTTAAAATCTGTCTTAACATATTTGCTAGTACAGTTAAGTATATAACATTAATCCTTTGGTTTTGGTTTTGAACACTGAAGACATGCAGAGGAAAGGGCAGGAGAAAAATAAATGTGTTTAGTCCACTTTTCTCATGCCTATATTTTGATTTGAAATGTCGTCTTTTTTAAAGTATTCAAAAGGTATTAGATGAGGAGAAATATACAAAAGAAACAGGAATATTAATCCTGTTAACAGGATGTTAATCCCTCTGTTTGCTGAGAAAGCACAATTACTAGATTACAATAGAAATAATTACTGAAGATACCAACATACTTAAAGCAGGATTTTTATTTTTACCTGTATAAAGCTAGAAGGTCCTAGTTGAATCCCAAGTGCTATTCATCTGAAGGGAAGTATTCTAAGAGCATTACATACAGGTACCCACTGAAACAATGAGATTCTGAAATGTCCTTCAGGCATCCTTAAAGGGAAAAGCTGATTCCTCTATGAGACTGGTAAGTCTCAGAATGTTCAGTTCAGCGTTTAAAAAAATGGGAAGACACAATTCCTCACTACCCCCAAAACACCTAAGTGAGTATCTTAACATCTTGTATAATCTTATAGCACACTCACAGATAGAATCCAATTCTTTGGACATTTACTGTTTCATTTGAAAGTCTTCTTTCTCTTCTTTCATTTCCCTGACCATTTATTTAGTTTTTTCAGTAATGTGAAAGATACATTCAACAGACAGTAGCATTCCCTCAAACTGAACGATCTCATACCATAAACCTACACTATGTGCACTGGAAAAGTAGAACTTTGAAATAAAAACCTTACTTTAAAAGCAGAATGAGCTCTTTTCTCCTTCACTCATGTTTGGTTTTTTTTTTCTTTTTCTTTTTCTTTTTTTTTTTTTTGTTTTTGTTTTTGGTTGTTTGGGTTTTTTTTTTCTCCAATATGCAACTGGTTCTGCAAGGACTTGATGATACAGAAAAGAGTGGTACACTCAGTTCAGGTATCAGAGACAGCATCCTGGATGGCTTAGTGTGAGGAACTGCAGATTACACCCAGTTAAAAGCCTGTTCAGAGGACAGAATTTCTGATATTTAAAGTCCCTTACTCCTGATTTTTCAGAGGGTCAATATTTGGATAATTTCATGTTCATCTCCTTGCTGGAAACAAAAGGATATGATTAACACAAAGGATGCATATCATCCTCAAATTATAGCCAATGAAGAGTAAGTTTCGTTGTGGCTGAAACATCCTATTTACTGATCATAACCTATCTCATTCAGGACTATTTGCTTTCAGATGCTTTTTTGGGGAAGAGGTTGGAGTAGTGGTTCTGTCTTGATCCATTATTTCTAATCATTGTTGCACCACAATAGTTTACAGAACTGGACAACTTACAGTAGTGTCTTCGATACAATAGATGTACAATGATATAAAATTAGTTTATTGGACTGTTTAATGAACAGGCACTTTTCATGATCAAATGATGAGAAAAAAATATTATCTATCCTTTCAATGAAAATCAAAGCAAAGTAAAGGTGGTGACCAGGATATGATTTCTCCCCTCTAAAGACATTAGTAGCGTAAACATAAATGGATAAGAGAATGTGGTATGAGAATGGTTTTCAGATAGAAATTAGGAGCAGGACTGCAGCTATAGATAAAGAATATTTTAAATGTCTGGACTCTAAAGTCTATGTATGTTTTTATTTATTAATTGATTTAATAGCACCATCAACATTAAATCTTATCATGTCTTCCCAAGCAACGTTGCAGCTAATACTACTTTATATTTCGTTGAGTATTTAAGAAATGAACAACCGGGTGAGTTTGAGGCTGCTAAGTGGTATATTTCTAAGTAGTTTATGTTGCATAGTAATCCACCTGACTCTGCTGAACATCACAAATCCAGGTCTTTTTTGCCAAAGACAAGGTGGTTCTCTCTCTCCTGCCAGAAGATGTCCATTCTGTAAATTCACACACACAAAAAAAAATCCAAATACTGAAGAACTGCAAATTGTTATTCCCTATCTAAAATGAAGCCAGTTTCACCCCCTGTTACATCTCCGTTGGTGCAGCATTAGAGGAAATTACAGCTGCTCAGTATACTGTTCTTGTCTAGAGCTTGATACTAGAGGGTAATACAAAACTTATTTGTCTTTTCTCTCCTATAACTGGTAATTAAGCAATACATTTGCTATAGTTTCCTTGAAGATATTTTGTTTCTTTGGGATATCAGTCTTCAGAGGTTGTACCTGTAATTTTCCTTAGTATGCTAATCTTCTCCATGTGTATATTTCTGATAGCTATATCAGCCTTTAATTTATTTGCTGCTTGGGTAAATAAATTGTCTAGCTTTATACCACTGATATTTCTTCCTGTGAGTGGTGTTTACTGTACTCATCACTATAATTTCTTTGAAACAATTATCTTTAAGTTTCAGAACTACAAGAAAAATAAATGAACATATATTGACAACCCAATTGGGCCAACCCCACAAAATATACCCAGGAAAATTTATTTGAAGAAAAGTAATGTCAATAATAGTATATTTGTCACTCCTCCATGAGTTTTTAAAAGCATTTGAGAATGTAAATGTTTGTATGAATGTTTATGGAAAATTGTTGAAAATTTTCATGCTAATATTGTTTAAGAGGAATACCCAGATAACTCAGACAGATAATTTAAATGCATTTTTTCAGTGTTATCCATCAGTAGCCTAAGTGTCATAAGCAGAAACCTTTTAAGAACAGAGAGAATCCATGATGAAAATTTTGCTATAACTGCAAAAAACTGATTTAAAAATCTCTACTTCAAACAGAGGAAGGAGTTCTGAAGCACAGTCTGTGAACTGAAAACTGCTCATCAGGGTTAGTGAATACTCTCGCCGTGCTGTCACATAGTTTGCCTCTCGCAGGGGAAAGCAATACTTTCCACTGGTGAGTCGAGTGCTTCCCTCCAGCAGCATGGCTGCTAAAGGATTGCAGGTGAGAAACACGGTGTAACCCAGAACAGCCTAGAGAGTTCTCCCCCTCCCTGTCTGAGTACACAAGCAGACACCACTAGCAACTGTTTTCTTTTTCTGGGTAGCTCTTAAAAGGCATTTCTATTAAATAAACATAAATATTATTTAAGATTAAACAACTTCTCTTAGAGCGGACAGCTAAAGCTAACTAACTCTCCTTTCCAGTAACATTTCATCATGAGCTGGCAAAAGAAAGAACATAACCATTGAAGAGCTGAAGGATCTTTTCCACAAAACAAATATTCTATATGAATATGAACTGCTCTAATTCTTGTAAAATAAATGAAGGATTTTGAGGCCATTGGGATTTATATAGCTTACACTTTGAGCCAACTAAACAAAGCCTATCAAAATTCAACTATATGGCACTTACAAATGGTAAAGCAGAGTTCTGCTGTAGTGATGAAAAGCCCTCAGCACCTTGGCTTTTTTGCTTTGGGCAGTTAAGTAGATGATAAAAGGAGATACATTCACAACTTTATGATTGTGAATAAATTGTTATGGTGACTGTTAAGATAGAAGTAAGATCCTCTTGCTCAGCGTAGGTCCTACTCGCTGAACTATGGAAAATCATATTTGATATCGGTACAGGACCTCTGACATTAAGTTCAGCCATTCCTACCCCCCTCAGCTGTGCCAGCTATATACACAGCCTTTTTAATGGAATACATTCCCTATACAGCTTATCACTGACTTGTAATAGTAAGTTTTAATCAGCCCAGACACAGCAGTTCACAGCTTTTTACTAAGGTAACATTTTCTATTATAGTTTCAGAATGTAGATCAAAATTGGTGTGCCCAAATGACTGGAAGACTTTTAGGAATAACATAGATTTGAAAGAAAATGGCAATTCTTTTGTGTTTTTTAATGAACCACAAGCATCTGAATTGAGTGATAAAAGTATTATGGAATTAGAATTACAAGATTTTCACTCATTTACATCTGTATTGTTTTCAGCTGCATGTTTGCTAGTCATATTCAGGGAACATTGCCAATACTGCAATAGCCTGAGGAACATTTTGGCTCAAACTCAGTGTGTAAAAATCCATGGAGCGTTTTTGTATACTAAATTGTCTTTTACAAAATCCAGTAATACAGCAGCTGAAGAACTGAAGAGATACGTGCCTTAAAAACCCATTAGAAGGTCTTCTTATATGGGTACGTTATGGTACACGTTTCATGCCATAACTCTATGTGCTGAAAATACAGTATTCAAATATAAAAGCAGAAATACTTGAGGCCCATTGATCACTGCTAATTTTTGGAAGGTATCACGACTATATAAACACCTGTGCTAAATAACTTTGTGCTGATAATGGCTGACATCATGTACAATGTTCATACTACTCAAAAAATCTAATTCCCTACTATTCCAAATCTTCTCAGGCTTTTTTCCCCCCCTCTGTGCTCTTCAAGACTTCTAAAATTTCTTTATGCCTATATGTTAGGGTAAACATACAGATTTTTTTATACAGGTTATATATATCGGGCATTTGAATAGTTCAATAGGAACATCTACAAATAACTCAGCTGCCGAACTGTCTGAAGGGAAAAAAAACCAAACCCTTAGTTATCTTAATCTCTTTCTATTTTTCACCTATGTTTCAAGAATTTTACTACTCTTAACGTTATTGGCTACAACTGCTGGAATTCTAAGATAATTTCACTGGAGCTGGATGGTGTTCTCAAATGCTGTCACATCAGCACAACCTGGCCAGCTTGCCAGGAGGTGCCCCCAAGCACCACCAGGCAGCCTGTGGTTGTGCTCAGGCTGCTCAATGCTGCGTTTACAACACACAGCTGCTACTCAGCCCTGGGGGGTAAAATCTATTCTGCATATCTTCTGCATAATACTGCATAATAAAGTATTAAACTTTAGTGTTCTCCGCTCAGTCTATCCACAGTATTTGCTTCCTTATGTCTTCTACAGGCAAAAAAAAGTCACAGCACCTGCTTTTCACTGCTACATTTTGACATATATGTTGTACTCCTAACCTCTGTCAGTAGAAAAGATAGTATGGTCCTGCAGAGTGAAGAGACTATGCCAAGACTTATTAATATACAGACAGGTTGTTATCTGCTGGACCAAACAGCTCAGATCAGTAGTTTGCACAGATGATGTTCAATGGCTTTATAACAGCCACCCCTTTCCCCACTCCTTTTATCGGTGATACCATAATACAGGTTATGGTGCTTCAAATACTTCATTCAACCTTAAATAGCTTAGAAAGGTTGTCAGAAGTATGGCATCTGCTTTCTGAATAATATTTGTGGCCAGTATGGAAATTCATAGAGAAAGCAACATCCTTTCCATCTTCAGCAATTACTATTATGCCTATGTTATTTGGAATGGTTTAAAGCATTTGACACAATTCCGTTCTCTGTTCTGGAGAAGGTAACACACTTTGGAAGAATTCTGTGGTAATTTAGATAAATTGCTTGTGTATGAATAGTGTGACTTTCTAGTTTTTTGTTACTTTTTGGTAGAAGTACTTGACTTTCCTCACTGGGTTATAAACCCCACCAGGTTTAGCTGAGGTTCAGATTGTCTGTAAACAATCTCAATCATCTATAACCTTAATTTTGTCAATGATGTGAAATTCAGAAAAATGTTACTAAAAATAATAATTAATAACTAGATGTTTCTTATGGCTCCTGCATGATTTAGTTTATAAGCCACAAATGCTTATTTTCAAAGTCTCCTCAAAATTCAGACAGCTTGGATGGAAGCAGGCAGTACTGTCAGCCCTTGATTTCATTTTATCCTTGAGAGACGGTTTAATAACTGTAACTATTCAGAATTAGTCTTAGAATCTTTGGGATCTGCCTGAAATCCTGAAACAAGTATTTCCTGTGTAAAATCACATAGATTACAAGGGATTAATCACTGGAAAACACTGTAGTTAAGAGAAATCATTCATATTGCAATGAAAAGTGTTAGCCAAAAGTGGGCCCGGTAGGCATGTGGAGTAGGAAAACTGCTAGTTAGGGCTTCATTGATATTCATGTGGTATCACCATTTATAACAACATTTCTGTAAATGTCTTTCAGCAAAAGGGGCAAGAAAAGGATAGATTTTATACCCTCTTTACAGTGTAAATGGTATCACTGGATTAAAAGTATCTTTTGTTTTCTATTTTTTTTCCTTTTATGGCTCCTTTCACTTGAGCAAGTATTTTAGGGAAGATTTTCAAAAGACCTAGATGGCCAAAAGCAAGTTATATTGGCTGATTATTGAAATATTTATGCTTCTGATTATCTGACTTCTTTTTTCATTTTAATTGCCACTTTAAACTAGATAAAAACACCCTGTAAGAAATTATAAACATAAAGATGTTTAATCCAACCATCAATCCCAGCAAAAGTAGTTAGGTAGTATTAAAAAATCTCATCATGAGGCCTTTGATGCTGTTACCATGAGAAGTAACACTAAAGGGAAATCAGCAAAAATAATTTTTAGAACTGATGGAAAAATACAAAGATAAAAGTATGTTTGCTAATGAGATGAATTAATTAATTCAAAGCGTATTATCAATAAGGTGACACTTGCCTCACTCTTCTGTCTCTTGCCATTATGAGATATGGCACTTAGGGGAATTTGGACTGAAATGCATGAGAAAAGTAGATTCACTGAGTAAGAAGACAAATACTTTCATGCCACATCCAACACAGACCAGGTTAGTAAAACTGAGGTGAGCTTATTTGCTAATTACTGCTGCTTCTCAATGCATGTTTGTATTTAATATGTTATTTGTAAAGCGCAATGGCTCTATCCAGCATACAGAAGCAGACAATACAATTCACTCCTGAGTGTTACATGAATTGCAATGGGACCAAAGTGTTCTGTGGGTACAGCACATGTAAACCTTCTTTTTTCTACCTCTAAATTCTAGAATAAAACATGAAGATAAAATGATGCAGAAAATTTAGAAGTATTCTGCCTACATAACATCTAAAATATCTCTTAAAGCAGACTATGCCCCACAACACCTTAAATATGGTTTCCCACCTGTGATGTAGAAAGTAGACTGAGAAACAGAGAAACAATCACAGCACACGCAACCTCTACCATCTTCATTTAGCTGTCCAGCACTTGGCTTTCCTTGGCAAAGGGTTCTGACCACAGGTGTAAACACAGGCTTTTAAAAATTTCTGTTTACTGATTAGAGAAAACAGATGAAAAGGTATAGTAAAGCAAATATTAAACGTCTTGCAAAATATGGATTTCATGGTTGCTTTGTGTAAGCCTTGTAATAATGTCTTATGCACTGGCAGCAAGAGTCCCTGTTAAGATTTGTCTCAGAAACTGCAGGCAAAACTTGCTGCTAAAATGTGATTCAACAATGGGGCTGTAATAAAGGCTTAGTAAGAAACATAAAAATGCCTTGTTTTTTACATGTGACTACCTACATGACAGAAACTTCTTTTTAATATGCCCAGGGTAAAAGCTAACGATCTGGAATTAAGTTCACAAAAGTTATTCCAAAGTGATTTTTTAAATTCTCTTCTCCCTCAGAAATATAAATCTCTATTAATCTTTAATGATCTATAGCCTCTTACACTAGGGTTTCAGCTAATTGGCAACATTAGTTAAAAAGAAATACATTTCCAGAAGATTAATGTGTGTTTTATTTCAGCATATTTTGAAAATCTAGGCTTCTGTAAGAAAAAAGAAAAAGAAAAAGAAAAAAGTCTCAAAAATACTATTCCTTTGAGAACTGTGCTAGCTTATTCATCAAGGAGACAGAAAGGCAATATCATAAAATACCATGCAAGAGTGAAGATTGGTTTTTGGCACTTAGATTTATTATTACAGTAACAGTATTGTGGGTTTTTTCTTATCTGTACCCAGCATAGCAACCGTCACTAGATGAGTAAGGAAGAGCCAATTCAGAAGCTGGATGAACAGTGAACGACGATTCCTTTGCTTTTGGTGCAGCACAACATAAACAAAATTAGTGATACTCATAGGTCAGGAAAACAACGTGTGATCCCCATCCTGTCAGCAACCCAGGCATGGCAGAAGGCCCTCTGAGTGGCCACCCCATCTTTACCAACAGGGAACACCACCGCATATATGTGTAAATATATACACGTGTGTATGTATAGGGAGGTACAAATAGGCCCTGGCTGTTGAAGAACAAATTGGGTGTTGGGCTATGATTGCATATGAGATGAGAAAGGCCTACATGCAAAAGCGTCACAATTTTAAAGGCTGGAGCAGGTTTATAACATAAATCAGCAGCAGTTTTTTTAGCCTGTGATCAAAACCCACGCAGCAGAGCAGGTTTATGTTTTCTGTGATACGGAGTGTTTCCATGAAGCTGGAACACACCCAAAGTAATTTTCTGCCTTGGACTTAGCACTGGAAGCACCATGGGCTGAAGAAGAAGAAGCAGAAAGGGAAGCTGAATGCATTTTTTTAAAGAAGACGCCTACGTCCTAAACTTTGTTTGATTGTTTATGAGCACGGTTTTGGGACTGCACATTCATCGTCCATAACACCAGAGTATCACTGCAACACTTTGCCAGACAGCTTCTGAAAGAAACAATGGATAAGCAGTTAACCCCCATGGTGGCAAACTCCTGGGTGTACATCCCCAGCATTTCATAGACTCTACATCTTTTAACAATTAAACTCATTGAACTCAGCAGCCCTCCCAAGATTTTGGAATTAAAGGCCTGCGAAGGTTGCTTCACCCATTTTTTCAACACTGCTGAAAGTCAAAGTCATGTATAGACCCTCTTCCATTACCAGTGTATTAGAGGGGTGGACAGTAACGTGCCTGAGCCAAAAAAACAGTTCTTTTCATGCGACACAGATAATCAGAAGATTCTTTCTTTGCAGAAAGACTATTGCCAATAAGATCATACAGGAATGAGATTACAGTGATGACCCTTTTTCACTCTTTTTTCACTATTTCTGGACAGACTAGCATCAAACTAGCATTTTCCTTGTGCTACTCTTCTGCTGAAACTTGCCCGGTCATCTGCACCCTCAGGGATGAACAAAGAGCATTTATGGGTGCCTGGTCTATCCCAGGTCTGAACCCGTCTCTGGGGGTGGTGCTGGTGATATTCATCTGACATTTTGAACAGGGGGTTGACAACTTCTTTTGAGATTACATAAAACTTTAAAAGCAAGAAGCTTCAGACTATCCAGTCTCTTGGATAAATGCCGGCATTATGATATCTACATATGTTAATTGTTATGGACAGAAGACAACACTGTTTTGTGGCCTGAGTGCATATACAAAACCCCCACAAAATGTCAAATGGTTTTAAACTTCTCTGTAGGTATATAAGAAAATATAAATTCAATCCTCCTAATACCACCATTGTAAAAGAACCAGATCGGTTGCAGTTTCCTCTTTTTTCTGTCTCCTGGCATGTTGAGAATGCTGCCAGTGTCTCCAAAGGATGTGTAACCCAGGAAGACAGCACTAACATTTTTATAGCCTACTGCACCGCAGCATATATATGCCTACAGCTTTATGATCTCTTTAGATGCAAGACTATTGCCTTTGTCACAACACAAACTGTGATATTAATGAGTTGCCTGGGTGGCCGCATGGTACTCCACCTCTTTTCAGGTGAATGGCGTCAGACAAGCAAATTGCTGAGTTCATGTCATCAGGTCTGAATTCCTATGGCTACCTCCAGTCAATGGAAAAGTCTTGTCTAGAAATTAAAGACTTCACTCTAAATGCAATCAGCAGAGAAAAGATCAATTGTTTGTCACTGAGGGAAACCGTGTTTGACTACGACATAAATCCAGAGCAGCAATTCCTCTAAAATGATCGCCATAGATCAGCGTACCATCAGTAGGAACCAGGAGGAGTGGGTAAAAGAATCCAGCCTCCCCCCTTCCAGGCACAGAAGGTGGTCCATGGCAAGTGAGTATTTTCTAAACATGTCTGCAGTTTTTGGACATGCGCTGAAAGCATGCTTACCCCGCATTTCTGGTAAGGCTTAGCAAATGTGGAGAATATGAATTTGGAAGAAAGCTTTTTGGAGAATGCCAAAGACTTGTTCTCTGTTATGCCTAAGAATGCAGAGTGATGTAGTCAGCAACTGCTGTATCAGGGGCTGCTCTGTAAATATCCTTTCACCAAATGGGTAGAGGACTTATTAAAAGGTCTCTGAAATAACCCCTTATGCCCACCTCATAAAATGTACACGGTTGTGATCAATGATTTGAAGAATTCTGTTAGTGAGGGAAATGGAAAAGATCCTAACTTTTAGTAACTGAGTGTACCACAGGAATCTTAACAACCTGTACATTGTACAGAATACAGTTTGCTTGTTTGCTTTCCTACTTGTTTGCTCTTTCTTTATTTCCCAGGGCAAAAGAACCCCACCCATACCATCACTCAACATAAAATACATGGTATTAAGAAGCCTCAAGATAAGTTTTAGGTTGTATCCTGTATCCCCAATGAGACAGATGTATCCTGGCAATATGAAAATTTTCCTCAACTTCACAGCCATGGACTACACAAGAAACTTGGAAAGAAAATGAGTGTTTCCAGGGGAAAAGGAGAGAAAAAAAATAATTTTGAGAGTGACCAGTGAGTGAGCAGCAAGGTGAAATAGCTTGTTTCACAGGGTCAAGGCTCACATTTCACAAAGGCTATAGTTTTCAAGGCTTACATTTCACAAAGGTTATAGTTTGTGTACGTTATGTCTCTGTGAATGCATCAAACAATACAAATGAAAAAGGAATGAGAATAATAAAATTTGAATATGACTGAACTCAGTGCTCTCCTGACACTGTTCTTTGAAGGTTAAATAGAACTGTAGCTGTTCAGTACTTTATGCAATCCACTTGTTTGCATGAATTTTTATGCACTTCACTTTATAAGTGAAGAGGGACAGAAAAAAGGAATGTAATTTCCCTTCACTGATATGCTTTAAAAACATTGGAGGATAAAATTATCTCCTAAAGATCTCTATATCCTAAATTAGATATAGAAACATTATGCCATGTGGACATAGGGATATGTCTGAAGAGAAGTGCTAGAAAGACTCATCTCTAAATGCTACCAGGGTATGGAGGCAAGATTCCTGACTGACTGTGTCATTTAATTATTAGGATCTGCATTGTTTATTTACCTAATGTGTGATTCTACTGTGTTCTTCTTTGTGATTCTACTGTGTTCTTCTTTCTTCCATTAGACTTTGGGTCTTCCTCTAGATGTTATAGAATTGTGCAGGAGACAATTCATTGGAATTTTCTTTTTACATTGTGACAATAAATTAAGTGGACACAACTTAATCTGTTTTCTCTTTCTCTAATTCTGCAAATCAGTGGAACTTTTATAAATCTGTAATTTTCCAAAATTTAGGTTTTTTTCATTTTTTCAATTTTAGACAACAGAAAAAGTCAATGTTCACATAATTTTTCAGTATATCTATATAATCTGCCAATGTTTGAATACAGTGTGTTTTCAGAACATAGTTACATATATTCAAAGCACATATTCAAAGCATAGGACAGTGATCGAAACAGTTGTTTGTATTTCCATGCTGATTTATGGTAAGCAACAACAAATTCTTCTGTTTTTTCTTAAATCACCATTTTTCTTGGCAATGATATACACAGTTTATTGTCCCTGTCAATTTTAAGTTTGCATATGATCACAGGGGCCATTTTTGACAAGGAATATTTTTTTCACATGCAAAACTCAATAAAAAGGGATTTGGATGGGATGGCATCTTGCTCTACATCTCCTTTGAGCATTCATATTACATATCCTTTGAGAATTCTTTTCTTGAGCCAATTAATAAAAACAATTTTAAAAATGATCAGGCTATCATAAATCCTCCTCCTTTGTGTTTGTTTGTTGGCTTGTTTTTTCCTCTTTCCTACAGGTCCTGTATGTCCACAAATTTTATCTAACCTTTTATGTTAGAAATTGAACAATATGTGTATTTCATAAGCAGGTCGTTCAACTTCTAAAAATATGAAAAATCTATGAAAATTAAAATGCTTCAGAACAGTAATGCAATCATGGAAATTGATAGTATTTCTTTGTAAACTATTCAACAGAAGCTAAATCTTACTAAAATCTCTTCTCACTGTGGTTGCTATTTCATTTACTTCAATATGAGAAGTGTTGTACATGTATGGCACTTTCTTCTGAATAGTTTGACTGTACTCGATAATGCCACTTGTGGAGGCTGAAGCAAAACACTTTGGTATAAGAGAAGCAAGGCCTGTGCAAAGATCAGTTTCTAGGATGTGGTTATGTCCTCCTTGTCTATATGGATATGTTTTCACTGAAGGAACATGCTTTCCTCAGCGCCTTCTCAAAAGGCACATATTCTTATACTAGGGACTGTCGGTCCTGGGAGATATCCTTCGAAATGGATATATGCATATCCCATATCTGCAGGAAAGCCAGGTAGACTTCATACCGTCTGAGATTTCATAACAATTTCTGTAGCGCGAGAAAATCACATCCTAATACTTCCATGCTAATGAAAGGCTATGGGATATGCTCCTGCACAGGTTATTTTGTGATAGGAATTTTGACGTTTCTGCAAGATTATTGAAGGAAGGAAGAGAACTAGAAAGCTCTGGATTTGTAGTTATATTGTGTGCTGGAAAGGTGATGCAAGGGGACTTGTCCAGTACTGAACCTTAAAACATTCCTCATCACCCTGTCATGTACACATTACTTTCTCATAAAACAGGTGCAGATAATGATGTGATCTCTTCTGTTGCTGTAATCCAAGTCCAATTTATAATATTCTTCATAACCTGTGGTAACTATATCATGTATGTGGAGAGGGAATTACAGGTACCTTTTCCATATTTTCAAAACATAATTAATAATAAAATATACTCTGCAATTTTATATCTCTATTCCTTTCCATTAAAAATAAGAGGCTGCAACAGTACAGAAGGTGACTTGTTCTCTGTGACAATCAGACCCAATGGCACTGTTGACTAGAACCATCTGGAAATGTTCTGCCAAAGCAAATACTACTTTTTTTAAGTCTATGCTACCAGTTTGATGCATGGCTTCCCAATGACAGTAAAAACAGACAGCTAAGCCTAATTCTGTGGTCCGCCAATGCGAGGAATCCCTAATTATGTGTCACTCAAGTGTCAGCCCTCAGGTTTCAGTAGCTTCACCTCAACAGAGGGAACCCAGCTCCCACAGTTCTGATATTATGATTTTATAATACTACAAGACCTATCACAGAGCAAAAATGATGGAATGCAGTGTCATTATAAAATAAGAGTTGCGCATCTTACCTGTAAGGTAGATGTATATACACGGCAGAGGAGTACAGACCGAAAGAAAGAGCAAAGGAAATCCTGAGAAAATAGTCAATTATCATCACTCATACTTTAGTGACAGTATCAGCTTTGTATATTCCCATAGTTCAGTTTATACTACCAAGCACTATTGACCCTCGTTATGAACTATTCCAGGAAAATTATATAAAATATTAACCAATTTCCACCAGTTTTGTGGGGTTTACGTCCAGAAAAGCTTTCCTGATCCTGTTCAAGCATAGATTAACAAAGAAGCATGTTGGCAAGCTGCAGTGCAGAGGCTGGTACATCTTGCAGAATACTCCTGCCAAACTGGGTGTGTTTGTGAAATCAAGGGTTTGATTTGATTGATAGGGTGTAATCTGAACACGTAACAGTTTAACTGACATTGAGTTTTACCAACAGTGTACCAAATTATTTTTTTATTTTTTTAAGAGGTATCAGAAAATATATGACGCAGCCTTGGATGTGTTTGTTCTTAACACCTCTCCAGTACAAGGGACAACCTAAGAAATGTGATTTGTGATCAAAAATTAATACAAAAGAAGGAATCATAGAAAGGTTGAAGTTTGAAGGGACCTACAGATTTCATCTGGTCAAGAACGGTCATTTAGAGACAATTGCTCAGGAAATTTTAATGAATACATAAACATTTAAAAAAAAAGGGAGAAAAGGATTTTCTGCCCATTAACTTTTAAGGGCTTTTTGGCAAATTAATTAAATGTTTTTTTTAAATTTGTAATGATATGACAAAATGGGTTAACTAGTTAGGGTGAGATTTGCTTTCATGCTTGACTTCCCAAACACCCCTGTGATATCAGGGTACATGTTAAGCTTCTGTTACTTTGGAATACATTTTGACCTGGAAAATCTGATTCTGGAAAACCTGAATACCTATGTTCACTTAAACTGAATATTGAAGAAAAATCTGGAATGTGACCTTTAATATTACCGCTGCCAGCATGCCTTTTCCTCTGTCCCCTTTCTTTTTCTTTGTTTAAAAATATACCTGAACAACTGAATATACAGCTTACATATAGACAAGCATACAACTGAATATATAAATATACAACTGAAAAATATACCAAAACCCCAGGCAAACTGGGTGAAGTGAGCAAGGTTTTTGGGGGTTTTTTTGCAATATTGCTCGTGAACCTAACACCAGAAATACAAGTAAAATTGTTATCTTGCCTAGTAGGTGATCAAGCACTTGGAAATTATGCCCTTCCTCAGAAGCAAGACTCCAAGTAACAGGAATGCCAGAAAAAGATGCATGTTCCATCTTCATTTCCATTTCCTTTACATTAATTTTGCTTTGTCTTCAAAATACACGGATCTGGCCTAAATTTCTGAAACCAGTAGAGAAATCTCAGGTTAATTTCTACTTTTCAAAGGGACAGTATTTACCATGTTTACAATCTTAGTAAAGGCATTCAGACTTTTCTATTTCTTTTGCATTATACCAAAACTTTTACTCTAAAAGTAAGCAAAATAAGTATATTACTAGAAAGGTTCAATGTCTTCCGATTAAAAAAATCTCCACTACTTCTCTGTCCCCCAAGTATCTTTAAATAGTTAAAAATTGTTTTAATTATTTTTCTATATAGAAAATATACCATAATCTCTTCCTCTTTTGTTGCTTATGTAGATTTTGATATCAAAAAGAACACCCACTGATAATGAAAACCAAAATAAAACAAAACACAGAGAGTTTTTGATGAAAGACTATCTTTCAGAAAGTGAATTAGAAACATTTAAATGACACTTGTTTGGGGTGGATTTTTTGTAGAACAAAAGCATTTATAACAAACCGAACTATGCTCCAGTACAATGAAATATTTTTTTTAAAGTAATTTCACTGTAAATGTGTAATTATTCTTAAAAGTTTAATAGTTTAAATAACGGTGTGATGCTGCCTGAGAGATGACCATTTAACAGATGTAAATTGGCCCTATTAAAGTGATTGACAGACCGAGACTCGTACAAATTGATTGAGGACTTTGCTTATCAAGATGTTATGTTTTCCTGAACAACAAAGTTAAAGTCTACAAAGGGGCAGAAAGTGACCTTTTTCCTTACTGACAATGTGTTCCATGTTTCCTTGGTCTTGTGAAACATACCACTCTACAGATCTTTTCTCAGTCATCAGAATTCTCTCCCAAATATCTCGCATTTGCTCGGTGTTTTTAAACCTTCAGAAGGGAAGGCAAGGAGTACAGAAATCATGCCAAAAGCCAAGACCTCAGTTTCATTTCCAAGGCTCTTCACAAGAATTTGATCTTACTTCAAAGTCCATACTTTTGAAATGTTTAACCACATACTTAAGAACACAAAAGATGCTTACAGCTTTCAGAGAACTTAAATATATTGTTAAACATGAAAATAATTACTATCTTAAGAAAACACCAACAGGATTTTCCTTGGGATAAACACACTTTTCCAGTCTGTTGTTTTTGAGAAACATGATAAATTGGTGTGCTTCATTATAATTAAGAAGAGTTTTACTGATTTTTGTCTAAGTTCTTTATGACATCTTCTGTCATTGAGAAGATTGTATTCACCATTATTAACCTTTAATTCCATAAGCATAAAACTAAATTTCATTAGCATAGTTGCTAATCCCTACCTGTATCCTGATAATTTCTTCACTTTTTGCCGGTACAATTTTTGTGAAACCATGCATTGAACTGATTTGGTGAACTTTCTTAGGTCATTAATAATTCAACAAAAAGAGGTTGTAAATTATTGTCACTAGGAATTTGATTCTCTTAAGGTAAATGCTAAATTTCATTTGAAGAGAAGGAGAATTCATGATGAAAGGTCTAAATTCTTGGTCATCAAAACTCCTATTCATTCATTATTCAAATTGTTTGACATTAAAGAAAGTTCTGAGAATGCATTAGGTTCATCTTACTATTCACAAGATTTCAGAAATATAATGGCATATGCCTCCTTCCAGGAAGTAAGAAATGAACGAAGTAAAGATTCAATAGTAGAGACTATAATAGTGATTTCAGCTGAGAATTAGCTGTGAGTAACTAATCCCAGGATCAATCCAGAAATAAAGATGGGGATGTTCAGCAAAGTGAGAACAGATAAATTAGTGAAAGGAGTAATGACTCAGCTGCTACACACTTTCACTGTAATCAGGGATTCTTGCATGGCTGAAAAAAATAGCAATCTAGAGAGCAGGACAGGAAATTCACTATTAATTGAAGATAGGTTAGAAAGGGACACAAAAACTCAAACTACTGAGGGCAGAAAATATGAATAGCATAAATGGAATAGCATAATAGGAAAAATGAGCTCAAAAGCAAAAATACAGTATAAAATAGATTATAATGAAAAGAAAGACATGCACTGAGAAATATAAAAAACATTGGAATTTACACTCTGTTGCTGATTTGCAGTTCCTGTGGTACACAGAAACACTTTAGATCAATAATTTAAAACAGGCACAACTGACAAGACAAAAAAAAAAAGTAAGAAAAAAAATGCAGCAACAGGAGTTCATATCACAAGTCCTTTTGAAAGTTGCTGAAATTAGTTTGTTTATCTACAGATGAGAGCTTCAGTGAAGTCCTCCCAGCTGAAAACATCTAATGGGATTTTTTACTTTATTGACTCCCCAGTTGAGCAGCCTAAAAAATCTATTTATTTTTTTTTCTAAAAGGGAAAATGAAAAGTCCATAGATAGATGAATTCTTAACTTATTTGCATATTTAGAGACAATCTTGTGGAGATACATGAGGCTAATTCTATGAACAATATAATATGTTGTTACCACTGAGTGGTTTGTTTCTATTTATATTTATCTGTGTGTCTAGACATGTGCGATCAGCTGCAATAATTATGAGCAAGAATTTGCAAGGTGGTGTTTTGAAGAGATACTGGATTTAGCATTTCAGTTTCTGAAATCTTTTCACTTCTACCTACTGCTGCCAGCCACTCATTTTTTCCCATTATTCCAGTCACTTCCCATATTATTGCTCAGTAGTAAAACCAAAACAAACAGAAAAGAAGCAATCCAGATTAACAATAACATATTGGATAAAGTTATTTTTAACACCAATCAGTCTGGTAATCTGGTATAGTGTGGCTTCTCAAAACTGGAACAACACATTGAGGCAGCAAACTGATATGACAAGGGATCAGATTTAAGTTGGCTTTACTGCTAGAGACTGGATTTCATCAAATTGTGTTCTTTTTCAGAAGCAAGCCCTTTATTAAAATCTTTCAAAACAGCTGTCATATTGGTGAGAGTAAATGTGGTTTTTTTTCTGTAAATCAACTTATTGTACTGTCTGACAGAAAAGAAAAATAATTTGATCCCCTGAAGTAATGACATTTTTTTTTTATTAAAAAATAGGGAAAAAATCACTGAAAGATACACATTAAAAAGGTATCAGTTTTAAAACCCTAAAAAGTAAGCAACCTTCAAACTGACAATACGTTTTCTGAATCTAAAAGGTTCTAAGATTTGGAAGGCTCTAAATCACAAAAACTGGCAAGTTTCTTAAAAATACTCTAAAGAACCCTTAACGTCCATGTTGTGAACATGTCACTGTAACAAACGCATCTCTCAAGTTCTACTCTGTTAGTCCACATCCAGTATTTCTTGTCCCTAGTAAACCATGTAAACTTTTTCTAAGTGTGTTATAGTCTGTAGTCATCTGAAAGTTCTTTATTCTCCTCTTAATCCTTAACCTGGGTCTTGCTTTCTAAGGATACAGCAGATCACATTTTATGGCCATAATATGTATCATGACAGGTTTATTTTACGTATTCCAAAATGAAAGATCTATTGATGTCTTTTTCATTTTTATGTGTTAGCATTTAAATTAACTGTACCTCATCTTATAAGTACATAAGTGTAAGCTGCTTATTCTTACATCCCCACTGAAAAAAGGATGAACTAAAACCCTTGTGAGATTGCCACACAGTTATGACTGAACACGCCAAGAGTTATACTGGAAGGCCTATTGCAATAAACACTGCTCCTCAAAATAAATGGAATCAGACTGGAATGAATATTTTCTTACAGGCAGTTCAACTGTCTTGGCAGCCTAACATTCATTCCTGACGAAAAAAGAGGAAGTAATAGAAAGACTTTAAAATAGTTAGAGTGGCTTAAGGGAAATAACAGCTGGAGTGCTACAAAATATGGTGGGAATACCCCTTTTCCATGATTTTGTTGGTTTCTCTCTCTCCTTTTAAGTATTTAGCACAGAGGAAACCAACCAAGGAATCATTCTTTCTTTAGTCCCTGTACACAGTCACTCATCATTCCCCATGGAAATACCTAAGAAGTATTTCAAGTAGCCCAGGTCTTTGTACTGCTAGTGTCTTCTGCCTCTACATCCAGCACCTCCGGCAGGGGATGGTGGGTTCAGAAACAGAGGAAGTTACACTTACCAGAGGACCCTCAGATGGAAAGGAGGGTCTTCGAGGACTGGAGGTTGTGTAGGGTGGTGGAAGTGAGAGAGGGGAAGGGAAACCATCCTGTTGGGGAGCAGCACCTGCTGTCCCCAGATATTGTCGTCCCTCTCATGGCAGCAGACATATTTGTGCTAGAAGAGTTACTCCTCAGCTTCCTTCATGGGATGCACAACAGATATACTGCTGAATTCACTTTTCCTTACTCCCTTGAGATAGCTCCATAACCTCCATATGGAGGTGATAGCCAGAGAGGTGGGTTTTGAATCTCCACTGCACTGAAAGTTGCACAGCCATTTGTATCAGTGCTAAGCAAGTGTAAAACTGTTGTAAATCAGAACAGCATTAATAACTGGAATTGACAGTGAGAATACCTATTCCTGCACCCCAAGTGCAAAAACCCAACAAAAATCATCTTGGCCTCTGAAATTACAAATCCCTGACTACAGAGAAATGAAAAAAAACATCCATGAGTTGAGCTAACACCCC